>NC_064851.1:18120183-18422683 GCF_024139225.1 Suncus etruscus | reverse complement strand
ACTGTTCTTTCTTGAGAGTACAGCTGGAATTGCTGTGTTTGGTCAGATGACAAGGGTCAGGAGGGGTGAGTCCTGACCAGGGTGGTGGGTAGAGATGGAGAAAGGTCTGGAATTAAAAGGTATTGGGGGAGGGGCGGAGAGATAGTACTGTGGTAAGGCATTTGCCTTGCATGTGGCCAATCTGGGACAGACCCAGTTCGATTCCTGGTATTCCATATGGTCCCCCAAGCCTGCCAGGAGCAATTTCTGAGCACAGAGCCAGGAGTAACCCCTGAGCATCACCGGGTATGGCCCACAAGCCAATCAATCAATCAATCAACTACTTAAAACAAAGGTATTTTGGGGATGCATATAAAAGCAGAGGGCTTTTTCTAAGAGGAATAAAGTGAAATATCCACTAAAAGGCAACACCAAGGCTTCTGGTTCCCCAACTCTCTTGTGTTCTAGTCCTTCATGGCACCAGAAAGAGCACAACCAGTGGGGCTACCTGTATAGCAGATTACTAGCAGTGTGCACACCAGCCCAAGTGTACAAACTTAGAAAATCAACTCACCATCCTTGAGTGAGAAGCTCAGAAGGTCCTAGGGGGAAGCAAAAGAGAATTAGAATGCGGTAACATGCAATGAGCCTTGACAAATATTTATTGATTCTTACTAAGTTAGAAGAGACAAACAAACAAACAAACAAAATCTCCTAAACACAGAAGCAAGTGTTGGGGAAATGACTCAACAGGTTGACTCCCTGAAGTGTATGTGCAAATCTGGGGCTTCCATCTCCAATCCCAACACTTTAGGGACCCCCAAGCACCACTTAATGCTTAAACTCAGAGCCAGGAACAGTCTCTGGGTACTGCTGGGTGTGCTCCTTTCACCTTCCCCAAAGGGGAGCAGATCCACACACGAGTATTTCAGGAACTGAAAGGAA
Source organism: Suncus etruscus (assembly GCF_024139225.1). NCBI lineage: Eukaryota > Metazoa > Chordata > Mammalia > Eulipotyphla > Soricidae > Suncus > Suncus etruscus. Next base: position 18,421,759 of record NC_064851.1, on the reverse strand, counting down.
GGAAGGACTATTTTAAATTTAAAGCTCTCATCATCGATGCATCAGCAGCCCAGATCATGAATTTCAGCCTGCTTCAACAACACAGGACAGGGACACTTGGCTAAGCTGCTGTTTCTGAGAAGAGGCACCATCGCTCAGTGGTCAGGCATACAAAGTCAGACTGACCCAGGCTCAGTCTCTGGTCTGCTCTGTGGCCTTGAGCTACTTAACCTCTCTGTGTCTTTTTTTTTCTTTCATGGAAGGGAATATTGTATTATCTACCTTTTATTTTTTTTATTTTTTATTTTTTTTGTTTTTTTGTTTTTTGGTTTTTGGGCCACACCCGGCGTTGCTCAGGGCTTACTCCTGGCTGTCTGCTCAGAAATAGCTCCTGGCAGGCATGGGGGACCATATGGGACACCGGGATTCGAACCAACCACCTTTGGTCCTGGATCGGCTCTTTGCAAGGCAAACACCTCTGTGCTATCTCTCCGGGCCCTTATCTACCTTTTAAAGTTGCCTTGAGGACTCAATGAATTAAAATACTTACAGGTACTAGCAAATAATAAATGCTTTATTTCTTTGGTAGATATAAAGTGGAGGCACCATCACTTTAGGGATGTGTCCCATGAGGTTCTGGGAAGGGGACAAGGAACCATTCCTAATGGCATTTAGCTCAATGACAGAGCCTGGGAATGACAGGTAATTAATTGGCCTGGGTGTGCTAGGGATCAATAAGGCCACATTCAACAGATTTTAGGACTGACTTTGCAATTCAAAGAAGATTTTGTCTGACTTTTCTGGCATTCCTCCCACCCCTTCTCCCCCAGGGAAGAGCATACCTGTGTGAGGACCATTGGATCCTTCTTCAAGATAGGGTCCTTCATTAAAACCTGCACAAATTCATCTGTTCCTTCGCCTCCCAGGCCAGTGGCAAAGGCAGTCATGGTCGGCAAGACGGCTTCGGACAACTGCAGCCACTGCACCAGGCCCGCCACAAACTCTGTGCAGAAGGAGCTGCAAGATGCACCTGGATTAGCTGCACAGCTCCTGAGAGCCAACACTGGGGGGTGGGTGGGGGGGAGAGGGGTGGTGGTGAACCACTAGCACCCACAAAACCCATGGTAACTAGGTTACATGGGTAACCCATGGGGGCTATGGGACAGAGAGGGCCAAAAACATGGTGTCTTTTAGCCTCTTTCCCAACTAAGACCTGAGCAGAGAGGTTGAGGAAACTGTAGGAACAAGAGCAATGGGCAATGGTGGGCCACATGCCCCAGGCCTACCAGGATCTATGCTAAGACTGAGGGATCACAGCGAAGCAGGATGCCAGGATTTACCCCTAATGAAGAGCTGAAAGTGGGTGGGACAGGGGTGTGAATAACTGAAATGATCCCAAGTGGCAACTGGAGAGAGGCAGGTGACAAGCCAAAGGTGTCTAGAGAGAGTCCCAAACTCATCCATGGAGTGACTAAAAAAGATGTCCCTGGAAGCCATCTATTGCTACTGAGATCACTAAGGATGAGCTTCCTGGAACCTCACTCCTCAGTCCACATTTAAGTTGAGCCCTCCCAGAGTCCCTGGGTGTAAGGTGAAGAAGGTATTCTCTATTTATTTTTTGGGTTTTTGTCCACAATTAATGATACTTGGAGGTTACTCCAGGTTCTGTGCACAGGAATTACCCTTTGAGGTACTCAGTGGACCATATGGGATATGGGATCAAACCTGGGTCAGCCACATGTCAGCCATGTGCAAGGCTGACATGTGGTCACTTTGTGGCTGCACTATTTGTCCAGCCCCTGAAAAAGGGATGTACTTTAATGCAGTGCCTCACTTGTAGTTGTAGATCACAAAATATATGGCAACAGTTAGAAGTTTCTGAAGGAACAGTGGCCAAAGATGAATTCAGCCTGAACCATGTCATAAATCTAACATGTTTCTGGCAGTGTTCCCCCATGCTGCATTTCTAGGGAAAATGGGTCATGAGTGGAAAGTGTTTGAGCAACCCTGAAAGGAAAGTCTGATGATTGCAGGGAGCACTGGCATATTAGGGATGGTGGCAACCTCCACAGCAGCTAGCAGAGAAGTAGAGAGGTGTGTGTGTGTGTGTGTGTGTGTGTGTGTGTGTGTGTGTGTGTGTGTGTGTGTGTGTGTGTGTAGGGAGGTGGGGAGAGCTGTTAAAGAGGAGGTGATTTTAGCTGCTTGCAGAAAAGGTCAGATCTATCTCCAGTTAGAGCCCCACTGGCCTTAGTTATGTGGTTGTGAGGTTCCTGCCAATGTGTGCTGGGACCAGGCTAGGGTGGAACCAGGTATCTCTGAAACAAATGGGGTTCTGTGTAATTATGGTGATCCAAAGAGGCTCCTCAGCAAGAGGAAAGGCCCCCATGGGTCCTAGGCAGCCCACTCATCTGGATCTTGGAGCTAGGCTCCAAGCTGAAGTTCAGCACAATGGGGGTCTCAAGTGGAGCGAGGATGGCTCCTATTTGAATCCTGGCTCCATCACTGTGACAGTCCAGGTCCTCTGAAAGTAGCTCTATAACAGGGATTATTGGAGATCTCCTTGGGATCAACCTCTGTGGGAGAAGACTCTGGGAGAGGGCAGAGGGAGCATTAGGACACAGTCCCCATGGGCACTGAAGAGGAGGCAATCCTTCAGAGCTATCCATAGTGGTCTGGTCTTGATATCTCCCCACCTTCAGACAAAGGTACCACAGGAAGAGAACCTTGGGCCAAGAGCTGTTTTCACAGTGAGGCACCCTGGCTGTCCCAGCAGCCCTTAGCATCAGTCTGTCAGTCCTGCAGGGAGAGCAGGGCAGTGTAGCACCTGCTAAAAGGAACCCCACTCTGGACCTTGTACACAGGATGATAGACCAACTTCCCAAGGTTGGCTGAAGGTGAAAGATGAGGAAGATAACCAACTCAGTACAGGATTTAGCACACAGAGGTTGCTTGAGGACTTTTCATTACTTCATCTTATTTCTCTGCAAGGGGATCAAGGGAGGGCGAGTGTAAGCCTGAACCCCAAGCCTGGGGGACCCTCCTTCCTCTGTCAAAGTCTCTCTTTCCTCCACTGGAGAATGCAAACAGGGTAGGGCTGGCTTCACAATTTCCTCAGGAAGATTCAGTGACAAGGTGAACACTCAAGAACCCGCAAAAATGGTTACCCCTTGCCATTCTGATTCTTATTTGTTTACCCACTCCAACACTCTGCAGTTGGGCATATCTGAGACAGGGCATGTCTGAGAGAAATGAACACTGTACTGGAATCAATATGGGTAACTGCATGAAGGAGGTCTTAGATGCAGAGAAGCGCCTTGTGAGCAGGGCCATGAGTCAAGAGAACAGACAGGCTCAAATACTGGCTGTGCTGCTAGCTGTGTGGTCCTGGATGACTCACTTTGCCTCTCTCCTCTCTGAACCTCAGATGCTTTATTGATGGGGCTACTAAGGGTGTCAATTTTATACAGTTGTGGGAAGGATGAAGTTAGATTTGTCAAGCTTATTTCTGTGTGTGTGTGTGTGTGTGTGTGTGTGTGTGTGTGTTGGGGGGGGGGGTTAGGCCATACACAGTGGTGGTTAGGGGTTACTCATGTCTCTGCACTCAGGAATTACTCCTGAAGGGTTCAGGAAACATATGGGATGTGATCGAACCTAGGTCAGCAGTGTGCAAGGCAAGTGCCCTACCTGCTGTTCTCTCTGTCCCCAGATTTGTCAGGTGCAAATACTAAGTGTTAGCACTATGTTTCTTTAAATGAGTATATTCACAAGTAAGTTTCTCTCTAAAGGGCTAGTCCAGCAATCTATTCTAATCTATAAGGAGGAACATTGTAGATCAGCAGAGTCTTGGTAATGCTTCTTTATGTAGCTAGTGGCTGAGGTAAAATACACAAAAGCCATAGTCACTATGACAAAAATGACAGACACAGAGTGATTGTGCTGTTCCTTTCAGTGCTAGGAGTTTTGGGCATCGACTCAAAGACTTCTCACCCCCCAGCTCCTGGGAGGAGGCAGGTACCCTTAATCTATTAACTTTGTTTTTGGTTTCTGGTTCAGGCTTGGTGATATTCAGGGATTGCTCTAGGAGGTATTTTGGGACTATATAGGTATGCTGGGTTGGCTGTGTACAAGGCAAGTGCCCTTCTTGCTGTACTAGCCCCAGCCTCCTAGAGACATGGAGACTCAGGAAGACTCAGCTCCAAGACTCAAGCCTATCTTTCTCTGGCACCAGAGACCACACTGGACTGACAACTGGTGAGGATTTCCAGTATGGCTCACCTAGGTTCCTGAACTCCGAATTCAAAGCCAAATTCAAAGCCAAAACTCCTCTTTCTTCCTGAGAGGATGCCCCAGAGGGCCAATTGGGTCTGTAACTGCTTTTGTGAATTAATTTTACTGAAAGGCAGCTGCCAGCATTCTTTCATATGTACTCTCCTGCGACCCTTAGTGACAGGGAAACCTTCTCAGAAATGTGATTTCATCCTAGAGCTGACATTGTATGTGTGAACACACAAACCTCAATAGCAGGGTTCTATACAATTAAGCTATACACAGGGACCACAGCAGTCCCTTGGTAAGCAAAACAGCACTTGGTGGCAGCTTAGGGTTCCAAAGATGAAAGATGGTCTCATAGCCTGTCAGGCTGCAGTACCTGGCCTTGAAGGAAATGCTGGCTTCCCCAGCTCCAGCCAATTCCTTTCTTCATGTTTATTTGGTTTTGGTTTTTGGTTGGTGATGCTCAAGAGTTTGTTCTGGCTATACACTCAGGGATCATTCCTGGTGGGACTCAAGGGACAACACGTAAAATCAGGGGTCAAATCCTGGTTGGTTGTGTACAAGGCAAGCATCCTACCTGCTGTACTATCACTCTAGTCTCACCTTTTCCCAGGTTTAATAGAGTGATTGTAAGGGGTATTAGTTGACCTAATGATTAAGATACAAATATTTCAAAAGCTTTGTTAAATGCCCCATGGAGGCAAAACTGTCTTGGAATATTTTCTAAAGATTTCTGATACCAACTGTGCATGTGTGGGCTGTGAAAGACTGAGGGAGTTTTGAAAATGTGCTTTGGGTCTAAGAAAATGGAGCTTAGTCACATGGAAAGAGTTGGCAAGCCAAATTGGAAACTTTCGGAAAGGAAATGCCCCAGGGTGTAAAGTCAGCCCAGTTTGGAACAAAACTTGGATGACGGGGTTCACAGGGAAAGGGCACACAGGAAGATAACTCACTTCTCCATGCCCAGAGCAAGTTCATAAGTATGAAGACGTGGGGAAATGTTTTTCTGCTAAGAGCTGTTTGGATATTTGTAACATCTTCTGTGGACCAAACATTATAGGTAGGTAGCCAATGAGAAGCGTTTATGTCTGTCCTATCATGTAGCAGAGAAAGATCTCATATGGCCTATGGGCTTAGAATTCCCCAGTCCTGGTTTATGAAAACAAAGTATATAAATCCTTCCAGCCCTATAAAGCAGCTTCTCAGATAAAGTATTTTTTTGTTTGTTTTTTTGTTTTTTTGGGCCACACTCAGCAATGCTCAGGGGTTATTCCTGGCTCTACGCTCAGAAATTGCTCCTGGCAGGCTTGGGGGACCATATAGGATGCCAGGATTTGAACCACCGTCCTTCTGCATGCAAGGCAAATACACTACCTTCATACTACCTCTCCAGCCCCCATCAGATAAAGTTTTTATCAGATCGGGGAAGCTTCCAGAAGAAGTGTCTTAGATCTGCTCAGGTATGGGAGAGAGCGGACAGAGCACCTGCTTGCTGAGGGACAGAATGCAGAGTGGTAATTCTTGCCTTCCTTCTGCATCAGGAAGGAAAGCCCACCCAAAAGTTTCGAGTCAATGCTGGACCTAATTACAGAACATAAGAGGAAATATTAATACCATATTTTTCACTCTATAAAACACACCTGACCATAAGATGCACATAGTTTACAGACAAGGAGAACAAGAAAAAAAATATTCTAGGGGCTGGAGGATTAGCACAGCAGTAGAGCATTTGCCTTGCATGCAGCCCAAACAGGATGGACCCCGGTTTGATTTCCAGCATCACATATGGCCCTCGAAGCCTGCCAGGAGCAACTTCTGAGCACAGAGCCAGGAGTAACCCCAGAACGCTGTCGGATGTGTCCTAGAAACCAAAAAAAAAAAAAAAAAATTTCTAATGCAAATGGTGCAACGCGAGACAATGCCACCAGGAGATGGCAGCTGGGAACAACCAGCCTGTGAGGCCAAAATATATTTACAATAGGCCAGTCCATAGCTGGTTAAACACATTTACCTTTTATTTTTTACATCAGAAAATAAAAAAAAAATTAAGTACAGGGCCGAAGAGATAGCATGGAAGTAAGGCATTTGCCTTGCTTGCAGAAGGACAGTGGTTCAAATCCTGAAATCCCATATGGTTCCCTGAGCCTGTCAGAAGCGATTTCTGAGCATAGAGCCAGGAGGAACCCTTGAGTGCTGCCGGGTATGACCCAAAAACAAAAAACAAAAAGTTTGGAAGGTTTTCCCACTAAGTGTGGATCAAAGATGTACCCACTATGTTAAGGCAGGGCAAGAGTGGAGCAGTTGCATTTTCTTTAATGGCCGTGAAAGCGGGATTAATGGGTGTGGAATGGAGATTAAGGGGTGTGGAGGGTTGGGGTGGTGTTAATGGGCATAAAAGCAGGATTTATAGTACATATAGGAGACTATGGGCTTTCATCACTAATAAGGGAATATTCAATAGTTTTTTGGCAACAGCTTCTATTAGGCTCTGGAAGGAATAACATCATTCCTTCCTTAAGACCTCTCTCTGACACATGCTCTTTCTTCACAGCAGAATTCCCCATTCCCCCGCCCCCCACACCCAGGTGGAAAATGGCAAGTGCCCTTTAATGGGGGATGAGAACAGTCACTTTCAGTACAGTGCGTGGGGGTGGGAGACACCTTGTCAATGCTATGAGAGGGGCAAGGAACTATGCGTGAACCTAGGGCTCACACAGGCAATGCCTGTGTCCAGCCCATTGAACCATCTCTCCAACCCCTAAAGATGACAATTACCTTTATTTTCCCATATTATCTCCCCCACCCATTATTTTATAGCTAAGGCTTTAGTATATGAATAGATCTGGCCAATGACACAAAAGGGGAAGACATTCCGGGAAAGAATGTCTTGGAGAAGAAAAACATCCTGCTGGATCAAAGACCTGAGAAGAATTCCAGATCTTTCCCTTCCTGCCCTGGGCTTTGTTTCAGAAAATTATGATGGGTGGAGTTGCAGTAGCCACTCTGTGAACTGGGGGAGAATATCAAGAGAATTTCATCAAAGACAACACAAAGGTCTCTTGAGGCCCCAAACCAAGTGTCAAATAAACTACCTTTGGATTTACTAAATGATATAAACAAATCTCTTGTCTAAATCTTTTAGATTACCTTTTCCATTACTTGTAGGCACAAATGTCCTTTATATTTATTTTTATATTTTATATTTATTTATTGTTTTTTTGTTTGTTTGTTTTTTTTTTTGGTCACACCCGGCAGCGTTCAGAGGTTCCTCCTGGCTCCACACTCAGAAATCGCTCCTGGCAGGCTCGGGGGATCATATGGGATGCCCGGATTTGAACCACCGTCCTTCTGCATGCAAGGCAAACGCTCTACCTTCATGCTATCTCTCTGGCCCCTATTTTTATTTTTATCTTGGTGGTACTCAGAGCTTACTCCTGGCTTCTGTGCTCAGGGATCACAAGGAAACTGTCTTACCCACTGTACTATTGCTCCAGCACAAATACCATTTTAAGTGGAAAGTTTTAGTCTTTTCTCCATTTTACAGATGAGGAAACTGGGGAAAATAAACTAAGTGCCTAGAAACAGGAAGCCACTTTGTCACTGACTAAGAACCTACTGTGTGTCTGAGGCTATGCCAGTGTCTTATCAGTTCAAATCTATATTATTTTCACTTGCTGCCACAGCATGTCAGTCCCCCAGGCTACAGATGGACATACTGATGTTTACTTTTTTTTTTTCGTGGTTTTGGGGCCACATCAGATGATGCTCAGAGGTTATTCCTGGCTATGTGCTCAGAAATCACTCCTGGCTTGGGGACCATAAGGGATGCTGAGGATTGAACCGCCTGTCTGTCCTGGGTCAGCAGTGTATAAGGCAAATGCCCTACCACTGTGCTATGGCTCTGGCCTCTACTGATGTTTATTTTTAATTTTGTTTATTTATTTTATTTCTTGGATCACATCAGAAGTTCTCATGGCTTACTTCTGGCTTTGTGATCAAGGATTACCACTAGAGGAGTATAAGGGACTAGGAGTCAAACCTAAGTTAGCTGTGTGCAATGAATGTGCCCTTATGAAATCACTCCAAATCCAGAAGACTGATGTTTAGGGATGTTACATCACCTACCCAAGAACACAGCTAGTCAGAAAGATGAAGAGGTAGATTTGAAGCCAGACTCCAAATCTGGGGGGTGCAGACCCTGGTCTGATCCCTGGCACTACATAGCCCTTGAGCAATGACAGGTTCAGCCCTAGCAGACCTGCAGCACCATGGGGATGGCATGAATAATCCCCAGAACCACAGGACCTTAGTAAGACCACATTCTTGGGACCTCATCTGGCACTGTTGGCCCGTTGTTTAAGACTCTCCTAAAGTTCTCCGAGCATGCGTGGGAGGCGTTGCTCATAAAAAATAAAATATCTGTTAAAGGGAATGCAAGTGAATGAGGGATATCTTACTCTTATCAGGCCCCTGAAGGCCAGGACAATAGCTTTTGCCCTATTTGAAGTCCCAGGTATTGTCTGAAGGCTGCTTGGCAGTCAGCCAGGGTTTTCTGAGAAATGAATGACACTGACTTTGTGAAACAGGAGCGCTCACCTGTGCTCAGGTTCTGGAAACAGCTGGGACAAGCAGATTCCACAGAGGGCAGCATAGGCGAAGCGGTTGGCCTCGGTCAGATCCCGGCCTGTGGGCAGGTGTGACTCCCCTTCCTCAGCTGGCTCAGTTCCTGGGGGCAGCCTCTGGCTTGATCTATCTCTTGTGGCCATTTCCAGCCCTGTAGGAAAAAAACAAACAAACAAAAAAAACAAAAACAAGTGAAAAAATGCATGGGGGGGAAGAGATTAATGAAACAGATTTAAAAATGACCACACAGATCAGAGAGATAGCACATTTGCCTTGCATGCAGCCAACCTGAGGTCTATTCCCAGCATCCCATATGGTCCCCTGAAACTGCCAAGGGTAATTTCTGAGCACAGAGTTAGGAGTAACCACTAAGTGCTGCTGGATATGGCCCCAAAACTAGGAAAACACACACACACACACACACACACACACACACACACACACACGTAAATTGACCTTCATTAAAATTAAGGACTTTTGTTCATCACTTTCTTTGGGGGAAGTGATTTTCCCAATAGTGCTCAAGGGCCCAGAGGTACTACAGACTACCAAAGCCTTTCCTCACAGCAATACTTACAAGCTATTAAGAACTGGGGATCACGGTATAAACATAGTTTTACTCACTCACTTTGGATAACTGTCTTGGCTAGGCCACTGTTTATTTATTTATTTTTTGTGATGCTCTCAATAGGTCCTTGCATGATTAATTTCCTCACCCACTTTATTCAGATACACACAGGTGTAATATAGATGTTTGTGGTCCAGTATGTGCCCATCCCATAAGCAGGATGGGGAGACTTGACTCTAAGAGACTCCAGGATTTGACTCAGGTCCATAAGAAGAGGAGGAAAGTGGGGTCCTAGATTCTGAACAAGGAGGGACACCATTTTGTAAAGACCATACATCAGGTTTCTCTTAGGTTCTGAACAAGAAGTGATGCTTTTTTGTAAGGACCACATGTTGTAAGCTACATGTTAGGTTTCCTCAAGCCTATTTCCATTAACACTACCTCAAGCTACCTGGTCATAGCAATCATTTAAAAAAAAACTTCAAAAAGCTAGAACCGGGGCTGGGAAGGTGGCGCTAGAGTTAAGGTGTCTGCCTTACAAGCGCTAGCCAAGGAACGGACCGCGGTTCGATCCCCCGGCGTCCCATATGGTCCCCCCAAGCCAGGGGCGATTTCTGAGCACATAGCCAGGAGTAACCCCTGAGCGTCAAACGGGTGTGGCCCAAAAACCAAAAAAAAAAAAAAAAAAAAAAAAAGAAATCAAAAAGCTAGAACCTTCCTATATCCCCTACTTATTGTATAAAATCTGATTCATGACCATGGGTGGGGTTCGTTTCTTGCCAGAGACAAGCCTGACCTGGTTAGCCTTTGAAAAAAAAAAAAAAAAGAACTGGAGATCAAACTCAGGGCCCTGTGCAAGTGAGGCACACTCTTGTCATCCCAAGCTATCTCCCTGGCTTACTTAATTACTTTTGAGAGGTGAAAACAAACAGCATGGGTTGGAAAGACATATCTTTAATATAGATCAATAAAAGAATTCTGAGGCATTGGTGGTGGAAATGTTGTACTGGTGAAGGGGGGTGTTCTGTTTATGACTGAAGCCCAACTACAATCATGCTTGTAATCATGGTGCTTAAATAAATATTTTATATTAAAAAATAAAATAATTCTATCTCTGATACATAAGCAACTATCAGCCATTAAAACAATGATATATGAAACAAATTAAAAAATGGTAATTTGAATAAGTATGTTATAAAATAGACCCAGGGACAAATAAGCACTTGAAAAAAGGCAACATCATTAATCAGCAGAAATATAGAAATTAAAATCCCAATGAGATATTGCTGGTCAGCTCTCAGCTAGAGAATGGCAGAATCAAGCATTGGAAAGAATAAAAGACAAATGGAACTTTCATATAATACTGGTGGGAGTATAAAGTAGCCATCAGAGAAACATTATACATGAATGGACATGTGTAGGTCATTATTTCTCAGGGGTGAATTTTCTGGGATATGGAAAAGATGTACGTTAGTTTATATAAGATATCATACCATATCCAAATGTGTATGCAGGTTTACATACCACCATTTCAATATCAAATGAAACTTCTCTCTGTTCCTTATTAACAAAGATATAAATAACAGCAAGAGCTAATCGAACTGTGTTGTTGAGTGCTGGTTTTGGAGCTACAATGTTAACATGAATATTCCCAACTAACTTTGCAAGCCATGTGATAACATAATGTCCATCTATAAAGGATGGAGCACACGCAAGGAATGTGTGATCAGGGCCAGGTAGGACAGCTAGTAACTGGCAGAGAAGAGCTAAAAACCAGAGTGCTCAACTATCACTCCATTTTTGTTTGTTTGTTTGTTTGTTTGTTTTGTTTTAGGGTCACACCTGCAGTGCTCAGGGGCTACTCCTGGCTCTCCACTCAGAAATCACTCCTGGCAGGCACAGGGGACCATATGGGATGCCGAGATTCAAACCACCGTCTGTCTGTCCTGGACCAGCTGTGTGCAAGGCAAATGCCCTACTGCTGTGCTATCTCTCTGGCCCCCAACCTCTGTTTTATTTTAACTTAATTAAATCATTTGGGTGGGAGGCATTGGGATATACCTGGCACTGTTCATAAGACTATTCCTGGCTCTGTTCTCAGGAAGGAGTGCTGGTTGTGCTTGGGGTTCATATGAGGTACCAGAGATTGGAGTTGGTGTGTGCAAGGCAAACATCCTATCCCTGTACTATTACCTGGACTTCTCACTTCTGTCTTTTTTTTTTTTAATAATATCTTTATTTAAGCACCATGATTACAAACATGTTTGTATTTGGGTTTCAGTCATAAAAAGAACACCCCTTGGGGGCCTGGAGAGATAGCACAGTGTCGTTTGCCTTGCAAGCAACCGATCCAGACCAAAGGTGGTTGGTTCGAATCTTGGTGTCCCATATAGTCCCCCATGCCTGCCAGGAGCTATTTCTGAGCAGACAGCCAGGAGTAACCCCTAAGCATCACCGGGTGTGGCCCAAAAACCAAAAAAAAAAAAAAAGAACACCCCTCTTCACCAGTGCTACGTTCCCACTACCAATGCCCCCATATACCCTTCCTCCCTTAACCCCTGCTGACTTCTGTCTTAAACACTTGTCATAATGCCAAGAGATTTCTAGTCTGATACCTAACACTCCATGCTAATTTGTACCCATAAATTTACTCTCATGAAGCTGAGCAATAAATATTTGTCCTCAAAATATAACTATAGAGGAGTTATTTAAAAGCAATCTCAGCTAGTATTTCTCTAGCTTTTGAAAAGAACCCCGAGGTAGCAATCAACTAACATCTGTGCAGCACATGACAGTTTATAAAGCACTTTTTTGATGAGGGCAACACCCAGCAATGCTGAGAGGTTACTCCTAGCTCTGCACTTGGGAATTATTCCTGGCGGTACACAGGGGAACATATGGGATGCCAGAGTTCAAATCAAGGTTGGTCACATGCAAGGCAAGCACCTTATCTACTATATTATCTCCCCAGCCCCATAAAAAGCACTTTTGATCCATTTCTAACAACAACTATGTATTCTAACAATTCTAACAACTACTGTGTAAGGATAGGTGGATGGAGCCATTTTGATTCTCTCCTACAATGAAAAGTTGGCTCAGCGAGGTCAAATGCTTTTCTCAAAGTTATATAGAAAGTGACTGAAGTCAACCCAAACTTTTGTCATCCATCCTTGTGCTTTTTCCTCTACACTGGCATGGGAATCCTCCATCCCAGGTAAGAGGAGAAACTGAGGCCCGGGGAGGTTAAAAGCTGGCTCAATATTGCCCAGAAAGTCTGGCTTCCAATGGCTCCAAGAACTCCAGTTAGAGACATTTATCAGATTACCCTGGTTCAGAAGGTCAGCCAAGATCATAGGAATAGATTAAATAACGGGCTAAGAACTGGACAGCACCTGAGGCAGGATGCAGAAGGCTTAATATTCACAGCAACTCACCAACTCCAGGTACCATTGGAGGTTGTGATAACTGTACCTATTATCCAGGGGGTCCAAGATAGTATTATAGGGGCTGGGTTGGTGATCCCATGTTAGCTTTCAGTTTAAGAATACATATCTTTTTACTCTGAGAAGCATGTGGTGGCTTGCCTGTAATCTAAGAGAAAAAGAATGTGCATAAACCTCAGCTCAAGTGAAATTCATTCATTCATTCATTCATTCATTCACTCAATGAAAATCCTGGCCTTTGCCCAATATCACCTCCTCTCAGATGCCTTCTCTGATTCGCCAGGCTATCGCTTCTGCTTCTCTAGTCCAGTATCTTATTCTGTTTCTTAATATTTATTCCCATTGGGAAGAATATATTTGTATTAAAAACAAAAACTGGGACCGGAGAGATAGCATGGAGGTAAGGCATTTGCCTTGCATGCAGAAGGTCGGTGGTTTGAATCCCAGCATCCCATATGGTCCTCTGAGCCTGCCAGGAGCAATTTCTGAGTGGAGAGCTAGGAATAACCCCTGAGCGCTGCCGGGTGTGACCCAAACCCCCCACCTCCACCCCCCCAAAAAAGAAAAAAGAAACATATATTTTAAAAAATAAATAAAAAATAAAAACAAAAACTATTTGTATCGCTTATGTATACAAATACAATACTAGCTTCTTGAGGAGGACCCCTGGTTATTTTATATGACTGTACCATTAGTTTTTGAAGTGGGATTTGAGGGTAGTGTAGGTAATTACTTATCGGATGAATAAAGAAAAGTCTATAATATGATCTACCTTGGTATGGAAGAGGAAAAATTAGTCAACAAATTCTCTACAGATTTTTCACTCTGGTAGGCAAGAGGTAGTAATACCTAGATAAACATGCGATAAAATAAAACAACTTGTTCGGGATGATGCAGAAAGATAGAACGGAACAAAGATTTGCACTCAGGTAGTTTGGTGGTAGAATTCATGCTCTTAATAGTCCACTAAATAAGTAAACATTTGGAGAGACTTGAATATCAGGTAAGAACAATGTGGCAGGGGGAGGAGGTCTAAAGGAAAGGAGAGGAGAGGCCATAGTAAACATACAAGAGGCACTATCTACCATCTGCAGAGTATTACAGGACCTGGATGATGGGAGAAGGGATTACAACTGAAAAAACTAGGGTCTGGAGAGAAAGTACAGTGGGCAGCCCACTTGCCTTACACTTGGTCAACTCAAAGTTCAATCCCTAGCACCAAGTACCGTATTTTTCACTCTATAAGATGCACCTGATCATAAGACACACATAGATTTTAGATGCTCTCCTTCCCTGCACTCAGAATTCAGCTCCAGGTGGCATTCGCTCCATATGACGCACTTTTTGGGGAAAAAATAGTGTGTCTTATATATGAAAAATATGGTATGTCCACCTGAGCCCCACCAGGAGTGATCCCTGAGCAGAGAGACAGAAGAAAGCCCTGAGTGAGTGCCACTGAGAAACTGTATGGTGGTTGAGACAGACAAATAAATTGAAGAAGACAAAATACCCAGAAAATGTGAGACAGAGGAAACACAGATAAAGTGCCTAAGATCCAGAATTGGCTTCCTGAAGACATTTTATAGACAAAAGTGTTGTGGGTAGGGAGGACACGTGAGCAGAGGATAGGTCAAGACAATGGTGGAAGAGAAAACTTTCTGGCAGGAGATTCAAAAGGATGCTCAGGGTAGGAAAGAGTTGGAAAATGCATGAGTGAAGAGGAGTGGGAGGGAAGAAATGAGGTTTGAGCAGAAGTTCCAAGGGCCTACACCAGGAAGGAAGGAAGGAAGGAAGGAAGGAAGGAAGGAAGGAAGGAAGGAAGGAAGGAAGGAAGGAAGGAAGGAAGGAAGGAAGGAAAGAAGGAAGGAAGGAAGGAAGGAAGGAAAGAAGGAAGGAAGGAAGGAAGGAGGGAAGGAGGGAAGGAAGGAAGGAAGGAAGGAAGGAGAGTGAGGGGAGGGAGAAAGGGAGGGAAGAAAGGAAGGGAGGGAGGGAGAGAGGGAAGGGAGGGAGGGAAGGGAACAAGGAAGGGAGGGAAGGAAGGAAGGAAGGGAGGAAGGAAGGAAATAAGGCAGGGAGGGAGGAAGGAAGGAAGTCAGGGAGGGAGGGAGGGAGGAAGGAAGGAAGGGTAGTGAGGGGAGGGAGTAAGGGAGGGAAGAAAGGAAGGGAGGGAGGAAGAGAGGGAGGGGAGTAAGGAAGGAAGAGGAGGGAAGGGACAGAGGGAGGATGAAAGGAGGGAGGGAGGAAGAGAGGGAGGGAAGAAGGAAGAGCTTGATCATTATCTTATACCATATCCAAATATTAACTAAAAAAGTAATTAAATACTTCAATAAGATGTAAATTAAGAAAATTCCTAGAACAAAAACTCAAGGGTTAAGCTCTTTGAACTTTGGGATTTGACACTAAGAGCAAAGGTAAACAAAAGCCCAAAAAGTGAGAATAATTAAAGTTTTTGTTATTATTTTGGGCCATACCTAGCAGTGTTCGGTGACTACTCCTGGTTCAGTGCTAGGAAGACACACCTGATAATACTAGAGGATCAGAGTACTTTCCAGTAGGTCAAATATAGACCTTCTACATGCAAAGCATAAGGAGTTCTTTCTGGTTTCAAATTAAAAATTCTGTACCTGCATCCTTTTGAATGAAAATATGCATACCATAATCCAGTGCTGCAATGAGTGTGATAGATAAGACTATATGGAACCAATTTAGGAGTCCAATTACAGATTATGAAGATATGCTACATATACACAATAAAATACTACCATATTTATTCGAGTATAATGTGCAGAATTTTCTACCAAAAAAAAAGAAATCAAAGTTTGGGTGCGCGTTATAAACGAGGGCTGGGGTGGGGTGGTAGTAGCGGCAGGTCCAATGAGGGCGCAGGCGGATTGTGAGTTTGCACTGCGCCTTTTCCGGGCTGGCCTATCTCTCATGACATCCTGGTTTGGTTAAAACATCATGGGAAGACATACCAAAAGAAATGATCATCAAGAGTGTTTTGAAGACAGGCATCAGCAATCAAATGGACAGCACAGAAGACGACCTGCTGTGGAATTCAGACTCAGAAGAAAGTGAAGAAACTGGAGAAACAAATGTTCCTGCCGACTGGGACACTGATGAAAAATTAACTAGAGAAGAATGGGAACAACTCTTTAGTGTATCTGATGATGAATCTGACTTTGAAGCATTTTTAAATACATGTTACTGGTAATTTTATTTCGGTATTGTGTTTATATCAGTTTACATCGTCAAATGATTTTTATCATGTCTGCGCGTATTCAACAACATTTTTTTTGTCAATTACAATGCTTGGTGTGAAACAAAATTTTATACAATTTTTTGTATTTTTTTTTTTTGTGGTATTTGGGTCACACCCGGCAGTGCTCAGGGGTTTTTCCTGGCTCCGTGCTCAGAAATTGCTCCTGGCATGCACGGGGGACCATATGGGATGCCAGGATTCGAACCGATGACCTTCTGCATGAAAGGTAAATGCCTTACCTCCATGCTATCTCTCCGGCCCCTAAAATTTTATACAATTTTTAATAGAAAATTAGGGGGTGTGCGTTATACTCGAATAAATACGGCATATAGCTATGAAACTTCATAAAATCATTCAATTTGCTGCAATCTGGTTGGAACTGGAAGATACCATGTTGAATAAAGGAAACCAGAAGGAGAAAGACAAACATAGGATGAACTCACTTATCTGTGGTGTACAGAATAACTGGATGAGGTAAAGGGGGGAGGCCTAGATCATCCTTGACCCAAGAGATTAGGGAGGACAGAGAAGAAATCGAGGTGGTAAGGAAAAAAGATGAGGAGGAGAGAGAATGGGAGAAAAGAGGTCAAGGCTTCAGTTACATCGGTGATGGTTTTGAGTGCTATAACAATATATACAAAGCACAAACTCAAGAGCATTGACACATGAGATTTAAGCTGCAGTCATTGAAATTTGTAATGTACTTGTCAAGGCGGCAACAGGAGTTGAGGATGGGGCAGGGAGGTGGGGAGGTGGTGGTGGCTGATGGAGTATGGGAACACTGATGATGGGAGCTGGCTGGTGGTGGAATTAGTATTGAAATATTATGTGCCTGGACCAGTGAGATAGTATGAAGGTAAGACGTTTGTCTTCCATGCAGAAGGACGGTGGTTCAAATCCCGGCATCCTATATGGCAGGCCCCCCGTGCCTGCCAGGGACAATTTCTGAGTGTAGAGCCAGGAGTAACCCCTGAGCATTGCCAGGTCTGACCTCCCCCCGCAAAAAAAAGAAATATTATGTGCCTAAAAGGAAAACATTAAAAAATGCAAAAGCTGGGGCCAGAATGGTGGTGCAGAGCGGTAAGGCATCTGCCTTGCTGGCATTAGCCTAGGATGGACCAAGGTTCAATCCCCCAGTGTCCCATATGGGTCCCCCAAGCCAGGACCGATTTCTGAGCACATAGCCAGGAGTAACTCCTGAGTGTCACAGAGTGTGGCCCAAAAACCAAAAAAATAAAAAAAATAAAAAAAATAAAAAAAATAAAAAAAAGGGCCGGGTGGTGGCGCTAAAGGTAAGGTGCCTTGCCTTGCCTGCGCTAGCCTTGGACGGACCTCGGTTCGATCCCCCGGTGTCCCATATGGTGCCCCAAGCCAGGAGCAACTTCTGAGCACATAGCCAGGAGTAACCCCTGAGCGTTACCGGGTGTGGCCCAAAAACCAAAAATAAATAAATAAATAAATAAATAAATAAATAAATAAAATAAAAAAATAAAAAAAGGCAAAGCAAAGCAACTAGTCATGTGAGTGAAAATATTTGCAAATAATCTTTCATCTGATAAAGGGATAATGTTCTCATTACATAAAGAACTAATGCAACTAAATAGCAAAAATAGAAAGTAGAAACTAATAAATAAATAAAAAAAACAACACACCAAAAGTCTCAACCTGATTTGAAAATGTGCAGAGAATCTGAAGAGACATTTTGCCAACGAAGATAGAATAATGGCCAACTGAACATTAAAAAGTGAGCAATATCACTAATCACAGGGAAATGCAGATCAATGAGTAATTACTTCACACCTGTTATCATGGCTATTATCAAAAAGACAAGAAATAACCAGTGCTAAGGTTGGAGAGATAGTAAAGCAAGTAGATTTTGTGCCTTGCACATGGCCAACCTGAGAACCACCAGGAGAAATTCCTGAGTGCAAAGCCAGGAGTAACCCTGACTACTACCAGGTGTTTGGCAAGGTGGGAAAAGGTAAGGAACTCATATGTACAATTACTTGGTGTAGTCATGTGGAAAACAAAGTGAGGCTCTTCAAAAAATGGAAAAACAGAACTACCCTGTGACCCAGAAATTCTACTTCTGAGTGTTTCCCCCTCCATCTTACCCCTCCAGACTGTGGGATTGTCAGGATTACCTCAGTCAACATAGATGTCCACATAATTTGAACTCATAGTCTTGGTGCCATCTTCCAGCCCTCCACTTCTGGCTATCTATCCAAAACAACCTCAAGACACTAACTCAAAAACAAAAACAAAAAAACATGCACCATCCTCACATTATGGTATTATTTGTAAAGCCAAGACCTGGCTGGGTACCCATCAGTGAATGGATGGATAAAGGTACAGTGTGAATATAGACACACACACAATGGAATAGCAATCAACCTTAAAATGAATGCAATCTCACCATCTGCAAACTTAGACAGACTTTGAAGACATCCAAAGTGAAATAAGCCAGAAAGAGACACAAGTGCAGTAAATTCTCACTTGTTCAGATTATGAGAAATGTAAACAAACTCATAGAAAACGAACTGCAGGGCCTGGAGAGATAGCACAGCGGCGTTTGCCTTGCAAGCAGCCAATTCAGGACCAAAGGTGGTTGGTTTGAATCCCGGTGTCCCATATGGTCCCCCGTGCCTGCCAGGAGCTATTTCTGAGCAGACAGCCAGGAGTAACTCCTGAGCACCGCCGGGTGTGGCCCAAAAACCAAAAAAAAAAAAAAAAAAAAAAGAAAACGAACTGCAATATGAGGATGAGAAAAACGAGTGAAGGGGATAAAAAGGATAAAACCTCCAGGCTGGAGACAGTTCAAAAGGCTGAGACACCTGGTTTGCTGGCCAAGTACGGGTTTGGCCTTGGGGACAAGTATGACCTTGGGGACAGTATGGTTTCCTGATCACTGTAGGTAATAATCCTGGAGCACTAAGCTGGAAGCAGCTCCTGAGCACTATTAGGTATGGCCATTGCCACCCTCCCAGAAAAAAATAAAAAAGGATAAATTTCTAGTTACATTCCTGAGGGTGTAATATGTACTGTGTCTCTATGGGAATAATAATACTGTTTGCATATCCAAAGTTGCTGGGAGAGTAAATCTTAGAAATCTTTCATCACAAAAAAAGAATAAAGAAAAACAAGTTCATGTGCGGTGATGACTATGATCTAGATTTATTGTGGCGATCACTTCATAATATACAAATGAAATTATTGCATAGTTTATCTGAAACTAACATAATGCTCTATGTTAAATATGACTTAACCTTTTAAGTATAAAAAAAGTTGATTAAAAGAGCAGTGAAATATTTCTCTTGAATTTTAAAGATCTTTTAAAATTTCAGTAAATAAAAAATAAGTGTTCTCTACCTCTACCCTAAATCATCCAGTTACTTTAATGAACTGGCACTTAGAAGTATAGCAGGCTCCATGCCACAAACTGGGGACCCAGGGGGACACCCTAAGACCAAGAAGGATCGTCTATCACAGGTATTCAGTTCCAGCGAAGGAAACGGAGAAAATGTCTACTCGTGATATTCAAAATCGGACCATTTAAAATAACAGAAATCCCAGGAAGAGGAAATCTTAATTACTTACCCAGATTCCAACTAGGATGGGCTTCCTTGCTAGCACTGAAAATAGGCCCTTCAGCTCCAGGTAGTTCTTCAAAGAATTATGCAAATTGCAAGTGGGGAGCAAACCAGAAAAACCAGCCAGTGCTGCCATGGGGTGTGGGAGCAGCTGAGTCCTGTGGGAGAGAAGGATCTGGTATGAGTGGCCCAGGGGAGCCTGCCTACTGCTGCCACCCTCTGGTCCTGGGCCCCCAAGCCATGCCCCAAAATGTCTAAGGACAGGACCAAAGACACCAACTATTTTTTTTTTGGCTGAAACTAGAGCTAGATTTTCCTAGCCAATAGACTCCCATTCTGTTTCAGATGAGAAAGGGAGACAAAATAAGATCAAGTACCTGGAATTTCCCAGAATGTTCCAGAGCCCTAAGCGTAGGGTCCTCCCAAACCTCAAATGATCCATGCTTCATCCTAGTGGTTACTTTCCAGGCAAAACCCGAGAATATTATTTTAAGTTTTAGTTGAAGTTTTGTTTCTTTTTGGGGGGCATGTATTTTTGGGGTCCCTCCTGATGATGTTCAGGGGTTACTCCTGACTCTGCACTCATAAATTACTCCTGGTGGGCTCAGGAGACAAACTTGTATGTCAGGGGATTAACCTGGTTGGTCACATGCAAAGCAAGTACCTTAACCACTGTGCTATTGCTCCAGTTTCTTTTCACTTATTTATAATTATTGGGAGGGGGGCACTCCCAAGTCGGTCCCAGGAGACTTGGGGAGGGTAGTGATACTTGGGCAGCTGGTGGTTCCATGCAGATACCTGAGGATGGGGCGTTGTTTAGGCCCTGCTGTGAAAGCTCAAGCTATGAGTCCAAATAGTACACTTTTTAAATTTTGTTTTTATTGGGTGGTGAGGATTGTGTTCGGGCTATAATCAACAGTGCTAAGGGGTTACTCCTGTCTCTGCACTCTGGATTTCTACTGGCAGTGCATTGGGGACCATATTGTGTTGCTGGGATCAAACCTTTGTTGGCTGCATGCAAGACAAGTACCTTAACAGCTATAGTATTAGGGCCAGAGCAATAGAGCAGCGGGTAGGGCACTTGCCTTGCACAGGACCGACCCAGATTCAATCCCCTGCATTCATATGGTCCCCCAAGCCTGCCAAGAGTGAATTCTGAGCGCAGAACCAGGAATAACCGCTAAGCGCTGCTGGGTGTGGCCCCAAAACAAAATGAAACAGATGTAGTACTATTAAGTACCTTACACATTTTAACAGCTGTAGTATCTCTTTGGCTCCAAACATATATTAAAAGATACAAAAAAGGGGCCGGGCGGTGGCGCTAAAGGTAAGGTGCCTGCCTTGCCTGCGCTGGCCTTGGACGGACCGCGGTTCGATCCCCCGGTGTCCCATATGGTCCCCCAAGCCAGGAGCAACTTCTGAGCACATAGCCAGGAGTAACCCCTGAGCGTTACCGGGTGTGGCCCAAAAACCAAAAAAAAAAAAAAAAAAAAAAAAAAAAAAAAAGATACAAAAAAGAAAAAGGGCTGAAAGAAGTCCTTTATAATCATCTCTAAAAGTCAAGGTACTAGATACTTTTCAAAATTTCTCAAATTTTCTTTTTTTTTTTTTTTTTTTTTTTTTTTTTTTTTTTGGTTTTTGGGCCACACCCGGTGACGCTCAGGGGTTACTCCTGGCTATGCGCTCAGAAGTCGCTCCTGGCTTGGGGGACCATATGGGACGCCGGGGGATCGAACCGCGGTCCGTCTCCTAGGCTAGCGCAGGTAAGGCAGGCACCTTACCTCGAGCGCCACCGCCCGGCCCCAAAATTTCTCAAATTTTCTGCCATAAATATAGACTGCTGGGGCCAGAGAGATAGCATGGAGGTAAGGCATTTTGCCTTGCATGCCGAAGGATGGTGGTTCGAATCCCGGCATCCCATATGATCCCCTTGCTGGGGGCGATTTTTGAGTGTAGAGCCAGGAGTAGCCCCTGAGCACTGCCGGATGTGACCCAAAAAACAAAAACAAAAACAAACAAACAAAAAAAAATATGGACTGCTTTTGAATCCTGCAAAATTTTATTTAAATTTTTTTAAAAACTTTTGGGTCTTGAGGCTATACCTGGAGATGCTCAGGGGTTACTCCTAGTTCTGCACTCAGGAATCCCACTCTGGCTCAGGGGACCAGATGGGATGCCTGGGATCGAACCCAAGTTAGATGCATGCAAGGCAAATGCCTTACCTGTTTTACTATTGCTCTGGCTCTTCAGGAAGTACAGTGCTTGACAGTGTTGGGGATCGAACCTAGTTTGGCCGCATGCAAGGCAAGCACTATAATCACTGTATTAGCACTCATTCCCCAGAGTTATTGCTACAAAGAGAAGGTTTCTCTCCCAAACTTGCTCTGGCTGTCTAGAGTATGTGTGGGTGTCAGTCGGAGTAAGGCAGAATAAGGCCATGTGGGACTTTGTATACTTTCATGAATGTGCCCTTCCTCTCCCACTAGCCCCTGATGCACCTGCTGTTACCTCTCATGGAGATGCTACTGAGGTCCTACCAATATCCTGACCCTTTCTGTCCTCTCCTCTAGCTATTCCGGTCATAAAGCTCCATTGCTCACTGAAGTGGGTCTCCTCTGCTCCACACCCCCACCAACTTCCTCTGGCCCATAATCACATTTTTCCAATATGTCTGGGCCATATGGAATCTGCCATCCTATCCCATGTCCACCCTACTCTCCCTTTCCACCTTTATTCCCATCCAGCAACATCCTCCTCCTTGCTGCTTTCTGAATCTCAGCAGGCATGATCTTGCAAGGCCTTTATACAGTCTGTTCCTTCTGCAAGGAATGCTATTCCCACAGAGCCCAGCAACCTCACCAACTTCCCGTGGGACCATGTCAGATATGTGAGAATCATTAAGTTATTGGTGGTTTTCCAGTTGCGCTTGAAATCTTTCTTGACCATGTCAGGGTATAAACTAGACTCCAAAAGAAGGTACTACAGCAACATCATTAAGAATGGCTACCTTGGGGCCGGGCGGTGGCGCTAAAGGTAAGGTGCGCCTGCCTTGCCTGCGGTAGCCTTGGACGGACCGCGGTTCGATCCCCCGGTGTCCCATATGGTCCCCCAAGCCAGGAGCAACTTCTGAGCGCATAGCCAGGAGTAACCCCTGAGCGTTACCGGGTGTGGCCCAAAAACCAAAAAAAAAAAAAAAAAACAAAACAAAGAATGGCTACCTTGGGGCCGGGAAGGTGGCGCTAGAGTTAAGGTGTCTGCCTTGCAAGCGCTAGCGTAGGACGGACCGCGGTTCGATCCCCCGGTGTCCCATATGGTCCCCCCAAGCCAGGAGCGATTTCTGAGCGCATAGCCAGGAGTAACCCCTGAGCGTCAAACGGGTGTGGCCCAAAAATCAAAAAAAAAAAAAAAAAAAAAAAGAATGGCTACCTTGGGCTAAGACACAGGAGCATGTTAAACTTCCACATTAGTTGACCTGGGCCTTCATTTTTTAGGACTCAGTTGTGTGTGTGCCTCTGCAAGCTGAAGGCCCAGTTCAAACTCTAGTACTTCAAGGTGCTCTAAACTCCACTGAGAACAACCTCTGAGGCGTGGCTTCCCCACCCACTCCCTAAAAGAAGAAAAAGGAAAAGAAAGAAAAACAGGAAGTCACAACAGGGATTTGGTAGAACATGGTAAAATCTTGGACTGAATTTCCCTTCCTATCCCTTCAGCCTGTGGGAGCACATTCAAGGAAGTCAAGCCCATATCTCACCTGAACCACAGTTTTGTAAGGATGCTAACAAAACATACAGGTCATGTCTAGAGTCAAAACATCCTGAACATGCCTGCTTTCATCTGATCTCCAAAGCTAATTAGAATCTGGCCTGGTTAGTACTTGGAAAAACACAAAGCTCATAAAGGACATGGCCAAAATATGCATAAGGATGTTGTTCAGGTCTCAGAGGTGCAATCCCATTTGGCTGGTTCAGATTCTGTGGGCCTGCTAGTTCCAGGGAAGGACAGAGGTTTCAGGCTTATGAGAAATTCTCCAGACCCCAACTTCAGGGGTTGTACATGCTGAGTTCTACCAACCTACTTAGTCAACTGTGACTATCTAACTGTCCCTGGGACTTAGGCCTAAAAATGAAACAAGGTGCCTAGGTACAGCTCAGTGGCAGAAGTACCTGCCTTGCAAGTGTTAGATCACAAGTTCGAACCTCAGTGCTGCCCATATATATATCTAGCATGATATGCTTCCTGCTGTTTGGGACCTTCACTCACACACTGACCACTTGAGCTACAACCAAATGTGTGTTTGGATATCACATATCACAGCCATATCACACATGCCCTGAAACTAAAACAAAGTGGGACTAACTAGGCAAGCACCACCACCAAGTGTGTGTGTGTGTGTGTGTGTGTGTGTGTGTGTGTGTGTGTGATGTAGCCACAACAACAAAGGGAAGAAAAGTAGAAGAGAGTGTTTTCTAGGCAAAAGGCTCCCGTAGGGCAGACCCTCTCTGACTGGATTTTTGGGGTTTTCATAAGGTCCTTGCTCATACATGATTTTGTTGTTTTGTTGGTTTTGGTTTTGGGGCTACACCTAGCAATGTTCAGGGCTTTCTCCTGGTTCTGTGCTTAGGAGTCACTCCTGTGGTGATCAGGGAACCATTTGGCGTACCACTTATCAAACTGGGATAGTTTCATGCCAGGCAAACACCCTACCTACTGTACTATCATTCTGGCTTTTCCCATTCACAATTTTGGTCGCTGGCATTTTACTAATGAGAAAACTGAGGCACAGAGCACTCAGGCAGCTAGTCCAAGATGGCTCAGTTGGGCATCCCCAGACTAGGACTGCTCCCAAAATTATGTGGTCCTGCACAAGGGGGAATGGAGGTTGGCAGCCTGGCAGTGCCAGCTGTGACCTAAGGACTGCATTTCTCATCCAGGCAGGAAGCTCAGCCTCCCCACTCTGCCTCCCAGGGCTCTTGGTTGAGAGGAGAAACACTTACTGAAGCCTCAAGATGAATGTACTTGGAATAAATGCTCCTCCTTACCCCTGATCTGGCGAGGCCTCTGATCGAGGCTAGGCTCTGGCGCACGTTTCCTCGTTTATGAGCACAATGATAGAGCATCCCTGATGTACTGGATTATTATGGCCCTGTTGTGAGATAAGGAAACGGATATTCAGAGAAGTGGGGTGACTTGGTGACATGCCAAGGTTACACAGTGAGAAAGTGCCAGTGCCACGTATTGGACACAGTCTGAGGCTTTCTAAGGATCACCTCTATGCAGGCAGTTGCACCCCAAACTCTGTGGACCGGGATAGAAAAGATCACACCAGCAGAGTATCTTGTACATGACTCAAGAGGGCTCAGTGCTTGCGGTTTGGTCTCTCTTGCCCTTTTCTAGTGATTTTTGTCTCTCTGCCAGGTTGCTTGCCCCTACCCCAGACTGAAAGACAGTGCTTTCCACTGAGGCTGCTCTCCACACACCAAAACAGTGCTTTATTCCACTCTGAAGTGTATGCCCCATTTATTCTGTTTGTTGTTGTATCCTCAGCACCTACATATGGGTGCATATCAAATGCACCTACATATCAGTGCATATAGCCCATGGTAGGTCCCCAGTCACTGTCTGGAGTGAATGAATGGATGCCCCCCAAGCTGGGTTCAAGAGAACTACGTGTTAACTCCAACTTGGTACCTCATTGTTGAGGCTAGGACCAAGGCCTAATATGGTCTGGCTGAATGTGAGTCCAGAGCAGGGGAGGAGAGGAGGGCAAAGAAAGAACACAATGATGACCTACTCTGTGCGGGGCACAATTTTTTCTTTTATTTTGGGGTGTGAGGGTTAGTTGGGGGTGCCTTGGGTCACAGACTGTGGTGCTCAGGGATCTAGAAAAGGGTGAGCATGCCTGCAATGCAAACATTTTAACATCTGTACTAACTCTCTCCCCCACCTCACCTGTGTTATTATTATTATTATTTTTTTGTCCTAGCATCGTGGTCAAATGAAGTCACTTCATTTCCTGTTTACATTTAGCAGTAAAAACCACCCATAGTGCATAATTTTCTTTTTTAGCCACAGGGTCCTCCATGAGCAGGTGAGTCCACCTTAGGCCTTATTGCTAAAGGACCCTCAGAGAGTTCTGTTTGAGTGTGTTCTGAGCCCAGTGCTCTCTGTGGGAGCAAGGAGGCAGGGATGCTGGTGCTAGAGATGGGCAGACCCACCACATGGGTTAGAGGAAGTTCAGTTAACCAGCATGACGTGAGCTGACTGTGGGCAAGTCCCTTCTGGCCTTTCCTCAGCCTTGAATAGTTTCCTAGATTAGAGGTGTGGCTGGGTGACCTCTAAGAGTGAGTTAGACATTCTGAGCTGGGAGTTTAGAACTGCCTGAATGCTCTGGGGGAGAGGGAGCTCAGTTTTCCTATGTGCTTCCCAGCATGACTTCCAGAAGTTTCTAGCGCTGAAAGTTAGCAAAGCAACAACAAGAGAGCCCTGCCCCTACGTGCTGGACAAGCAAAGTCGGGGAAGCGCTGGACCTCTTCAGGGAGGATCTGGCGCACCAGAGGGGTCGAAAGGCGGAGTAGGAGGCTAAAAGGTCCCGGCCGGACAAGGGCACCCCGCGTGGAGCCGGTCTTGCGGCCTGCAGAGAAAGACCCGGAGTGGGAAGCACAGCCATGGGTCTCACCTGGTCCCTGACCCCTTACCTGACAGCAGGCAGCAACAGCGGCGGCGACCGCGGCTCAGGCTCCTCCCTCCAGGCCACGCCCCCACAGACCCAGGCTCCAGAAAGCCACGCCCCCCCGCTGAGCCCCGCCCCGTTCGGCTCCAAACGACTCTTTTCTCCCAGACGTCTCGCCTCTTCCCACATTGTCCCGCCCCTCCAGGGCCACCAGCCCCGCCTCTTTTGGCATAGCCACACCTTCTTTCAACATAGCCACGCCCACTCTTCATTTGCCCCCACGACAGTACCGACTTGTCCTTCCGCCTGCGCAGCCCGACTCGCCTGTGCCTGGCTGGGCCACCTTCCGGGTCCGGGCCTCCCTCGTGACCCGCGCGGTCACCGTCCCGCCGCGGTGGGTGGTGCTGGGGTCCGGGCAGGGCCCTTCCATCTCTGCAGACGCTTGTTTACCTGGGGCGTCCCCGAGTGGAGCTCCCCAGGGTGACTGAGATGCGATCTTCAAAAGATAGCTTACCCCCCAAAACAAAACAAAACAAAACAAACAAACAAAAAAATAGCAACTTTCATAATTCCCAGGTTGTGAACTGGGATCCTGGCCCAGAGACCACCTTCCCGCCACTTATGAAGGCACCTTTTAAATAGT
The DNA here is from genome assembly GCF_024139225.1 of Suncus etruscus. Lineage (NCBI taxonomy): Eukaryota > Metazoa > Chordata > Mammalia > Eulipotyphla > Soricidae > Suncus > Suncus etruscus. The sequence continues at coordinate 18,394,709 of NC_064851.1, read as the reverse complement.
TTCTCTCTCCCCCCACCACCCAGAAAGGAACATTTATTAAATGCAAAAAGAATTGTAAAGTGTTTATAACTTAGTTTCATTTCTTTTGATAGAAATTCTAATTGTCACACAACCCCAGTGCTCTCTCCTCATCCTTTTTACACATGTCATGCATGGGCTATTTGAACGCATGAAACTTAAAAGTATGAGAGAAAACTAACTTCAAAAATGCAGGGATGATGGAGAGGGTAGACAAGTGAATAAAGAAAAAAAAAAGGAAGGAAAAAAAAAAAAAAGAAAGTTCACAGAGTTGAGAGACCCAGCACGCTCCCTCTGACTTTTCTATTAGTTTCTCCTGCTTTGGTCTCGGCCTTTGAGGTTCCAAGCCTGGCACTTGGCCTCCAGATCTTCTCTTCCTACTCCTGTTTCTCTTCTGGCTTCTCAGGTACATCTGCGAACATTTTCAGTCATTTCACAAATACTGAGCACCTGCCACTGCCAGGCGCTTATCTGTTCACAACAAACTCGTGTTAAGGTATTTGTTTTGCTTGTTATGGAATCTTTTTCCTCCTCCTTCCAATGAAACATATATTATGCTAAAAGGAAAGAAAACAAAATTTTTTTTTTTTTTGGTTTTTGGGCCACACCCAGCGGTGCTCAGGGGTTTACTCCTGGCTGTCTGCTCAGAAATAGCTCCTGGCAGGCACGGGGGACCATATGGGACACAAGAATTCGAACCAACCACCTTAGGTCCTGGATTGGCTGCTTGCAAGGCAAACACCGCTGTGCTATCTCTCCGGGCCCAAAGAAAAATTTTTTTAATTATACAACCTTGTGCTGGGAGGTTTGGTGGGTCACCCCCTCCCCAAGGTGCTAGGGATCATATTGTTCTGGAAATCTAACTAGGAGTTCCTGCATGCAAAGCATTTTGCTCAGGCTCTTTGAGGGATCTCTCTGGCCCAACAGTTATTTTGATCATTTCTTGTTTGTGGTTTATTATCTGACAAGCCCACTAGAATTTACTAAATGTCCTGTCCAAACAAGCAGCTCAATAGATGTGCAAAATTCTGAGAGTGAGGACATGAGTTGCCCTGTACTTTTATATGCCCAGTCTCAGGTCTGTATCTGGCACTTGTGCTCAGTCATTTAACAAATGACTGAATGGATATTGTTTTTGTTTGTTTGGGGGTGCCACTGTTCATGGTAATCAGAAGGTTCTCCTGGTTTGAAACTCAGGGGGTTGATCCAGGTGTTGGATGATCATGAAGTCATCCTACATACAAAGCATGTAGCCAGTTTACTGAGCTCTTTTTCCAGGTCAGTTCCTCCAGTTGATAATTCCCTCAGCTGTTCTGTGATTTCTCATTATACACATTCTACAGGAGAGAAAATGGATGCTGGTTTTGTCTTAACTACAGAGCTCTTGTGTGCCAAGGTCAAAGCATGAATGGTGGGGAGGGTGGTCACAAAATTTGTTGCTTTTTTTTTCTCCAGGGAAGATGGTTCAGTATTAGAAAGGGAAAAAACACTGTAGGGCCAGAGACCAGTATCCAGTGAATAATCCGTGGCTCACGCCCCTTGTGGAATGCCCCAGGCTCCCCCCCACTTCCACCTGCCCTTTTTGCTCACTGTCTAATGACCTCTTCCTGCCAAACTGGCATTGCTGGACAGCACAGTGGCTTTGCCTGGTTTCTAATTTACTTAGAGCCCTGGGCTGAACACTCTGGCCTTTGAATATTAAATTTAATTGCAGCCACGTCAGTAAACCACCCCTTATCCTAATTATCCCCTGGAACAGCCCTCACTTAACTCAAAATTTTATAATCCAGGATACAGATAGGAAAAATGGAAAATATGTTCCCATCTTTGGTGTATGTTTTTTATATTTCTTCCTTTTTTGGGGGGGGTCACACCTGGCAGTGCCCAGGGGTTACTCCTGGCTCTATTCTTAGAAATCGCACCTGGCAGGCTCAGGGGACCATATGGAATGCCAGGATTCGAGCCACCATCCTTCTGCATGCAAGGCAAATGCCTTATCTCCATGCTATTTCTCCGGCCCCTGTTTTTGATATTTGTGAGCTTTGGTACCAGACATTCATGAGTTTTCCCTGGCTATAAAGTGAGAATAATTATATCTCCCATGACTTTCCAAGGTTGTTGTGAGGGTTGGAATGTAGCTCAGCAGTAGAGCATTCATTTGCTTCATATGTGAGACTTCGGTTTAATTCCCAGCACTTGAATGAATGACCCGAAAACCAGAGCCCAAATATCTACTTATTGGAAGGCTAGGACACTGGGAACCATTGCCTTTAGCCTCACCCTATCCTGGCAAGTACTTGTAACAGGGTCAAGGAGATAGATCTATGGGTTAGAGCCCATACTTTGTGTGCAAGAAACCTGAGTTCAGTTTCCTGAACTATAATGATCTTTTGAGGACTACCATGAGTGAATCCACAGCATACAACTGGGAGTAACCCCTGAGCACTGCTGCAAGTACTTACCCTTCAAAAAGAGTTGCCAGGTGGGGCCCGGAGAGATAGTACAGCGGGAAGGCTTTGCATGCAGGTGACCCAGGAGGGACCCGGTTCAATTTTGGGCATCTCATATAGTCCCCCAGCCTGCCAGGGGCGATTTCTAAGTGCAGAGCCCTGAGCACCGCTGGGTGTGGCCCCCAAACCAATGAATAAAGTTAAAAAAAAAAGTTGTCAAGGATGACTAAATTAGTAAGTGTAGGGAAAGTACTTTAAATGATGTCTAGCACATAAAACAGACTCAATAAACCAGTTGCTTTTATTCTCAAAAATATTTCTTTGTGGTTAGAGTGATCATACAGTGGGTTGGCATACAAAGCATTTGCCTTGTGTGCAGCTGTCCCAAGTTTGATCCCTGGCATCACATACAGTCGTTTGAACATTGGCAAGACTAATTCCTCAGTACAGAGCCAGAAGTAAGCCCTGATCATTGGCAGGTGTGACCCCAAACAAAACAAAAACTATAGAATGTGCAGTTTCATGTGAATAGCAGCTCTGCAACAAATACACATTTACAGGAGGAAATTTATTTTATGCCCCAATTTCACCCAGACTTACTTATACTAAGTAAGGTATTATTTATCATGTATCTGTCAATTGAATATCATCTGTTTTATCTGCAACTATATTTGGGACTGACTCATCCCCACACTCTTTTCCTGATCTCTATGGGCTAGAATTGGGTTAGGCCAGGCACGCTATTATTCACAGACTCACTAGATATTTCTTGTGTGTGTGTGTGTGTGTGTGTGTGTGTGTGTGTGTGTGTGTGGTTTTTGGGTCACACCTGGCAGTGCTCAGGGGTTACTCCTGGCTCCATGCTCAGAAATTGCTCCTGGCAGGCACAGGGGACCATATGGGACGCTGGGATTTGAACCGATGACCTTCTGCATGAAAGGCAAATGCCTTACCTCCATGCTATCTCTCTGGCCCCCTCACTAGATATTTCTTTTTTTTTTTTGGTTTTTGGGTCACACCTGGCGGTGCTCAGGGGTTACTCCTGGCTGTCTGCTCAGAAATAGCTCCTGGCAGGCACGGGGGACCATATGGGACACTGGGATTCGAACCAACCACCTTAGGTCCTGGATTGGCTGCTTGCAAGGCAAACGCTGCTGTGCTATCTCTCCGGGCCCTCACTAGATAGTTCTAATGTGTATTATGATGTAGGGACTTCCTTGTCTGTATATTTGATTTTGTGTCTGTAGATTTGTATTCTGTAGAGACTTTGGACAATGATGTAAGACACTCTCACCTACTAAAAGAATCTGACTTCTTGTGGAGGACAGATGGATAAGAGTGGATGCAGTCAGCATGTTAGGTTACCATAGCAATATTCCAGATTAGGCAAGGGGCCTTAATTGTTGAATACTATTAAGTATTAGGCACAATAAACACATATACTGGAGGCCTTAGTTCTACCTGGTTTAAAATGTTTTAGAAAAGTGGAAGACTGGGGCTGGGTTGGTGGCACTAGAGGTAAGGTGCCTGCCTTACCTGTGCTAGCCTAGGACAGACCGAGGTTCCATCCCTCGGCGTCCCATATGGTCCCCCAAGCCAGGAGCGATTTCTGAGCACATAGCCAGGAGTAACCCCTGAGCATTACCGGGTGTGGCCCAAAACCAAAAAAAAATAAAATAAAATAAAATAAAAGATAAGTGAAAGACTGGGAATTTATAAGTTTTTAAGCTATAAGTTCCTCTGCTGACTCTGATAATCAAAGGTTAAGTTTGGAATAATGGTTGGATTCAACCATCCCAGAAATTTTGTAGACAGAATCATGTTTAAAGGATCACTGTGTGACTGAGAGCACTTGCTATGCATACATTGTATCAATCCCAGGTAGTTTATATTACTTTTCACTCTGTTTTATGGAGGAAGGAACTGAGACTCAGAGACGTGAAATAACTTGGCTGGGGTCCCTGAGTTAAAAGGAGGAAGTATCAGGTTTTGATCTGAGATCTGGGTGATTTTTCTATCCTTCCATCCCTTAAACTCAAATACCAAGAAAGGTTGAGCTATTATAATAGAAATTTATTATATGCATCTTTGGTTTTATAACTGATTTATAACATGCTCTAAAACAGATGATTTTACTTGTGCATGGAAAATTTTAAAGGTGCCCATCCTATCTGCACTTTGGATGAACCTAGACATTGACAAGGTTCCAAGCTGTATATGACCCTGCTTAGCTTGAGCATGAAGCAAAGTCACAATGAGTTTGCAGTAATGCCCTAGTACAGGCTCTTGGTCCCCTGAGTTTTGTCTAAGATTTTGAATGCTTGCCTAACATAGACTCATTGGTTTGAAAATCAGTATAATAAAGGCCTTATTGTTCTCCTATTATAGATGGTCTCAGTGTACTTGATTAAGTGAACACCTGTTACAACAGAACTCCAATGGAGAAGTCTTCTTAATTTTGTCCCATTGGTATCTGACCTTTAGAAGATTGGAGGGGCTTGTCCTGCCTAGGTGTTTGTTGAATGAAACTGAATTCTGGAGATGTCACCAAAAGCAGCCAAAAGCTTCTCTTATGATATTTCAGTGCTGAATTTTAGACTGAATGACTCAATGTCTTTATGGACCCTTCTTTCTGACATGAGTTCTAAGCATGCCTATCTCATTCCAAATCCCCTGCTCTTGTGTGTGTGTGTGTGTGTGTGTGTGTGTGTGTGAAGATGGGGGAGCCTCCCAAGTAGTGTTCAGGGGCCAGGGATCACTCCCACTAAATCTCAGCCCAGCTGTGTAACCAGGACACTTCAACACAGGTGAAGAAACTATATTCCTTGGGCCAACTAGATCCTGGGCCACCATGGCCATGCCTGGCAGTATTTGGGGCCCATTTTTTGTTGGAAGTCAAATTTGATGACTGGTCCATGCAAGGCATATGTTTTAGCCCTTTTAGCTATCCCCTTTCTACCCATTTTTTTCCTTTTTATGAGAATGTCAGTCCTTGTGGATTTGGACCCACCTCAACGGCCTCACATTACCATGGTTATTTCTGTAAAATTTGTTTTACCAAATAAGGTTATATCTGAGGTCATTGGAGATTGGGATCCTAATCTATCTTTTTTTTGGGAGGGGGGAAGGAAAAGTTGAACCGACATAAGATGCTCAGCACATTTTACCTTCATTATCAAATATCCTTATTAAATAAAGTGTGCTTAGTAGCTGGCACTGAATAAGCCCTTAATAAATATTGGTTAAATAACTGCACGGATGGAGCCTTGATTTCATGGTGTTTTGAATTCTACACAGAGTTCTCTCCTGACCCGACAAATATCCACCCCTTTCAAATGAAAGTGATTTCAAGATCCTCAGATAAGAGTTTGAAGTTCAGAAGAACAGCTGCAGGCAGATTCTGGAACTGGTGCCTGATTTCCCTTTGATGGCTCTCTGTGCTCTATCCGTAGTCTGAGAAATTGCTGACAGTTTTTTCATTCCTGGAAATGCTTTTCTATGCCACAAAGAATGAATTGTTCTATCCCAGGCTAGAAAACTTCCTGCAGTCATTTAGAAGGCACAGGCTAAGGCGAGATGAGGTGATTGTGAGCATAAATTTACATTTGTCTCCAAGTGCCCACTAAACCATGAACTGTAACCCACTGCAAGAATGCCTTCTCTTCTGGTCTCAACCCTGTGTACTTTAGCTGTGCTGGGGTGTTCCACCTGGTAGAGCAATGAGACTCTAAGCCCGAAGAGTTAATCCTCTGCAGTCCAACCTTAGCACCACCTCGGGCTCACTGTGTGATCGTAAGCAAATTACTTAACCTCTGTGCTGCAGCCTTCCTGTTGAGGACTGGGGGATAATAATCCTTTATATCATGCGTGATAAAATAAGGCAATATACTTCTTGAATCTGGGCATATTCAAATCACATTAAAATGATTATGTCATTAAACCATTATTGAGAACACCTGTTATGCTCAGGAAGTTTTTAATATCTGTTCTTATCATTGCTTATCCTAGAACCCAATATATCCCTCTCTCCTTATCTTTCCCATGCTTCTTTACTTCTATATGATCCTATGTGTGCAATCATGGATGATCTCATTAGTCTTTCCTTGCAAAGCTCAGGCATGTATTATAAATTGTTCTGTGGATAAGCAATCTGACACTCAGAGACATGACTTAAGTGGTGAAGCCAGAACTCATATCTGCAAAGCCTGGTGTCCAGGGCACAGATCAGAGTAGCCAGCTTCCCTTTGCAATTCTTATCCATCTTTAGACACTACCTTTGGCACCGAACTGTAAACTTGTCTACCAGACTGTCCTCTCCTAAACAATGATCCCACTTTAAATTAGTTTCTCCACCCCATTATTTTGTTTGATTTTGAGCCATACCTGATGGTGCTCAAAGTTTACTCCTGGTATGCACTCACAAATTACTCCTGGCAGTGCTCAGAGGACCAAATGGGATTCTGGGGATTGAACCTGGGTTAGCCCTGTGTAAGACAACAGCCCTACTGGCTGTACTATTATTCCATCCCTCCTCAACCCCATTATTATCTCTAGTCTCTCAGCTGAGGAAGTTCCAAGAAACACATTCACCCAAAGGAATCAATTATTGGTGATAAAGGCCTCTCAAGAGAGCCTAGGAGTCCCAGCTTGTAGTTTCATGGAAATACTGGAGGGATCTGGAATTCTTCCCAGTTTACAGATAAGCTAACTGAGGTTTCATGTTTTGTAACTTCTGGTAACACACTGGGTCAGAGATCATAGTTGAATGTGGCCTGCCTTTCTGATTTCATCTCTTCATATTATTTTGTAATACTCCTTGTCTGTTTGTTTGCCTACCTTTGGAGAAACCTGGACTGTTGTAGGTTCTGGGACTCTGTCTCCACAATGTCAGGGGTCTGAAAGAGGCAGAGATTTGCTGAGTTCTGAAGAGGGTGATGATGGTAGTGGTTTGACATCTGTCCAGGGAATGGGGGCCAGGATGCCTCAGTTGGGGACTTGTACCAATGCAGTTCCCTATAAGTGAAGACTGTTACTGGGTGGTAAAGGTCATCCAATTTTTTTTTGTTTTGACTATACAAATACATTTATTATATTAGAAAGATCAACATTTATACTCGTCCAAAGGGACTCTGTCAGATCAATTTTAACATTGTTTTTCCATCTTTATTGAAATCATGACTACCCCCAGAAGCTTTTATGGTTTTTAAAAAAATCCAGTTTAATACTCGCCCAGGTGATGGTCATATTAATCCTGTATGCCTTCACACCACTGCTGTGAGCCTCCATTTCAGGCCACAAAGAGGGCCAGCACCACATAGACAATGACCACTGAGACAGTGGCAGCATACAAGTAGCTGTTCCTGTAGGACATTCCAAAGGCTCCTTCAAATACATAAGACTTGGTTGTGAAATATAAGCTAATGGGAAGAGTGATCATCAGTGCTATGAAGAACAGTAGTGTCTTCAGGGTGGAAGCCAAGGAACTTTCATTTCTGAGGTTGGGAGACTGCAGCACGTTCAGAGCCGCTTTATCCTGACGCTCCATGGTAGGGCCATGTCCTTGGGAGATGCTCAGAGGTGGATGAGTCCAATCAATTTTATTATTCTCTTTAACATTCAGAGGCTCTGGAATGCTGTCATCTACAGGGTCTTGAGATCTGGCATAAAATTTCTTCCTCCTGGGCTGGAGCGGTGGCGCAAGCGATAAGGTGTCTGCCTGTCTGCCTGGCCTAGGAAAGACTGTGGTTCCATCCCCCAGTGATCCATATGGTCCCCCAAGTCAGGAGCGATTTCTGAGCACACAACCAGGAGTAATCCCTAAGCATCACCACATATGGCAGAAAAAAACACACAAAAATATTTTTTCTTCCTCCATCACGAGCCCTCAAGCAGCCACCATTATCATAGCAATTTTAGAGATATATGTAAATGGATCATTGTGATGGAAAAGAAAGGACCCTGGTTTAATTCTCAAACATGGCTAGTAGTGGCTGACTGTGCAACCTCAGTCAAGTGGATTACCCTCTCTCACAGCAAGGTGGTTTTTACTGGGGCCGGAGAGATAGCATGGAGGTAAGGCATTTGCCTCGCATGCAGAAGGATGGTGGTTCGAATCCTGGCATCCCAAATGGTCCCCTGAGCCTGCTGGGAGTGATTTCTGAGGGTAGAGTCAGGAGTAACACCAGAGTGCTGCCGGGTATGACCCAAAAAAAAAAAAAAAAAGATGGTTTTTAATGCACACAGTTGTCGCAAAGATTCAACTAGATAATATGTGTAGTAATAATAATGTAACACATAAGCAGAGCCTGGTACTTGGTGAGCATTAACTTTAACCCCTCCTTCTATTATTATGGGAGAAATGGTGTCATCAGCAACAAAAGTTTTGGTGGAAAGGTTCTTCTGGGTGGAGGGTCCGGGAATTAGATGAGTGGGAGTAGAGGGGAGCAGGAAGAAAATGTTCTTTCCTTCTCCCACTAGCAACCCTCTCAAAAGTGCACATGCCTGAGGCCAGTTCAGGAAATGTCAAATAATGCTTATTAATTACTCCTTCCCAGAGGCAGGAGGTTCTTTAAGCTCACTTGGCCTTGCCTAAAAAGCACACAGAGACCCACCCATATCTTTGCACACTCTTTCTTGGTACCAGGAGTTAGTAAGGTCTATAGTCTCAGTATCACCAAGTTGTCCTGAAAGAACCTTATAGGAAAGTTGAGGGGAAAGGAGAAGGGACCCAGATTTTCAGATCATCGTATCTCACACCTAAGATAAATTTGTCTTGGTGTGAGCCAACAGGGATGTGACTCATGCCCATTGTTTGGAACCAGGCAGTGAGTCCAGTTCCTGGGCTTCTTAGAGGGAAGGAGATAGGAATAGTCTAGTTCATGTAATTTGTTTTGTGGAAGATGAAACTCAGAGGGGAGGCAGGACCTTGCCAGTAGCCCATCAGCTATGGGCTAGAGCCAGAGCTCCCTTCTAGAGCTATTTTCTCCTTCTCCTCTTCCTGACCAATGCAAAGCCATGGGAACAAATTTTGGGGTGACAACTGTCTACTTAAAGAGTTTCTTTGAGCAGGTCTGAAGCTTCACTCTTTTTCCAATAATGTGGCATTTGGACAAACCTTGGCTGGGCATTTTGCTTTGTTTGGGTGCCTCCAAAGCAGTGCTCAGAAGACTTTTAAGGCCTCTTCTGGTGATAGGGGGTCCAACCATATAATTTGTGTTTGGTTATTTGGAGGGGGTGTTAAACCATACCCAGTGGTGATCAGGGCTTACTCTTGGCTCTGTGTTCAGGGGTCACTCCTAGTGAGTGGACCATGGGGGTTCTGGATTAAACCCAAGTCATCCACGTGCAAGGCAAATGCCCTACCCACTGAATTATCACTTTAGCCTCCCAAAGGTGAAGTTCTGAAGGCTCAACCCAGCCGTGTGATGGGCTCCCAGGCCACTGGGGAGATGCTTGAATAAGGCCTGTGGAGGAATAGCATGTTTCTCCTCCTCTCTCCCCACCCTCATCAACACCTGGAAGACTGTTCCTACCTGGTGAGATGTGTCCCTGAATCAGGGAGCAGAGGTGGGTGCAGGAAACAAGGAAACTGTACAGAGGGTGTGACTCAGGGCCCCGTGGAAAAGGAGGATTGTTAGAGAGAACCGTTGCATTTATGGGGCTTCTTATCTTTATGACAAAAACTCAAATAGGAGTCTAGATGAAAAAAATGAAAAGATAATAAGACATAGAGAGGGGTTTAGGGATGCTGGGCTAGACAGCACTTGGCCCCTCTCTGGAGGAAAATCCTTAAAGCCCTGAGGTTCTCTCTTAAGTTATGGTCTGAGGCATGAAGCTGGCTGGGAAATCCTGGAGAAACTTTGGGGGGCAATTCCCAGAATCATTTGCTTCCTCTCCTCCATCTCTGCTACTAAATGTGAGAGTCACCTAGTATAATCACCAGATCCGCTCTTCCCTACAACTTTTCCATCCCTGGGCTGACACAGTAGGATCCCCAAACCTCCAGGAACTTAGGCTAGGTGATTTGCATGCTAGATGGGCAAACATCAGTTGGGGAAAGCACAGAAAGACTTGACGTCTTTGGAAGGAAGACATGAAATAGCCATGAGATGAGCAAACTGCCCCAAACTCAAAACATCCAATTTTGTACTGTTGATATGTTTCTTTTTTGTTTTGTTTTGTATTATTTTGTTTTTGTTTGTTTTGGGTCACACCCAGCAGTGCTCACGGGTTACTCCTGGCTGTACACTCAGAAGTCACTCCTGGCAGGCTCAGGGGACCATATGGGATGCCGGGATTTGAACCACTGTCCTGCATTCAGGGCAAATGCCTTACCTCCATGCTATCTCTCTGGCCCCAATTGATGTATTTATCTTCCCTTTTACTTTTCTTCTCTCATATTAATATTTATAGCCTCTAGAAGGACTCCATCCATTCTTTGCTTGTTTGATTCTTACCCCCATTTTATTTTTATTTCTTTTCCTCAAACAGAACCACATAACTTGAACCAACTTGTTCCGCCTTTCAATTTGGGGGAAACAACAGAGGGCACCAAGACCAAACAGTTGTATGATCACTAAGTAGTAATAAAAATGATCAGACTTAAATACCAAACCCAATCCAATGATAACAGAATCGATACCCAATCTACAACAAGATTGACACAGAGGGGATCACTTATACTAGCAGCCCAGGAGGTAAGGGAGAGGAATAAGGAAAGCATGCTAGGAACAAGGGTGGAGGGAGGAAAACTTTGGGGTGGGAATTCCCCTGATCCAATGTCAATATGTACCTAAAATATTACTGTGAAAGATATGTAATCCACTTTGATCAAAATAAAAATCAATATAAAAAAACAAACAAGAAAATAATACCAGCTACATACATCGCAAAAAGGAATAAAGAGCCCCACTTCTATTTGTTGTACAATAAGTTCAACTGTAATATTTTTCTGAAATTATAGAAACAGAAAGTGGAAGCATGGGAAAAAGAGGAACAGGAGTCTCCTTCCAGTAGCTCTGAAATAATGTGGGTCTCCTGCCCCTCTGTTTACGGCTAGTAATCCTGAGTTCATCACCCAAGCACGTAGGTGCTACTCTTAGTCATTCTGCCGTTTGCTTCCATGTCCATTTGTTCTCCCAAGGGCACTTGCCTTCATTCTCTGCCCCTTACCCTGTTTACGGTGTAACACAGGCTCTTGAGGCAGAAGGAGCCAGAAGGTCTGCAGGGTGGAGCACTCAGGCAATGGATGAGACCTCACTGGATTTCTGCTCGCTGCAGAAACTCCTAGGTCCCCAAAGCAGGACACAGCAGCTGCTCTGGCTGCTAGGGGGACAGCAGAAGAGGGTGGACATCAGCAGGGCCAGGGCGATGATGAAGGTAAGCACCCACTGGATGACTCCCGGGTAGATGAAGGGCAGGATGAGAATGATTAGCAAGACCAGAAGGAGCAGGTGAGCAGCTAGGCGACGAGCTGCCACACGGTTGGCACTAGCCGAATCCTGTCCATCCTCTTCCTCCAAGCTACGGAGCCCTGCTACTGAGGTGTTGGGGTCCACGAGGCCCTGGGGACAGAGCCGCACCTCTGCACAAGACTGGGCCAACTGTCCTAATATAGCGTCCTGATCTCGAAGGCTGTAAATGAGGCCTCCAGGGACAGCGGTGACCTGGCGACATAGTGGGCAGATGATGATCCAGCTGTCATCCTGGACACACAGCAGGAGCTTTAAGCAGACCACACAGAAGGGGTGCTGGCAGCCCAGCATCTTGGGGGGACGCACCCAACTGTAAGGCTCCCGACACACCAGGCATTCCAGGTCTCCCTCCGTGGAGACCCTCTGACCCCCTGCTAAACCTGCAGTGGCAGGAGCAGAGGCAAGTGGAGGCTGCTGTTCAGCCAGCTGTGGTGGGGCCTCAGCATGGGCCATTCTGGGCTCTGGAGCCAGTGGGATGTGGTATCTCAGAGCCTGACCATCAGCAACTTGTGGCACAGGGGCCTGAAAGTTGTCTCAGCTGGACTGTCAAGCGTCCTTTTCTTTCTCAGGTACCTGCTGACCATTGTCTGGCACCAGTCCTCAGGGCTGCCTGGCTTGTGTCTGGGATTACTCTGTCGCTCACGTCTTCCTATTTCTTTTCTGAGGGTTAATCAGTAACTCACTGAAGGGCCTGGAGACTTTGAATTACCTGATAGAAAGGCTGAAAGGGGCAGGGCCTCCATGGGAACCAGGGCATGCCTATTAGAACCAGGTGATTTCTAGGCTTGTGGATATTGTGAGCTTTGGGATCTATTAGGAACCCCACCCCCACCCCAGCTACCAGACTTTAAGCTTTTAAAAATACAGAGCAAGGGGGCCCGGAGAGATAGCACAGCGGCGTTTGCCTTGCAAGCAGCCGATCCAGGACCAAAGATGGTTAGTTCGAATCCCGGTGTCCCATATGGTCCCCCGTGCCTGCCAGGACCTATCTCTGAGCAGACAGCCAGGAGTAACCCCTGAGCAACACCGGGTGTGGCCCAAAAACAAAAACAAAAAACAAAAAAAACCAAAAACAAACAAACAAACAAAAAACAGAGCAAGGGGTTAGAGAGATAGTAAGGCACTTGCTCTGCTAATGTTTAACCCTGGATCCACCTTCAGTACTGCATATAGGTTCCTGATTGTCACCAGGGGTCGCAAAAACAAAAAAAAAACAAAAACAAACAAACAAACAAAAAACAGAGCAAGGGGTTAGAGAGATAGTAAGGCACTTGCTCTGCTAATGTTTAACCCTGGATCCACCTTCAGTACTGCATATAGGTTCCTGATTGTCACCAGGGGTCGCTCCTGAGTACACAGCCAGAAAGCCCTTGCCTGTCTAATAACCTACCTACCCACCACCTACTTTTCTTTCTCTCTTTCTTTCTTTCTTTCTTTCTTTCTTTCTTTCTTTCTTTCTTTCTTTCTTTCTTTCTTTCTTTCTTTCTTTCTTTCTTTCTTTCTTTCTTTCTTTCTTTCTTTCTTTCTTTCTTTCTTTCTTTCTTTCTTTCTTTCTTTCTTTCTTTCTTTCTTTCTTTCTTTCTTTCTTTCTTTCTTTCTTTCTTTCTCTTTCTTCCTTCCTTCCTTTCTTCCTTCCTTCCTTCCTTCCTTTCTTTCTTTCTTTCTTTCTTTCTTTCTTTCTTTCTTTCTTTCTTTCTTTCTTTCTTTCTTTCTTTCTTTCTCTTTCTTTCTTTCTTTCTTTCTTTCTTTCTTTCTTTCTTTCTTTCTTTCTTTCTTTCTTTCTTTCTTTCTTTCTTTCTTTCTTTCTTTCTTTCTTTCTTTCTTTCTTTCTTTCTTTCTTTCTTTCTTTCTTTCTTTCTTTCTTTCTTTCTCTCTGTCTCTCTTTCTTTCTTTCTTTCTTTCTTTCTTTCTCTCTCTCTGTCTCTCTCTTTCTTTCTTTCTTTCTTTCTTTCTTTCTTTCTTTCTTTCTCTCTCTCTGTCTCTTTCTTTCTTTCTTTCTTTCTTTCTTTCTTTCTTTCTTTCTTTCTTTCTTTCTTTCTTTCTTTCTTTCTTTCTTTCTTTCTTTCTTTCTTTCTTTCTTTCTTTCTTTTCTTTCTTTGTTCTTTCTCTCTTTCTTTCTTCTTTCTTATCTATCTATCTATCTATCATCAATCTATCCATCTATCTATCCATTTAATCTATCTATCTATCCATCCATTTATCCATCCAATCTACCTACCTACCTATGTATCAATCATCTATCTACCTACCTAACTTTCTATCCATCCAATCTACCTACCAACCTACCTATCTATCATCTATCTATCCATCCATTTATTTACCTATCTACCTATCTATTTATAATATATCTATCTATCAATCATCTATCTATTCTTCTATCCATCTAATCTACCTATCTACATCTACCTACCTATCTATTAATCATCTATCTATCTATCCATCCACCCATCCATCCAATCTATCATCTATCTACCTACCTACCTATCTATCTATCTATCTATCTATCTATCTATCTATCTATCTATCTATCTATCTATCTATCTATCTCTTTGGTGTAGTTCAACTTCCTCTTTCCCACTTCATACACACATATGAAAAATATGGATCAATGAATTTGGATTCTATCACAGATACTACATGGCCCTTCAAATACCACAGGGAGCTACTTCATGTTCTGCCCTGCTCACAAGTACTGCATTGGGAGTAACCCCTGTGCACAGCCCAAAACTCTCACTACCCCTAAAATCATTATAAACTAGGCTCCAAGCCCCAAGAAGAGGATTTGGAAGATTTGGTTGGAATCTCTCTGTGGAGTCAACATACACCTTGATTCTGTCACAGGTAAACTGGGTGACTACTCCTCATCCCAGAATGACAACCTCACCTTTTGGGGGGGTGGGTTAGGGGGAGAATGGCATGTCTGGATGAGCATCATTGAAACTTTTGGATGCCAGACCCAAAAATTTATGCTTTGAGCACCTTTGCAAGCAGGTGGCCTCATGAAGAGGCAAGAAGAAAAGGAGAAAGTATTCTCAGAATGGGGCAGAGAGAGCCCATGCATAAATAGTGGAAAAACCTGAAGAGTCCTGGCTGGTTGACCCGAGTCTCTGTTTCCTCTACAGTGACCACTTTTGCATGAATAGCTCCCAGGCCTGAACAACTCCACAGGGCCTGCTGTGCACTCTCACACCTTGAAGAGCCGCCACTTGCTTTGTGTACACCGGTAGGAAGAGAGGCAGCTGCTTTTGATTTGAGGCTCAAGCCCTGAGTCAGAGGTCCTCATCTGCCATCACAGGAAATCCTGGAAGAGAGTAAAAGAAGCACTGCTGAGGGCTGCAGAAAATTAGGGTGTGGCCTGAGAGGCTTGCCTACCGACGGCCATGGGTCTAGGGCCTCATATAGTTCACCAGCATCCAAGATCAGCTCCCAGTCTCATGAGTTCAGGAATTTAGTCTGTTAAAATCCCACAATGACATTGGGCATTCAGGGAACTGGCTCAGGTTAGCAGGATTCATGTGATACAGAGACACACAGCATGAGACTTCAGAAAAAGTGATCCCTTGATGTGGGCCTGGGAGAATGGGGTGGCACTTTCTGCCTTCAAACCTAGTATGTCCCTGAGGCCATGCAGATCTCAGGAAAACTCTGTTCAGTGGTTCCTATCCACTCATGTGACATGGAGTCTAGAAGTTTCTGACTTAGTTCTCTCCCTGTTCTGGATTTATACTCCTACATCCCCTGACCCCTGAGCCTTATCCTGCAGAACTCTGCCTCTGAGATCAGGGTCCCCACCAGAACCAGTATGTAGAGAAATGGCTTTCAACATCCTGCCTGTGGTCTGTACTGAGCTGCAGAAATTTTCTGTCATTCTATAAGAAAGTTATTGCTACTTAACTGACAATGGCTTTCAGCTCCCAGTCATGGATCAGTCTATAGTTATAAAAAGTTGAAAACCAGAGGTGTGAAGATCCTTCCAGAAAAAGGGAAGTCTATGGGAAAGGAAGATGATAAGAGGTCAAGAAAAACCTAGTTTCTAGCCAGCCATTCTGGAAAGTTCTATTTTTTGATTAAAAAATTATAATAACTTGGGCCCGGAGAGATAGCACAACGATGTTTGCCTTGCAAACAGCTGATCCAGGACCAAAGGTGGTTGGTTCGAATCCCGGTGTCCCATATGGTCCCCCGTGCCTGCCAGGAGCTATTTTTGAGCAGACAGCCAGGAGTAACCCCTGAGCACCACAGGGTGTGGCCCAAAAACCAAAAGAAAAACAAAACAAAACATTATAATAACTTGTAAAGTGTACCCCAGTTTTAATTTTTATCTTAAAAAGGTTCTATAGTTGTTAATGTGTTTCAATGGTGTTGATGTTTGTGGTTTTGGTATACATAGTTTTCTCATCTCTCCCCGAACTTTTATTCTTTTCTTTTTCTTTTTTTTTTGGGGGGGGGGAGTCACACCTGGCAGTGCTCAGGGGTTACTCCTGGCTCCACTCTCAGAAATCGCTCCTGGCAGGCACGGGGGACCATATGGAATGCCGGAATTTGAACCAATGACCTCCTGCATGAAAGGCAAATGCCTTACCTCCATGCTATCTCTCTGGCCCCGAACTTTTATTCTTTTTTTTTTTTTTTTTTTTTGGTTTTTGGGCCACACCTGGTGGTGCTCAGGGGTTACTCCTGGCTGTCTGCTCAGAAATAGCTCCTGGCAGGCACGGGGGACCATATGGGACACCGGGATTCGAACCAACCACCTTTGGTCCTGGATCGGCTGCTTGCAAGGCAAACGCCACTGTGCTATCTCTCCGGGCCCGAACTTTTATTCTTAAGCCAGCTCAAATTCAACTTCTGTAACAAGACTTTTGAGCACTGTAATATATGAAGAAAAGCAATCTTTATTTAGTGACTGAGTCAAATAATCCAAGACAATTGGTCCAGATGAATTAATGTCTGTGTGCTCCCAACTCAAGAAATGCTTTGTCTTTTCTCCTCTCTGAACTGGCATTGCCCAATGTTCTCTCTCTGCTCACTACAGAAAGGGTTGGAGATAGGAGGAGGAAAAAAAAAAAGGATTTTGAAACGTCCTAACTTATAACAAATAGAAATTCAATTGCATATTTACTCAGTTTATATTCATTGCCACCACTCCCCACTCTCACTCTACTAGCCAACTTCCTGGGAAGTAAAATCATCAAGAAGAAAGCTGGATGGGGTTGAAAACAGACTGAGGAAGTTATTCAGGGTTAGTGTTTAAAAAACAACCTTGGGGCCATAATGATAGCACAGTGGTAGGATATTTGCCTTGCACGCAGCTGACTGAGGACAAACTTTAGTTTGATTCTCAGCATCCCATATGGTCCCCCAAGCATGCCAGGAGTGATTTCTGAGCACAGAGCTAGGAGTATCCCCTGAGCATCGCCGGGTGTGACCAAATGGGGGAAAAATGAAAAAGAACATATTTTTGAAATGGTTGGGAAAATACCACTAAGAACTATATTGGGGTGGGGGAAAGATAGTACAGCAGAAAAGGCACTTGCTTTGCAAGCAGTTGAACCAGGTTTGATCGCTGACACCACATAAAGTCACTGGAGCACCACCAGAAGTGATCCCTGAGCAAAGAGCCAAGAGTAAGCCCTAACACAGTTGAGTGTTTTTGACCCCCAAACCACCCCACTACCACCATCATAACCAACAACAACAAAACAAAACAAAAGAAGATAAGTATCAGTTTGAAATTGGAGTGATAGTACAGAGGGAAAGGTGCTTGCCTTGCATGTGGCAGAGCAGGGTTCAATCCCTGACACAGTATATAATCTCCCAAACACTATTAGAAGCGATCTCTGAGCAGAGTCAGGAGGAAGACACAAGCACAGCCAGATATGGATCGAAATAACCCCCAATATATCAAGTTGGGGCTAAGAGAAGCAAGCTAAGTGCAAGCAGTTCTCTGCAAGCCAGAACTCCCAGGTTCAAACTCTAGGGTTGCTGGCCCCCTGAGCACTGCTGGGAGTGACACCCCATCCAGCACCAAGCTGGAAGTAGTCCTTAAACAGTACCACCTTTGTACCAAAAGAAAGAAAAAAAAAATAGGGGCCGGAGAGATAGCATGAAGGTAAGGCGTTTGCCTTCTATGCAGAAGGACGGTGGTTTGAATCCCAGCATCCCCTATGGTCCCTCGAGCTTGCCAGGAGCGATTTCTGAGTGTTGAGCCAGGAATAACCTCTGAGCGCTGTCATTTGTGACCCAAAAACCAAAAAAAGAAGAAAAAGAAAAATTGTAATCAGTTTTAAAGCCGAATTACTACGGGAATATTTGAAAAAGTGGCAAGTGAGAGTTCTTGTTTTGTTACTGACCCTGAGAAAGGTGACTTTTCCAATGTTCCTTTTTTATTTATTTTTGAAGTATCTATAATAAAGTTTATTGTAAGTCCATGATTGCAAACATGTTCCTTCTTGACCTCCCCTGCCTCCCCCACTGCTTTGGTTTGGGAGTTTTTGTTTGTTTTTAGACCACACCATTGGGTCTAAAACCACATAGCCAGTGATGTGATGCTCTGAAAGCCATACGGGGTAGTGATCAAGGAACTGTGTAGTTTAAGGATCAAAACTGGGGTTCTTTTGTGTAAAGCCTCAGGACATCAGCCCACTGAGGCATCTCCAACTTCCCCCATGGTCTCCCTTTTCATATCTCTGCTTTGTTTCTTAAAGTGCCTCTGCTTAATTTCACTCCTGCTACTTTATTAACTGAGTAATCTTAAGCAAGTTATTTTAATTTCAATGAGGCTCAGCTTTTTAATTTGATACATTGAAGACTATCATGTCTAGGAAATTATGGGATGACTTATGCTCCCCCCCCACACCTTCTTTCCTACCAACTGAGAGATTTATGCACTTACTTTGTAATTGTTCCGGAAGCAACTGGACTCTCCCAGGGACATGGAAATGTGCTTTGGTGACCTATGAGGCGATGCTTCTTTTTTTGTTTGTTTGTTTTTGGGTCACATTGGTGGCCCTCAGGAATTACTCCTGGCTCTGCACTCAGAAGTCGCTCCTGGCAGGCACGGTGGGGACCATAAGGGATGCCAGGATTTGAACCAACTACCGTCTGTCCTAGATTGGTGGTGTACAAGACAAAGGCACTACTGCTGTGCTATCTCTTCAGTCCTGAGGCAATACTTTTTTTTTTGTTTGTTTTGTTTTGTTTTGTTTTGGTTTTTGGGTCACACCCTTTCAGCACTCAGGGGTTACTCCTGGCTCTATGCTCAGAAATCACTCCTGGCAGGCTCGGGGGACCATATGAGATGTCGGATTCGAAGCAATGACCTTCTGCATGAAAGGCAAATGCCTTACCTCCATGCTATCTCTTCGGTGATACTTCTTAAAGAGAAGTGAATGTGGGTTTGATTGCATGAATCACCTGAAGTGGATTTATTCTGGGGAAGCAAAAATGTGCCTGAAGCCTTCACATATTACATTTATCTAGTCCCCCCCCCCCCCGTCTTGATTAGATTTGAACTTACTGTAATATTACAATAGGAAAACTCAGAGCCCTTCCAAATCTTCAAATAAAATGTTTGTTTTTTCAAATTGCAGTACAAATATGAATTCATTTATTATTAACATAGTTTTTTCTTTTTCCTTTGAAATGCAGTTTCTTATATCCTGTGGCTTTAAAAGCCCTGGGGTTCTAGGAATTTGGAAGCTCAAGTGAAGTTAGAATTTTACAACCAGATGAGAATGAAGAATCCAGAGACTATTTAGTTCTTTGGAAATGCCTTGTAAATAATCACAGACGCACAATATTTCTTTTTCCTTTTTAGGTTTAGTTTTGAAGCCATACCTAGAGGTGCTCAGGACATACTCTGGCTCTGCGTCTAGGGATCCTTCCTGGAGGAGCTCAGGGATGTTGAAGATTAAACCCGCGAAGGCTGTGTGCAAGGTAAATGCCCTACCCACTGTACAATCTCTCCAATTCCTCACTAAGTTAGTGAGGTACCTGAGAAATAGAAGGGGAGTAGGAAAAAAAGTTTATTTCATAGGTTGGGCCCAGGGATCATAATAAGTCATAGAATCTAACCCATTCAACAAATGATTAAAAACTGGGTTTGCATTCAGAATCTAAAACTACATTCCAAAGTGTCAATTAAGATCATGAAAGATTAACTACAGTTTTTACTTATGTTTCAAATAAAATGGTTTACAGACATACATCAGTAAGGCTCAATTTAAGTTATAGCTCAATTTAAGTTACAGAAGCAAACTGTCCCTTTATGTAGCTCAGGGTCAGGGCATGTTCTTTGCCATCACTTATTGCACAGATGGTTGTAAATCTCAGGGTATGTTAGAGATTCACCCAGGGTCTCTGAGGAATTTACACTATCAGCACAGATGATAGCTCTTAAATTTTTAGGGTCCAAATCTTAGAAACTTTTTATTTATTTATTCTATTTTTTTATATCTTTATTTAAGCACCATAATTACAAACATGTTTGTAGTTGGGCCTCAGTCATAGAAAGAACACTCCCCTTCACCAGTGCAAATTTCCACCACCAATGTCCCCCTACTCCTTCTTCCCCCACCTCCCACCTGTATTCGAGACAGGTATTCTACTTCTCTCACCCATCAATATTGTCATGGTAGTTCTTAGTGTAGTCATTTCTCTAACTGCATTCACACTCTCTTTATGGTAAGCTATGTATCATGAGCCCATCCTTCCAGCCCTCATCTCTATTGTCTCTGGTCATTATTACAATAATGTTTTATTTTTTTCTCCCCCACCCCATTTCTTTCAGGATATCATGTTTTGTGGCATAGAGTCTCTCAAAGTAGTCTCTGATCACTCCCTGGATCTCTGTATATCTGTAGTGATCTCCCCCTTTTCATTTTCAATCTGGTTTATCAAGCATTTCTCTCTCCTTCTCCTTGTGAGTTTTGCTAATGGTTTATTAATCTTGTCTATTTTTTCAAAGAACCAGCTTTTGCTTTTGTTGCTCTTTTAGATTGTCCTTTGAGTTTTCAATTCATTAATCTCTGCTCCAAGTTTTGTTATTTCCTTCTGCCAACCCATTTTGGGTTCATCTTGTTGATCGTTTTTCCTTTTTTTTTTTGTATAATCATTTGAGCATTTTATTTATTATGTTAATTAAATATCTCCAACTTCTTCCCTTTTTTTATATGCTGACCTGGTAAGTGAGGTTGGGTGGGTATATTGAGAATACCAAATATGCTACACTCAACAAAGATTATTTTTTTAAAAGGCATAAATAATACATAAAATATTTAGACTACATGGCAGGCTTTTTATCTATAGACTAGATAGTATCTCCCAGGTAATTATAAGGTGCACAGTGCCTGATTGAGAGTGGAGGAACATGGGGCCGGAGAGATAGCATGGAGGTAAGGCATTTACCTTTCATGCAGAAGGTCATCGGTTCGAATCCCGGCGTCCCATATGGTCCCCCGTGCATGCCAGGAGCAATTTCTGAGCACGGAGCCAGGAAAAACCCCTGAGCACTGCCGGGTGTGACCCAAAAACCACAAAAAAAAAAAAAAAAAAAAAGAGAGTGGAGGAACAAATAATATTGAATACTATTCCTTTTTTCCATTAATATTCTTTTTTTGTGGCTAGGTGGGTGACCTTAAGCAGGTCAATAAATATGTTGGAATACTCAAAGAACATATCTTATATATGTCGTTTTTCATTTTTATAAACTTTGTCATAAAGCTATTCATGCAAGCCCCTTCTTCCTTCCTAATGCATGCCTACAACATTGATTTTGAGTCTATGTTTGTTCTGACTATTCAGATGTGCTTCTTGTAGGCAGAAGAATGTTGGGTTCAGCTTTTTGATTCATTTTGCCACTCTGTGTCTCTTAACTGGTGGATTTGACTCATTGACGTTGAGAGAGATAATTTAGAGCCATCTTTGTGTAGAAGTTTGATGTGTCTTCAGGCCCATCTTGTCTTAAAGTAGACCTTTTAGATTATTATTATTATTATTATTATTAGTCACATCTTGTGGCACTCAGGGGTTACTTCTGGCTCAGGGGTTACTTCTATGCTCAGAAATCACTCTTGGCAGGTACTGGGAACCAAATGGGATGCTGGAATTCAAAACACCATCTGTCCTGGTTCAGCTGCATGCCAGGCAAACCGCTGTACTATCTCACCAGCCCCCATTTTAGTTTATCTTTTAAGGATGGCTTTGTGTCTATAAAGTTTCTGAGCTGCTGTTTATCAGTGAAGCTATGTATACTTTCTTGAAACCTGAAAGTGAGTCTGGCTGGGTGCAGTATTCTCGGCAAAGCAATCATTTTGTTGAGTTTTGTCACTATATCCCACCACTGCCTTCTGGCCTTGAGGGTTTATTGTGACATGTCTGCTGTAAATCTTATGGATGCTCCTTTGAATGTAATTTCCCTTTTGATCGTACTGCTTTTCTATCCCTATCTGTGGGATTTATTATTGTTACTAGGATATGTCTTGGGGTGCTTTTCTTCGGGTCTCTTTTAGCTGTTATCCTTTGGGTATACAGGATTTGATTGCATGCAATCTTTAGCTCTGGGAGTTTCTCTGTAATGATGTTCTTGACTGTTAATTCTTCCTGGGGATTTTCTTCCTGGATCTCTGGAACTCCAATGGTTCTTATGTTGTTTCTGTTGAGTTTACCAAAGACTTCTATTTTCATCTGTTCACATTCTTTTTATGTGTGTGTATGTGTTCACATTCTTTGAGTATTTTTTTCCATTGTCTGATCACTTGCTTTAAGGTTCCTTTCCAATCTCTTCTGCTGTATGAAGTTGCACTGCATCTCATCTTCCAGTTCACTGATTCTGTTCTTAACTGTCACCACTCTGTTGGAGAGGCTTACCATTGAGGCCTTCACCTCATCTACTGAGTTTTTCAGTCCTGTTACTTCAGTTTAGAGTTTTCTGATTTCTATCTGTGTGGTCTACTCAGCTCGATCTATGCTTTCCTTGAATACTCTGAACATCCTCTATATTTCTACTCTAAACTCCCTATCTGAGGGGTTAACCAGGTAGTTGGTACTTTTCAGGTCATCAGGGCTGCCATCTTCATTCTCTATGCATGGTGTTGTCCTGCGTTGTCTCCGCATTGCCACACTTGTAGTGTTGGTTTTACTATGTGTTGTGCTAGAAGATGTAGCTCCTCTGGCTCTGCCTTTATTGGGCGGTGTCAATTTACCCTGTTCACTGCAGTCGTCTTGGCTGTCTTATTCAGGAAAGCAGGAGAGCAGGCAGGGATCGAGGCAGCAGCCCTTTAGAATCTCTTAGAAACTTTTTTTTTTTTTTGGTTTTTCGGACCACACCCGTTTGATGCTCAGGGGTTATTCCTGGTTTGGGGGGACCATATGGGGTGCCGGGGGATCGAACCGCAGTCCTTCCTTGGCTAGCGCTTGCAAGGCAGACACCTTACTTCTAGCGCCACCTCGCCAGCCCCTCTTTTAACCCTTCTTGGTTCAACAGAATATGGATGATGTTTTCTTAAACTATATTATCTTATAGCAGATTATAACAAATAACTTAAATCAATACATAACACACAAGAGTTACAAAATTTTTCATGATTGATTTTCAGTCATACAATGTACAACAAACACCTTCACCAGTGCATATTTCTGGCCTTCCCCTCCTGAGCTTTCCAATATTGTTACAGAAGAGATATCGTCCTATCACATTAACTCCTATCAGCATCCAGTTCTTGTCCAGAGTGATCATTTCCAACTACTTTGTCATAGTGGTCCGTTCTTCTCTCTAAGTGCAGACCCCTGCTATTTGAACACTACAACATTTCTGATCCAAGGTAAAGGCTCTTTATCAAGTTCATTAGGAGAGGAGGGATATAAGACAACACCTAACTATCAATCCCAAACAGAAGTGTCCCCCCCACTTCCTCTTCCCCATAACCTCTTCTTTTAATATGTAAAAACCCACCTGGATTACTAGACCTCCCCACTCCTGGTTTTAGGAATTGGTTTGAATAAAGAAAGGAGTTTTTAGCTTCGGGCTAGGGAGGGAGAGCACATGACAGAAAGAACACATGGCAGAGAGAGGCCATGAAGCAAAAACCAGGCTGACTCCAGTTAATTTTTTGACTGGCTTGGTATTATTTCTCTACTGCTACCATACTTCATCAGATCTGTCTGCCTAAGGGGCTAGAAACATAGCATGTTTGGTGGTTTCACCACCTCGTGGATATTTTTATTTTACAGAGGGAGAGATGGTAATGTTAGGAAATCCATCTGTTTGCTTTGTCCCTGCCCATTAAACTCCAGGTGCTGAAGTGTTCTAGTCACTGCCGGGCTGGTATCTTTCTTCATACTTTTATTCCAAAATCTCTGACCTTGTGCTCCCCCAGAATGTGGCTAACTTTGCCTCCCCCGCCCCTCAAAGCACTCTCATGTCTGAGGGTGGATTGAGGAAGAGGGGGGAGGGTCAGAGAAAAAAGGAAGAGGATTTGGAATCAAAGTGACCTTATGAGGATAATGAAGGCTACGTCTGGACAAGGAGCGATGTTGCAAGAGACTAATGTTCTAGCACCAAATGAAACCGTGGGAAACTGTATTTTGTTTTTCAAAAATAATTATGTTAAAAACCCAACCCATGCTCATTATTTTAAAAAGCTCTGTGAAGAACAGAATGACACAGCTTTTGCAAGCTCAAGTCCATAGAGGTCAAATTTTAATTTTGATTTCTTCTTGTACATTTCTTTCTGTGCATACTTACAACTAAAATGTTTTCCCCATTAAAGTAGGAACTTACCAATTATTTTGGTAATCTGTATTTTAAGAGTTCATTCACATCTCTTTCCCTCTGAAAAAATGCACTTCTGCTCATTTATGAAGGTTCTATCATATGAACGCACCATATTTTAATGAATTCTCACAAGTAGAATAATTTGATTTTTCCTTTTTCACTGTCAGTTACAATTCTGTGATGTGCTTTCATGGACATGTACCCTTCCTGTCAGCTCTTTCAAAATAATAGTATGCAGATTAGTACTTTATCTGCCTTTTTTGCTGTGGCTCATCTACTGGTTCAGGCTCCAAACTCAGGTCTATGTTAAATTGTTTGATTTAAGCCCTGAAGTTTGAAACTATCAGCTAATGAAAAATGAATGAAACCAAAATAAATAAATAAATAAATAAATAAATAAATAAATAAATAAATAAAAATGAATGAAACCACTCATGTCTAACTCACCATGATCAAAATGTTTCTATTCTTGAATTTCCATAAATCAGATAATGAATCTTCAGGCCATATTTTTCATGAATTTGGAAGGATTCTATGGTCCAAATGCAGTTCCCACTACCACTTCTGTATTTGCCATCTATCTTTGGCCAAATTCTAGTTCAGAGTTCCACTTGAAATTCTTTCATGATCCCCTCCTTCTCTGCAGTCTTGATATTGGAACAGCTCCTGGGCTATATCCAGCATATCTCCTCCTCCTCTTCTTCTTCCTCCTTATCTTTCTTCTCCTCTTCCTCCCTCTTCTACCCCTTCTCCTTCCTTTTTCTCTTCTTCCTCCTTTTTCTCTTCTTCTTTTATTTCTCCTTATTTTTTCTATCTCCACCTCCTTCTTCCTTCTCTACTTTCTTTTCCCCTCCTCCCTTTTCTTCTCCTTTTCCTCTTCTTCATTCCCCTCCTCTTCTTTCTCTTCTTCCTCCTCCTCTTCCTCCTCCTCCTTCTCCTCTTCCTCCTCCTTCTCCTCTTCCTCCTCCTCCTTTTCTTCCTCCTCCTCTTCCTCTGTCTCCTCTTCCTCCTTCTCCCTCTTCTCCTTTTTTTTTTTTAAAAAAAAATTCTAACAACATCTTTATTTAAGTACCATGGTTACAAACATGTTCATAGTGGGGGTTCAGTCACAAAATATACACCCTCCTTCACCAGAACAACCTTCCCACCAACAATGCACCCCTCTCCGGCCTCCCCCACCCTCTGCCTGTTTTTGAGACAGGCATTCTATTTCTCTCACTCACTATCATAGACAAGATAGTTGTTGGTGTAGTTATTTCTTTTTTTTTTTTTTTTTGGTTTTTGGGCCACTCCTGGCTGTCTGCTCAGAAACAGCTCCTGGCAGGCACGGGGGACCATATGGGACACCGGGATTCGAACCAACCACCTTAGGTCCTGGAGCGGCTGCTTGCAAGGCAAACACCGCTGTGCTATCTCTCCGGGCCCAGGTGTAGTTATTTCTTTAACTGCGCTTACCACTCATTGTGGTAAGATTCATATCATGGGCTAATGGTCCTTTCAAACCTCATCTCTATTATCTCTGGGTATTATTAATACATTGTCTTCTATTTTTTCTTAAATTCCAAATATTAGTGAGACTATTCTGTGTCCATCTCTCTCTGACTTATTTCACTCAGTGTAATAATTTCCAAGTCCATCCATGTATAAGAAAAATTTATGACTTCATTTTCCTAACAGCTGCATAATATTCCATTGTGTATATGTGCCACAATTTTTTTTAGCCACTCATCTATTTTGTTTCCAGATTCTGGCTATTGTAAATAATGGTGCGATGAACAGACATGCAGAGGGCATTTTTATATTGTGTTTATGTATTCCTAGGGTAAATCCCTAGGCAGTGTTGCTGGATCATATGAGTTCAATTTCCAGCTTTTTGAGGAATGTCCATATTGTTTCCAGAAAGGCTGGACTAGATGGCATTCCCACCAGCAGTGAATGAAAGTTCCTTTCTCCCTGCATCTCATCAGCACTGGTTGTTGTTATTCTTTGTGAGGAAGCCTTTTGATTACCATTTCAATTTCCCCAATAGTGATAGGTCTATTCAAATATACCAGATCATCTTGGTTCAACCTTGAAAAGTTATGAGTCCAAGAATTTATTCATTTCTTCCAGGTTCTTTTGTTGTGGCATAAAGTTTCTCAAAATAATCTCTTATTGGCCTTTGAATTTCTGCAGTATCCATAGTAACCTCCCCCTTTCATTTCTACCAATCTGGAATTCTGAGAAGTAGAGTTTGGGAAGTTATGTTGGAGGTTGCTTTGTTGGAGAAAGGTACACTTTGAACTCTTCTTTCTAAACACTGTCAGTAACTAGTATTTTGGGGCTATTTTATTGGCTTTCTTCAAAGATTGTTTTAAGGAGCAAGTTTATGAACCATGTCTGCAGGCACATTCAGGTAGGTGGCCAGAGTTACTTGTTCCTGACACTACTCAGGATGTACTACTTATATAGCTGGGAAAAATTTCTGGAACCAAATGTTGGAAAAAAAAATCATTGTTTCAGGGCCGGCGAGGTGGCGCTAGAGGTAAGGTGTCTGTCTTGCAAGCGCTAGCCAAGGAAGGACCGCGGTTCGATCCCCCGGAGTCTCATATGGTCCCCCCAAGCCAGAGGCAATTTCTGAGCGCTTAGCCAGGAGTAACCCCTGAGCATCAAACGGGTGTGGCCCGAAAAACCAAAAAAAAAAAAATCATTGTCCTCTAAGGACAGAGAAGATAATACTTGTCCATACCACTCAGATTTTCCAGGTTGAATTTGTTTCTTGTGTTTGCTTTGGCTCTACAAAACACAGCCAGAGTCACTGTGCAATATTACACTTGGCCTGTGGGGCTGCAAGGCACCATCTTAAACCTGTACTTCTCATTCCTGTTGGTGGTTTATCTAGTCCAAATGTCTGATGTTTCTGTTTTGCATTTTTATTTATTCATTCATATGTTCCGTAAATAATTCTGAAACCTATAGAAAAAGGGGATAAGGAAACAAATGAACATAGACCAAAAGGCAAAGAATTGTTAAACATAGGAAAGAAAGTCGAGTTATGGGGGAGAATGGACTGTGACAGCAACACTTTGGTTTTCAAGATGAAATCCTAGGGGTCTCTGAGTCTGCGACTTTTGCAGTCCTAGAGAGTGGAGGCTTGGAGACAACGTGTGCTTATCTGAGAACATTCTCCAACTTGCCTTCTACTTGCCACATTTCAGGGAGCATGAACTTTACAACTGGACCACCAGACCGTGTAAAATTCGTCTTTACAAACACTGCCTGTGACCCATTAAATGACTGCAGGGGAATAAAGATAAAGACAACAGGCAGACAAACCAGCCACTTTTTGTTCTAAAATGTTTAGCTTTGGCCTTTTCAGAGTCTTCCTGGGAGGAAATAACTTACTTGGAAATAACAGAGTTCTGGGCACTGGCAACTCTTCTGGGCAGGGGCAATTATTATATTATCTTCTCAAAAGTCAAATATTATTATATATATAATCTTCTAAAAAAGCCAAACAGGTTGATCATTGATTCAGAAATCTTTTTTCCCTTTATTTTAACATCTTGATTACAAATATGATTGTGATTAGGTTTCAGTCATGTAAAGAACACCCCCTTCACCAGTGCAACATTCCCACCACCAATGTCCCAAATCTCCCTCCATCCCACCCCCCCCAACTGTACTCCAGACAGGCTTTCTAGTTCCCTCATTCATTCACACGCTCATGGTTGTTCTCTGTGTAGTTATTTCTATAACTGCACTCACCACTCTTTGTGGTGAGCTTTATGAGGTGAGCTGGAAGTTCCAGCCCTCCTCTCATTGTTTCTGAGGATTGTTGCAAAAATAACTTTTATTTTTCTTAAAACCCATAGATGAGTGAGACTATTCTGCATCTCTCTCTCTCATTCTCTCTCTCTCATTCTCTCTCTCTCATTCTCTCTCTCTCTCTCTCTCTCTCTCTCTCTCTCTCTCTCTCTCTCTCTCCTTCTCCCTCTGACTTATTTCACTCAGCATGATAGATTCCATGTACATTCATGTATGGGAAAATTTCATGACTTCATCTCTCCATTGTGTATATGTACCACAGTTTCTTTAGTCATTCATCTGTTGAAGGGCATCTTGGTTGTTTCCAGAGCCTGGATATTGTGAATAGTGCTGCAATAAATATAGGTGTGAGGAAGGGGTTTTTGTATTGTATTCTTGTGTTCTTAGGGTATATCCCTAGGAGTGGAATAGCTGGGTTGAATGGGAGCTCAATTTCCAGATTCTGGAGAAATCTCCATATTGCTTTCCATAGAGGTTGGACTAGACAACATTCCCACCAGCAGTGGATAAGAGTTCCTTTCTCTCCACATCCCCACCGGCACTGTTTATTCTCATTTTTTGTGATATATGCCACTCTCTGTGGTGTGAGATGGTATCTCATCATTATTTTGATTTGCATCTCCCTGATGACTAGTGATGAGGAGCATTTTTTTTTTAATGTGCCTTTTGGCCATTTGTATTTCTTTTTTATCAAAGTGTCTGTTCATTTCTTCTCTCCATTTTTTGATGTGATTAGATGTTTTTTTCTTATAAAGTTCTGTGAGTGCCCTGTATATTTTGGATATTAGCCCCTTATCTGATGGGTGTTGGGTGAATAGTTTCTCCCACTCAGTGGGTGGCTCTTGTATCCTGGGCACTATTTCTTTTGAGGTGCAGAAGCTTCTCAGCTTAATGTATTCCCATCTGTTGATCTCTGCTTCCACTTGTTTGGAAAGTGCAGTTTCCTCCTTGAAGATGCCTTTAGTCTCGATGTCATGGAGTGTTTTACCGACATGTTGTTCTATATACCTTATGGTATCAGGTCTGATATCAAGGTCTTTACTCCATTTAGATTTTACCTTCGTACATGATGTTAACTGGGGCTCTATGTTCACTTTTTTGCAAGTGGCTAACCAGTTCTGCCAGCACCACTTGTTGAAGAGGTTTTCCCTGCTCCACTTAGGATTTCTTGCTCCTTTGTCAAAAATTAGGTAATTGTATGTCTGGGGAACATTGTCTGAGAACTCAAGCCTATTTCACTGATCTGAGGGTCTGTCTTTATTCCAATACCATGCTGTTTTGATAACTATTGCTTTGTAGTACAGTTTAAAGTTGGGGAAAGTAATGCCTCCCATTTTCCTTTTCCCTAGGAGTGCTTTAGCTATTCGAGGGTGTTTATTGTTCCAGATGAACTTCATAAGTGTTTGATCCACTTCTTTGAAGAATGTCATGGGTGTTTTTAAGGGGATCGCATTAAATCTGTATAATGCTTTGGGGAGTATTGCCATTTTAATAATGTTAATCCTGCCAATCCACGAGCAGAGTATGTGTTTCCATTTCTGTGTGTCCTCTCTTATTTCTTTTGTATAGGTCTCTTATTTTCTTTGTATAGGTCCTTCACGTCTTTGGTTAAGTTGACTCCAAGGTATTTGATTTTGTGTGGCACTAATGTGAATGGGATTGCCTTCTTGACGTCCTCCTCTTCCCTATCATTATTGGTGTATAAAAAGGCTATTGATTTCTGTGTGTTAATTTTGTAGCCTGCCACCTTGCTATATGAGTCTATTGTTTCTAGAAGCTTTTTGGTAGAGTCTTTAGGGTTTTCTAAGTAGAGTATCATGTCATCTGCAAACAATGATAGCTTGACTTCTTCCTTTCCTATCTGATTTCACTTGATATCTTTTTCTTGCCTGATCGCTATAGCAAGCACTTCCAGTACTATATTGAAGAGGAGTGGTGAGTGAGGACAGCCTTGTCTTGTACCAGAATTTAGAGGGAAGGCTTTTAGTTTTTCTCCATTGAGGATAATATTTGCCATTGGCTTGTGGTAGATGGCTTCAACTAGATTGAGAAAGGTTCCTTCCATTCCCATCTTGCTGAGAGTTTTGATCAAGAATGGGTGTTGGACCTTATCAAATGCTTTCTCTGCATCTATTGATATGATCATGTGATTTTTATTTTTCTTCTTGTTGATGTTGTGTATTATGTTGATAGATTTAAACCATCTTGCATTCCTGGGATGAAACCTACTTGGTTGTAGTGTATGATCTTTTTTTTTTTTTTTTTTTTTTTTTGGTTTTTGGGCCACACCCTGTGGTGCTCAGGGGTTACTCCTAGCTCCTGGCAGGCACAGGGGACCATATGGGACACCGGGATTTGAACCAACCACCTTTGGTCCTGGAACGGCTGCATGCAAGGCAAACGCCACTGTGCTATCTCTCCGGGCCCGTATGATCTTCCTGATGATACATTGGATCCTATTTGCCAGAATTTTGTTGAAGATCTTTGCATCTGCATTCATCAGGGATATTGGTCTGTAATTTTCTTTTTTGGTGGCACCTCTGTCTGGTTTTAGTATAAAGGTAATGTTGGCTTCATAAAATCTGTTTGGGAGTGTTCCCATTTTTTCAATTTCATGGAAGAGCCTGGCTACGATTGGTAGTAGCTCCTCTTGAAAAATTTGACATCCAGGTTTGTCTATAACATCACCTGAAAGCAATTCTCTACCACGGAAGACTCTACCACTGCTCAGACATCAACCTGCTCAGAAGAGACTTCTCTTAACACTGAGAAGACTTAACAACAACGACCTGGGGGCCGGGCGGTGGCGCTAAAGGTAAAGTGCCTGCCTTGCCTGCGCTAACCTTGGACGGACCGCGGTTCGATCCCCCGGTGTCCCATATGGTCCCCCAAGCCAGGAGCAACTTCTGAGCACATAGCCAGGAGTAACCCCTGAGCGTTACCGGGTGTGGCCCAAAAACCAAAAAAAAAACCAAAAAAAAAAACAAAAAAACAAACAAACAAACAAAAAAAAACAACAACGACCTGCTTACAGGACAGGGCTCTCTGCATTGCCCTTTAATGGTGAGGTGAAACAAGAGGATGCTCCACATCCTGACTTCAATGTAGGATATGCAGATTCCAGGATATTTAATACAGAAACATGATACCAACAATAGAGACTGTGTGAAAAATAAAAGTGTGTTGGCACTACAGACCATGTCTTGGATTGGATGATCTAGCTTGCCTGGAGCCTAGAGTTGGTCTTATGCCAGGAAACTTCGGGGATCGGGTCTCTTTGTATTTAGGCCAAGGTTATTCCTTTTCATTTCCCTCATATTTTGGTGGGCCTATGCAAACAACAATTGCCACTCTAACATCGTTTTTACTGTGCTCCTTTGACTCTAATCCTTAAAAAAAACCCACTTAAAATTTGAGGTTAACTTAAGCTAATATGCATGTACATGGAAATGTAAAAAATACTATGCCTCTAATGTTTAAGGAGTTATGCAAGTTTTATGGCTTTAGTTTGCCTTGTGTGCTGTTAAGAAATATAATGTTTTACAATCTGGGGACTTGAGGGAAAAAGTAATTGTACATGGATTCTGTTTTATTTATCTTAATGTTCTTTGGCTGAAAGTTCAAAGTTAAGATATCAGCAAGGGGACTTCTTCTGAAAATTTTGGGTGATTGTCCTTCCACTGTAACTTTACCTTTCCTCTTTCTTTGCATCTTTGTTCTCATAATTAAAAATTAAAAAATTAAAAAAAAGAAAGATTTGAGAGAATTCATTAGGAAATCCATCTGGGCCTTGACTTTTCTTTTTGGGCAGATGTCTGATTACAGTTTCAATTTCTTCAGTAGTGATGGGGGTGTTTAGATATGCTACATCCTCCTTACTTAACTGTGGAAGGTTGTAAGTGTCCAAGAATTTATTCATTTCTTCTAGGTTCTCATGTTTAGTAGCATAAAGTTTCTCAAAGCAGTCTCTGATTACCATTTGGATCTCTGTAATATCTGTCGTGATCTCCCCCTTTCCATTTCTAATACGGGTTATCAGGTTTCTTCTCTCTCTTTCTTTGTGAGTTTTGCCAATGGTCTATCAACCTTGTTTATTTTATCAAAGAACCAACTTCTGCTTTCGTTGATCTTTTGGATTGTTTTTTGGGTTTCCACTTCATTGAGTTCTGCTTTCAGCTTTGTTATTTCCTTCTGTCACCCTATTTTTGGTTCCTTTTGTTGGTCATTTTCTAATTTTTTGAGCTGCCCCTTCTTCCTTCCTGATGTGTGCTTGCAGAGCTATAAATTTTCCTCTCAGGACCGCTTTTGCTGTGTCCCATAGATTCTGGCAGTTTGTGTCTTCATTATCATTTGTTTCCAGGAAAGTTTTGATTTCCTTTTTGATTTCATCTTGGACCCACTGGTTGTTCAGTAGCAGGGTGTTTAATTTCCAATTGTTAAAGTTTTTCTTTCGTGTGCCTTTGTAGTTCACATCTAATTTCAGAGCCTGTGGTCAGCAAAGGTAGCTTGCAAGATTTCTATCCTCTTGATTTTATGGAGGTATGTTTTATGTGTCACTATGTAGTCTATCCTGGAGAAGGACCCATGTACATTGGAGAAGAATGTGTATCCAGGTTTTTGGGGATGGAGTGTCCTATATATATCTACTAGTCCTCTTTCTTCCATTACTCTTTTCAGGGCTAGTATGTTTTTGTTGGGTTTCAGTCTGGTTGACCTATCAAGTGTTGATAGGGCCGTGTTGAGGTCTCCCACAATTATTGTGTTATTATTTATGTCTTCTTTCAGATTTGTCAGTAACTGTATAAGATAATTTGATGGTTTCTCATTGGGTGCATATATGTTTAATAGTCTGATTTCTTCCTGTTGCACATATCCCTTGATTAGTACATAGTGTCCATCTTTGTCCCTTACCACTTTTCTGAGTATAAAGTTTGTGTCATCAGATATTAATATGGCCACCCCAGTTTTTTTGAGGGTGTTGTTTGTTTGGATGATTTTCCTCTAGCCTTTGATTTTGAGTCTATGTCTGTTCTGACTATTCAGGTGTGTTTCTTGTAGGCAGCAGAAGGTTGAATTAATTTTTTTGACCCATTTTGCCACCCTGTGTCTTTTAATTGGTGAATTTAGTCCATTGACATTGAGGGAGATGATTGTCATAGGATTTAATGTCATCTTTGTAGATAAGTTTGCTGTGTTTGTTGGTCTCTCTTGTCTTAAAGTAGACCTGTCAGTTTTTCCTTTAAGGCTGGTTTTTCATCTGTGAAGTTTCTGAGCTGTTGTTTATCCATGAAGCTATGTATTCTTCCTTCAAACCTGAACGTGAGTTGGGCTGGATGCAGTATTCTCCGTGAGGCATTCATTTTATTCAGTCTTGTCACAATATCCCACCACTGTCTTCTGGCCTTGAGAGTTTCTTGTGACATGTTTGCTGTAAGTCGTAGGGATGCTCCTTTGAATGTAATTTCCTTTTTTGATCTTGCTGCTTTCAGTATTCTATCTCTATCTGTGGGATTTGTCATTGTAACGAGGATGTGTCTTGGGGTGTTTTTTTTTTGGGGGGTCTCTTTTAGCTGATACTCTTCGGGCATGTAGAATTTGATTACATGTAGTCTTTACCTCTGGGAGTATCTCTTTGATGATGTCTTTGACAGTTGATTCTTCCTGGAGATCTCCTATCTGGGTCTCTGGGACTCCAATGATTCTTATGTTGTTTCTATTGAGTTTATCAAAGACTTCTATTTTTATCTGTTCACATTCCTTGAGTACATTTTCCATTGCCTGATCGTTTGTCTTAAGGTTCTTTTCCTATTTCTTCTGCTGTGTTGAGTATTTCTGCATCTCATCTTCCAGTACTCCGATTCTCTCTTCAGCTGCTGTTACCCTGCTGGCGAGGCCATCCATTGAGGTTTTCAGTTAAGCCACCATGTTTTTCAGATCTGTTATTTCAGTTTGGAGTTTTCTGATTTCTGTCTTTGTGTTCTGTTCAGATCAATCTATGCTTTCTTTGAGTTCTACAAACATCTTCCATATTGCTATTTTAAGTTCCTTATCCGAGAGGTTAATCAGATGGTTGGAATTTTTTAGGTCATCTGAGCTATCGTCTTCATTCTCTGTGCATGTGGTTCAGAAATCTTGGTATAAGTTTTGCAGGTAAAACTGGAGTGTATCCTGGGGATCAGGCAATAAAGGAATTGACTGGTCAGTCTGGTGCCTACCAGTCTGCAAACGATCATTCCCAAAAATATGCTTCCATGTCCTCTTTTCCTTTGTTTCCTTTAAGAGCTATGCAGAGGACATTGCCTGCAGGTTATCTGGATCCAGTTCCAGTTGTACTTGGTAAATTGAGCCAGTTGGTTCAATGGTAAGCCCCATGGTAGAAGATCACTTAAAGCATTGGAGTGTGTGTCTACATTTCGGTGACTCTAAGTGTAATGCTTGGCTCCCCCTGGCTTCTTGGGCACTGTGAGGTATAGCCTTTGTGGCCTTGAGCATCCTTGGGTAAAAGTTTCAAAAACTTCAAGATAATACTGGCTCTTGCTGTGTGGTGCTGCTCTGGGCTGAATAGTGCTAGAATCCTCCAGTGTCTTTCTCAGGATGTTCAGGGGAGCATGCAGTGTTAGGAATTTCAGTATGCAAGGGATCATCCTGATCCTTGTACTTTCTCATGGACATTTCTTTTTTTATTTTTTTAATATTTTATTGAAACCATTGTTGTTTACAAAAATTCTTCATTGTTGAGTTTCAGACATACAATGCCTCTGGGCCAATCCTACCACCTCTTTTTCTGTTCTTTGTTTTTTTGGAAGCCACACTCAGCAGTGTTTAGGGATTGGTTACTCCTGGCTCTGTGCTCAGAAATCACTCCTGGTTCAAGGGATCATGTTGGATGCCAGGCGTCGAACCCAGATCTGTTCTCAGTTAGCCACATGCAAGTCAAACGCTGTGCTACCACTCCAGCCACTTTTTTCTATTCTTTTAAAGGTAGAAGTTTCACCTCTCAAGCTTTTATTTATTTTTCTTTAACTGTGCTAGGATCGGGGCCGGGCGGTGGCGCTAAAGGTAAGGTGCCTGCCTTGCCTGCGCTAGCCTTGGACAGACGGCGGTTCAATCCCCCGGTGTCCCATATGGTCCCCCAAGCCAGGAGCAACTTCTGGGCACATAGCCAGGAGTAACCCCTGAGCATTACCGGGTGTGGCCCAAAAACCAAAAAACAAACAAACAAACAAACTGTGCTAGGATCAAACCCAGTGTCTCACACATGCAAGACAAACATGAGCTCTGTCCAGACTGAAACACATTCACAGTCTTCTCTTTTCTCTCTCTTTTTAAAATATTTGGCTCTCTTGAGCTGGAGGCTAGCTCTAGCCGGCATGGGGTTGAGGGAGACCCCATGTGGAAGGCCTTCTCCCTAACTGGGGTGCCTTGGGAGCCTTGATAGGCTCCCAGCCTTCCCCTCTTCTGCCCCCGGCCTCCAGGCCTTCTGGGGTGGCAGCCCAGGCAGCCAGACAAGGTGGGTGTCGGGGGTCCCTCCTGGATGGGGTCCCAAGCTTTCCCCACCCTTCCCTCAGCTCTAGGGAGGGAAGGGCACAGGGTGTAGGGCGGACAGGTCCTGGCTTCTGGCTCTCTCTTGATCCTCTTTTGAGCTGGAGACTAGCTCTAGCCGGCATGGGGTTGGGGGAGACCCCACGTGGAAGGCCTTCTCCCTAACTTGGGTGCGTTGGGAGCCTTAATAGGCTCCCAGCCTTCCCCTCTTCTGCCCCCGGCCTCCAGGCCTTCTGGGGTGGCAGCCCAGGCGGCCAGAAATGGTTGGTCCTAACTTGGGGTTTGCTGAGATTTGTTTGGTTGCGCTGTTTGTCACTGGCAATTTCTGACCACTCTGCATATGGAAAACTGCACGGGGGCTACTGCCCCCCGCACACTGCTTGTATTAAAAGTATTCCTTATCTTTATGTTGTTTTGTGTATCCAGAATGTCCATTTTGTATTCTGCCCTTTCCCACACTCCTTCAAAGCTCATTTTTACTCCTTAACTCTCTCACCTGCCCCAAACATCACTAACCCACATTACTCTTTTTAACTTCAGTATTGCACAATCCTAATCACAGACCAAAGCCATGCATTGTGTGTAACAACCCCGAACTGTTTCAAAAGACATAACATGGACACGTATGTCTTTTGAATATTTTGTGTTTTTTCCTGACAACTATAAGTCTTACTAAATATTCTCTTATACAGTGACGATTCTAACCACTTTTTATCTTCTCTTTATGAGCTGTTCAACAAGGAATTTTGGTGAAAGAGTCCCCCAGTTTAATGCTTATGATTGAACCATGTCATGGGGATTATTTGACTTGTTCTTATGTCCCCCATATGCACCAATAACGCCATGTGGCATTGCTCCTTTTTTGCATAGGCACATTAAAATGAGAAAATACTATACATACAAATAAGATCCTATCTAATAGAGATTGGAATACACAAATCTTGTAGTGCAAAGGGACCTTACACCCTGAACATTGACATAATGACCTGGCACAGGGCTCAGAAGAAAGGGCATTTTCCATTCACCCCTGAACCAGGGAAGCCATCCACAAAATATCCAGGTTTGTCTATAACATCACCTGGAAGCAATCCTCTACCACAGAAGACCCTACCACTGCTCAGACATCGACCTGCTCAAAAGAGACTTCCCTTAACACTGAGAAGACTTAACAACAACGACCTGTTTACAGGACAGGTCTTCCTGCATTGCCCTTTAATGGTGAGGTGAAACAAGAGGATGCTCCACATCCTGACTTCAATGTAGAATATGCAGATTCCAGGATCTTTAATACAGAAACATGATACCAACAACAGAGACTGTGTGAAAAGTGTGTTGGCACTACAGACCATGTCTTGGATTGGACGATCTAGATTGCCTGGAGCCTAGAGTTGGTCTTATGCCAGGAAACTTCAGGGGTATGGTCTCTTTGCATTTAGGCCAAGGTTATTCCTTGCCTCTCATATTTTGGTGGGCCTATGCAAACAACAATTGCCACTCTAACACCATTTTTACTGTGCTCCTTTGATTCTAATCCTTAAAAAAAAAACCGACTTAAAATTTGAGGTTAACTTATGCTAATATGCATGTACATAGAAATGTATAAAATACTATGCCTCTAATGTTTAAGGAGTTACTTAAGTTTTATGGCTTTAGTTTGCCTTGTGTGCTGTTAAGAAATATTATAATGTGGGGCCGGGTAGGTGGCGCTGGAGGTAAGGTGTCTGCCTTGCAAGCGCTAGCCAAGGAAGGACCGCGGTTCGATCCCCCGGTGTCCCATATGGTCCCCCCAAGCCAGGGGCGATTTCTGAGCACATAGCCAGGAGTAACCCCTGAGCGTCAAACGGGTGTGGCCCAAAAACCAAAAAAAAAAAAAAAAAAAAAGAAATATTATAATGTGTTACAATCTGGGGACTTGAGGGACAAAGTAACTGTACATGGATTCTGTTTTATTTATCTTAATGTTCTTTGGCTGAAAGTTCAAAGTTAAGATAACAGCAAGGGGACTTCTTCTGAGAATTATTTTATGGGTGATTGTCCTTCCACTGTAACTTTACCTTGTCCTCTTTCTTTGCATCTTTGTTCTCATAATTAAAAATTAAAAATTAAAAAAATATTTGTAGGGAATTTTTTTTACAAGAGTAAAAAACTGAAAACAACTCAGATATGCATACAGACATCTGAATAAACCAAACGTGGAACACCCAATTATATATTTCTTAGCAATATAAAAAAAGATGAGCTACTTATATTAGCATCATTAATGAATCATGAAAAATAAATCACACAAAGTTACTCAGGAGGAACCTATGTAAGCACTTCGTGACAAAAATCTAGTAATATCTGAAAACATGCAAATGAATCACTAGTACTGGGAAATACATACACGCTAAGTAGAAAGGCAGTCACTTCTGTGCCAATTGTGTTATAACAGAAGCATTATAAAAGACCAATAGGTCAATATAGGAAGAATGAGGGGCCAGTGCAGTGGCACTAGAGGTAAGGTGTCTGCCTTGTCAGCGCTAGCCTAGGACAGACCGTGGTTCGATCCCCCAGCATCCCATATGGTCCCCCAAGCCAGGAGCGACTTCTGAGTGCATAGCCAGAAGTAACCCCTGAGCATCACCAGGTGTGGCCCAAAAACCAATATATATATATATATATATATATATATATATATATATATATATATATATATATATTGAACAAGTTCATTCCACAAATGCTCTGATAACTGACTAGATTATGAATACGAATATGAAAAGTAGCAAATAGATTATTAGATTTATTAAAATGAGAAACTATGGTTCAAAATAAGATCTGCAGTTTCTGCACTTTGTGGCAAATGAGTTTGGCAAACCTGTACTGACTCCACCAACTCTCTGATGAACAATGAAAGCTTTTTTTTTTTTTTACCTGATTCAACATAAATGAAGATTGAATGGGGGCCGGAGAGATAAAACAGTGGTAGGGCTTTTTTTCTTGCATGTGGCCGATCCAGGACGGACATGGGTTTGATTCTTGGCATCCTATTTCGTCCCCCGAGCCTGCCAGGAGCGATTCTGAGCCAACCCCGCCCCCCCCCCCCAAATAAAAGAAATGAAGACTGGAGACAAGATCACATAATAGGACTCTTCTATTTTCATCATGCCTGCATAGCAATAATCTTGTTGCAAGTGCTGCAGAGAAACTATGGGGGCCCGAGAGATAACACAGCGGTGTTTGCCTTGCAAGCAGCCGATCCAGGACCTAAGGTGGTTGGTTCGAATCCCGGCATCCCATATGGTCCTCCGTGCCTGCCAGGAGCTATTTCTGAGCAGATAGCCAGGAGTAACCCCTGAGCACCGCCGGGTGTACCCCGCCCCAAAAAAAAATAAAAAAAAACTATAGTGATTCACAACTATGATTTACAATCATGACCATAGAACCTGGTTTGGTCTTTGGCACTGCATACACTCCTCCTCTCCCCTAAAACTACCAAAAGTGATCCCTGAGCACAGAAGCAGGAGTAAGTTCTGAGCATGCCCAATGTCGTCCCTGCAAACATAAAATGTCTAGAACTTTAAAGAAATAAAAATTCCAAAGGAAAAAATTTTTTTTCTTGTGGGGGAGGCCACACTCAGCAAAGCTCAGGAGTTAGTCTTGGTTCTGCACTCCTGCGCTTGTTGGACTATATAGAATGCAGGGGATTGAACGTGGGTCAGCAGTCTGCAAGGTAAGCACCTGACCTGTTATTGGCTCCCCAAGGGAAATAGGTGTTTTTTTTTTTTCTGACCACACCCGGTGACACTCAGGGGTTACTCCTGGCTATGTGTTCAGAAATTGCTCCTGGCTTGGGGACCATATGGGACACCGGGGGATCGAATCATGGTCCATCCTAGGCTAGCACGTGCAAGGCAGACTCCTTACCACTTGTAGCACCACTCCAGCCCCTGTAAAATAGCTTAATTGATGAAAAAAAAAAAGAAATAATGGAAAAATTTAGAAGTCATAATTCTAATTATTTAAATTAACCAGTTTAAATAAATTAATTTAAGTGATTATCATTTAATTATTTAAATGTAATTAATTGATTAATTAAATTGATCAAGAATTTGGAATTCATAAACCACCCCAACTTATTATTCCTCCCTTTGTAGGAAAAGAGATATAAACAAATTATATTTATTTGGCATGTTGATGTCTCATCAGAAGTATTATCAATTCCAATTTGTATCTTCACCTGTGAACTCAACCTATGTATATATAATTAATTGCCTTTATTTCTCTTTGATATCATAAAGCCAATATATTCCAAACTGAACTCTCATTTCCTAATGCCCTCCACAAACACTCAATGTCTGAACCGTTCTCCCCACTTTCTTTTTCCCAATTGATATTGGCTCCATCCTTTGTATTGCTCAGATGAAAAATCATGGAGTTGTCTTGATTCTCTTCTTTCTTTCTTATAGGTCAGATATCTAATTGGCTTCATTTCTGAACTGTATTCCTAATTTAATCATTTATTACCATTGTCAGTGCTGTCACTTTTTTTGGAATCACTAACATCTCTCAACAGAATTCTTGGCAATTGCTTCTTAGTAGATCCTTCTGCTGTAGTCCTTGTCCAATATCAATTTTCAATCCAACACACTTTAAAAATATAAATGATTTATCTCATGTCACTTGTTTACGCAAAACCCCAGAACGACTCTGAGCTACCTTTGGATAAATGCCAAAGTCCTTACAAGGGCCTATAAAGCTCTCCATGACTTTACTTTTCCACTGACATTCTGTTATATAATCTGTTATGACCATACTTTAACACACTGACTCCATGTTCAGGGACATTTCTCTAATTGTTCTCCCTGCCTGAGATTCCGTTTTTCATATATTTACTTGCTGTTCAAGTGTCCAAGTCTTTCTTGCTTGCTGTTTAAGTTCCTTCCTTCCTTCCTTCCTTCCTTCCTTCCTTCCTTCCTTCCTTCCTTCCTTCCTTCCTTCCTTCCTTCCTTCCTTCCTTCCTTCCTTCCTTTCCTTCCTTCCTTCCTTCCTTCCTTCCTTCCTTCCTTCCTTCCTTCCTTCCTTCCTTCCTTCCTTCCTTCCTTCCTTCCTTCCTTCCTTCCTTCCTTCCTTCCTTCCTTCCTTTCTCTCTCTCTCTTTTTTTTTTTGGCCACACCCGGCGGTGCTCAGGGGTTACTCCTGGCTGTCTGCTCAGAAATAGCTCCTGGCAGGCACGGGGGACCATATGGGAAACCGGGATTCGAACCAACCACCTTTGGTCCTGGATCGGCTGCTTGCAAGGCAAACGCCGCTGTGCTATCTCTCCCGGCCTTCTCTCCCTCTCTCCCTCTCCCTCTCCCTCTCTCTCTCTCTCTCTCTCTCTCTCTCTCTCTCTCTCTCTCTCTCTCTCTCCCTCCCTCCCTCCCTCCCTCCCTCCCTCCCTCCCTCCCTCCCTCCCTCCCTTCCTTCCTTCCTTCCTTCCTTCCTTCCTTCCTTCCTTCCTTCCTTCCTTCCTTCCTTCCTTCCTTCCTTCCTTCTTTACTTTTCTTTTCGGCCACATCCAGTAGTACTCAGGGGTAACTACTGGTTCTGCACTCAGGAATAACTCTTGAGGTGTTCCTGGGATCATATTGGATACCAGAGATCAAACCTGGGTCAGCTGCATCCAAGGCAAATGCC
This sequence comes from Suncus etruscus, assembly GCF_024139225.1. Lineage (NCBI taxonomy): Eukaryota > Metazoa > Chordata > Mammalia > Eulipotyphla > Soricidae > Suncus > Suncus etruscus. The sequence goes on along the minus strand of NC_064851.1, from coordinate 18,352,989 downwards.
CTACATGCCATATTATTGCTCTGTTTTCTATTCAAGTCTTTCTGGAACACATTGCCTACTCAATGCAATTTACCTGAACTACTTTATTGATTATAACAAATTCCAACCACCTCATAGTTCTTTCTTCTCCTAATTTTTATTATAAAACTGTAATTTACCAAGTTGTTCATAACACAGTCATTTCAGATATTAAACATTCAAACACCAATCCCACCACCAGTATCTCCACCCACCACCATAACCTATATCTATGCAGGAACAAATAAACTTACTTTTGTATTATTTCATGTAACAGCACAAAGGCAAATGAAATTTTCAAAGCTTAGACTAACACAGGTCAATTTGAAATGTTTATTATATCTCTCCAGGGTGTTACTAAAGTCAGTGTCTAAGTATTTCCTAGACAAACTTGATGTTACTTGAACCTTTCTGTGTTATTGTTTAAGCTCCCCGAGCTTGGTATCTTAATATGTAACTTCCCTATCAAATTTTCTGTGAAATTCTTGGACTGACATTACTATAAGTTATTGAGACAGGATAGTAGTAAGTGTAAGTAAGTAAGTAAGTAAGTAAGTAAGTAAGTAAGTAAGTAAGTAAGTAAGTAAGTAAGTAAGTAAGTAAGTAGTAAGGTGTTTGCCTTGCATGTGGCTGATCCAGGTTCGATTCCTGGCATCCCATATGTTTTCTGAGCCTGCCAGGAGTAATTTCTGAGTGCAGAGCCAGAAGTAATTCCTGATCATCACTGGTTGCAGTCTCAAAATCACTGCCACCACCACCAATAACAAAAATCATATCTAGGCAGGTCAGTTAAGAGTCTCTACTCTAAGCCTAAATATACTTTGAAGCAATATTGGTCAGGCATTTTCCTTGCACTCAGCTGACCTGGGACTGACCCTGGTTTGATCCCCAGCATCCCATATGGTCCCCTGAACCTGCCAGGAGTGATTTCTGAGTTCAGAACCAGAAGTAACTTCTGAGCATTGCCAGGTGTGGCAAAAACAAAACAAAACAAAACAAACAAAAAGATATTGAGGTGTTGCTCAGCAGCATGGTCTAGGATTTATAGATCTAAATAAATTTGGTGGCCTGTAAATTTGAATAGATTAAGTAACAAAACTGGGCTGTTTCTGTTGGTGGTGACAGAATTCATCTGCTGTAGTTCATCAGAAAGGAGAATCTGCCTGGCACCCCTTTCTGAGAATGCCACAGAGGTATCAGCCTGGGAAGCATCAGCAGTCATTATTTTCTTTTGGGGTTTGTTTTTTGGATCACACTCAATGATGCTCAGTGCTGATTCCTAGCTCGGCACTTAGGGATTACTCTTATCAGGCCTTGGGGAACCATATGTGGTACTGGACTTTGAATATGGCAGTCAGAAAGGCAAGCACCCTACTCACTATACTATCTCTTCATTCCCCACTTAGTAATCTTTTTTTTTTTTTGGATTTTTTGGGCCACACCCAGAGACACTCAGGGGTTACTCCTGGCTATGTGCTCAGAAATTGTTCCTGGCTTGGGGGACCATATGGGACACTGGGGATTAAACCGCAGCCTGCTCTGGGTCAGCCACGTGCAAGGCAAATGCCCTACCACTGCACCATTACTTCAGCCCCAGACCCAGTAATCTTTGAATAAATAATTGTTGAACAAGAATCTATAGTTAACTGTGTGTCTGTGGTAGCAATATATTTTGCAAAAATTATATGTTTTTTTTTGTTTGTTTCTTTGATCATTGAATTAAAACCAGGCCTCCTGGGGCCGGGTAGGTGGTGCTGGAGGTAAGGTGTCTGCCTTGCAAGCGCTAGCCAAGGAAGGACCGTGGTTCGATCCCCCGGTGTCCCATATGGTCCCCCAAGCCAGGGGCGATTTCTGAGCACATAGCCAGGAGTAACCCCTGAGCGTCAAACGGGTGTGGCCCAAAAACCAAAAAAAAAAAAAAAAAAAAAAACAAAAAACAGGCCTCCTACACATAAAGCATGCTTCAGTCTATCAAATGATTTCTTTGGCTCTAAAATCATGTTTTTATAGCTATAAAGGTTTTATAGCTATCTGTTTTTATAACTGTAAGCTATAAAAACATATTGCTCTATGTTGGCTGTTAAACATCATTACTTTGCCTCACAAGGCCTTTCCTCTGTATCACATAGGACTCTGGGATTTTGTCCTTTCTTGATAGGGATTCCAATATTCTATTGGAATAGAGATCTACCTTACTGCTCTAGTTTATGCTTTATTCTTATCTTAAAGTCCTATCTGCAGACACAGGCACATTGGGACTAGAGGTCTAACATGAATTGGGGAGGGTGGACTCAATTCAGTTCATGAAAGGAATTTATCTTTACCTCTTAGGAAGGCTTGGATAGGTATATAGGGTTAATATATTGCTCCATCTGCCAGAGATGCCTAATTTCTGTACTACCTAATTCAGTTCATACTCCAGAATAGCTGGTTTATTCTGGGTTTTGGCTTACAGGAAGAATAGAAAAGGGTTGTATCCACCTTTAAGGACATGTCCCAGAAGTCACACAAGCCAATTTTACTGTGTCTTACTGGTTCAAGTTTAATCATATATGTTCAGCTCTAGGGGAATGTGGAATATATCATCTTTAGATAGAAACCCCATGTGCACAGGTAAAATTTGGCTTTCAAGGGTCAGAGAGATAGTACAGCGGTAGGGTATTTATCTTGCATGTGGCTGACCCAGGAGGGACCTGGTTCGATTCCCGGCATTCCAGTTGGTCTCCCAGCCTGCCGGGGGCAATTTCTGAGTGCAGAGCCAGGAGTAACCTGTGAGCACCACCAGATGTGGCCCCCAAACCAGTCAATCAATAAAGTTTAAAAAATAAATAAAAGTTGGTGTTCTGGGCCCGGAGAGATAGCACAGTGGCGTTTGCCTTGCAAGCAGCCGATCCAGGACCAAAGGTGGTTGGTTTGAATCCTGGTGTCCCATATGGTCCCCCGTGCCTGCCAGGAGCTATTTCTGAGCAGACAGCCAGGAGTAACCCCTGAGCACCGCTGGGTGTGGCCCAAAAACCAAAAAAAAAAAAAAAAAAAAAAAAAGTTGGTGTTCTTAGATTAAATTTCTGCATGTGCAAGTAATCACTTGCAGAGTCCTACTCTAATGAGTAAAACTGCTGTTAAGAGGTAATCTTGGGGCCGGAGAGATAGCATGGAAGTAAGGCATTTGCCTTTCATGCAGAAGGACGGTGGTTCAAATCCCGGCATCCCATATGGTCCCCCGAGCCTGCCAGGAGCGATTTCTGAGCTTAGAGGCAGGAGTAACCCCTGAGCACTGCCGGTGTGACCCAAAAACCAAGAAGAAAAAAAAAAAAAGAAAAGAAAAGCGATGATCTTAGGAAAATTACCTAATCCCCTTAAGTTTGTTGCATTTGAAAAAACTAGGAACAACTGAATTAAAAAAAGATGGTTTTGAAAAAAAGGGGGAATTATTGGCAGTGAAACAACTGAAGATAGGCAAGATGTCCATCAGGCTGGACTAGAGAACAACTCCAAAGAGCAGGAGTAGGAACTAGATTTAAGCCTAGTAAATATGGGGTATTGTAACAGTTTATACATATTGTAGTAGGAAACTCATGTTTTATAAGACAGAGAGCATGTGCAACTGAGGAATGTACAAAGAACATACTTTGCATACACAGAAAATGGTCAAGAAATATTGTGGGGAATGTGTTTTTAAGTGATAGGAGGCAGATCAAGTAGAGATATAGTTTCCACTGGTGGTACCATCCAGCCAGGCATCTGGGGTCCTTACTATTGCAAAGCATTCTTTTCTTTCTTTTTTTTTTTAAATATGGAACGCTTCACGAATTTGCGTGTCATCCTTGCTCAGGGGTCATGCTAATCTTCTCTGTATCGTTCCAATTTTAGTATATGTGCTGACAAAGCGAGCACACTGCAAAGCATTCTTTTTTTTTTTTTTTTTTTGGGCCACACCCAGCGCTGCTCAGGGGTTACTCCTGGCTGTCTGCTCAGAAATAGCTCCTGGCAGGCACAGGGGACCATATGGGACACCGGGATTCGAACCAACCACCTTAGTTCCTGGATCGGCTGATTGCAAGGCAAACGCCGCAGTGCTATCTCTCCGAGCCCTGCAAAGCATTCTTAGTTGCAATGTTTTATGCATGGAACTCCATCATTAACAGTTTTGTTAACTATGGTGTCTTAAATGCAATGAAGTTTCAAGTTAAAAAAAATGTTCAGGTGCTGGAGAGATAGCATGGAGGTAAGGTGTTTGCCTTTCATGCAGAAGGACGGTGGTTCGAATCCCGGCATCCCATATGGTCCCCGAACTTGCCAGGAACGATTTCTGAGCATAGAGCCAGGAGTAACCCCTGAGCACTGCCAGGTGTGACCCAAAAACCAAAAACCAACAAAAAAAATGTTCATAATGTTCCACCATGACAGTGGGGAGGGAATGGGGGAGATACTGGGATGATGGTAGAGGAAAGCAGACACTTTGGTGGAGTGTGTGGTGCTGGAATGCTTTTCTGATGGAACCCTACCATCAACAGTGTTTGTTATAAATCACGATGCCTAAAATAGAAAATAACTTGACAATAAAAATAGAGTGACATGGTCATAAATGATTGAGTGGCTCTTTTAACTGAGTGATCTGAAATGCCAGTTGAAATGAGATCTAAATAGCTCAAAAATGTTGAGTCAAATACTATCATTGTTTTGAGCTAATATAATGGAAAAGAGAAAGAATTAGTTGGAGTCACTTGATCTGCATCTATTCCTGGCTCTGTTCTCACCTGTTGTTGAGCTTGTGCAAGCCACTCAGCTGTTCAGATCTTTGTTTACTTATTTTCAACAAAGAATGGTACCTTTTCCTTCTCTTTTGGAACAATTTGTTCTTGAAAATGTTTCAGGCAAATAGGTGGGGAAGAAAGGGTTGGTAATTAGTTTTGGAAAATAATAAAACTTAAGAAGAGATTACCCAGCCTGAAGTAGCCCAAAGGCATGAAGACCATATTTCTTTGAGATGTAAATTCTGAGCTCCTTAGAGATGAAAATACAAATAGATTAAATATGAAAGGGTAGAAAATGACATACCAGAATAATAACAAAGAGATGGAGTGCTTTTACAAATATTAAACTAAATAGATTGTTTTTTAATTTTTTTTCAATTTTTCAATTTTTTTGTTTTTTGGTTTTTGGATCACACCTGGCAGCACTCTGGGGTTACTCCTGGCTCTATGCTCAGAAATCACCCCTGGCAGACACGGGAGCAATATGGGATGCTGGGATTTTAATCACCGTCTTTTGCATGCAAGGCAAATGCCCCACCTCCATGCTGTCTCTTTGGCCCTAGATTGTTTTGTTTATGTGCCACACCCAGCATTTCTCGCTGATTGGTCCTGGCTGAGCTCAGGGGTCATCCTGGAAGTGCTCAGTGGCTGATGGGAAGGACTCACTAAGGGGTGCTGGAGCTCAAACTGGGGTCAACTGCACGCAAGACAAATACCTTGAACTTTGTACTATCTCTCAAGAAGCTCAACGAAGAGATTTTAGAATAAAAACTATTAGAAGAGACCAACAATATTTTATCCTGATAAAAGAACCAAGTCATCGAGATGATCTGACAATTAACATACATACAACTAACAGAGAAGCAGAAAATTTGTCAGAACTAAAAAAAGAAATTCCACAATAATTAAAGATTTATGGGTTGGAGCAATAGCTCAGCAGTAGGGTGTTTGCCTAGCACATGGCCGAGCTGGGACCAGCCCTGGCTCGATCCCCAGCATCCCGGGAGAGATTTCTGAGCACAGAACCAGGAGTAACCCAGAGTGTCGCTGGGTGTGGTCCAAAACTAAACAAATTAAAGATTAAAAAACCTGTTTCAATAATGAATAGAAAATTAGAGTCCAAGAAGGAAACAGGACAGTTGAACAACAATAAAAATCAAACTCAACAGGCATCTGTTGATGACATCATACAACAATAACAGACTAGAAATCACATCAAGGATCAGAAATATGACTCAGCAGGAGAATTCAGGGTTCTCAGGCCTTATATAATGCCCTGAGTTCAATCCCCAGCACCACAAAACAAAGAAACAAACAGAAAACCATTTTCTCCTCAAATGCTCATGAATAACCTTCAAAAACTTTATGCTAAATTAGGGCTGAGATAAGGAGTTTAGGTGGCTGACTCCAGTTTTATTCCCAATACCTATTGGTTCTCTACCCATCAGCTCCCAGAACAAAGCCATGGTTCACTGTTGTCTGGGACTTATCCACATACACCCCAAAAGCCATTGTTAAATTTAGAAAGCAGGGCAAGAAAAGGTCATTTCTGTTTGATTTTATTTATAACATCTCAAATAAGCAAATGTGTAATCAGAAATTAGATTAGTGATTGTTAGAATAAATGTAGAAGGGATTTGGAAAATGAGAGCTAGTGTGTTTGGGATTTCTTTAGGGGGTGACAAAAATATTCTGGAATTAGATTGTGGTGACTATCCTATTTTATAATGCCCCAAATGAATTGTTCATTATAAATTGGTAAATTTGATGGCAAGTAAATGATATATTAATTTTTGTGTATTTGCTTTTGGGTCACAGTCAGCTGTGTTCAGGGCTTATTTCTGGCTCTGCACTCAGGGATCACTCCTGGTAGGATTTGAAACAGGGGTCCTCAAACTATGTTCTGCAGGCCAATGTGGCCAGCCAAGGACATTTATCCGGCCTGTCAGGTGTTTTCGCCGCCACTGCCTGTCCTGCTTAGCAGCTGTCTCAACCGGTCCTGGGCAGCACTTTGCATGTGTGGGATGTGCGTGCCGCATTCTCCGACTCCCTCTTTCTTTCTGTCTTTGGACTCCACCTCTCAATCTCTAGCAGGTCCTCAAGCTATGGCCAGAGGCCTCTATTGTTCATAGTTTTATTTTTTTAAACTATAGACTGGCCCTCCAATGGTCTGAGGGACAGTGAAATGACCCCAGTTTAAAAAGTTTGAGGATCCTTGGTTTGGAAGATCATATAGGTTGTCAGGGATCAAACCTAGGTCAGCAGCTCTTTATCCACTGTACTATCATTCTGGCCCCTATGTATAACTTTTTTTTAAAAAAAGAATTCCTCTTTTCATTGCTTGAGAAGAAGATTTAAATATGGAAAGGGAAACAATTTGGGTTAAAATTCATGGTTTTGAACTGGAATTTGAGGTTGGGTATGAATTTATAGCTTTAAATATACAGAGATAGATAAACTCAGAAATAAAAATAGATTTTAGTGTGTAATTGCGTGTGTAAAAGATATTCCTTATCTCTGTCCATAGAAGTGACCTGGCTACAGTGATATCCATCTTACTCCCACAAATTATGCAGCTGAGTTGTGAGGAAATCTTGGGGTCAGTGTATTGGAGTACAATGGCTAAGTCTTACCCCGGAAAAAAATAACCTTAGTGATCATGGCCACACCCTTGCCAGGACAAACTCATTGTAGTGAGAACAGTAATATTTCAGGTCTTGGTTGATTGGTTGGTTGATTTATTTTTGGTTTGGAGCTAAACCTGGCATGAAAGTATAGTCTAAGAGCCCGGGATGCTGGGCACCTAGGAGAAATGACTTTTTTTTTTTTTTGGTTTTGGGCCACACCGGTGACGCTCAGGGGTTACTCCTGGCTATGTGCTCAGAAGTCGCTCCTGGCTTGGGGGACCATATGGGATGCCGGGGGATCGAACCGCGGTCCGTCCAAGGCTAGCGCAGGCAAGGCAGGCACTTTACCTCTAGTGCCACCGTCCGGCCCCAGGAGAAATGACTTTTAAGGCTGGACTTGAAGGCCCAAAATGGTATATTGAACCAGAAAGCATGGAAGTATGTACTCAAAGAACACTATCTACCTCAGGGACAAGTTAATATCAAAGTAAGTAATGAAGGTAGAAAAGATAGTACAATGGACAGGACATTTGCCTTGCATGCAGCTGACCTGGGTTAAATGTCTGGCACTCCATATGATCCCCGAGTCTGCCAGGGTGATCTTTGAACAAAGTGCCTGGAGGAAGCCTTGAACACACAGCATGTGGCCCCCAAACAAAAGAAAACAGAACAAGAAATGAAAATAATGGCTTCGAATTCATGAAGATTATAAACTATGAGTTCACATGGATATAAATCAATAAAGGGGTAAACTAAAAGGTCAGCAGGAAGCTACACAGTCCAAAAGTTTCTCCCTACTCAATACTTACAAACTACAAAAGGAAAAGAAATAACTTCATGGGGCCGGGCGGTGGTGCTAAAGGTAAGGTGCCTGCCTTGCCTGCGCTAGCCTCGGACGGACTGCGGTTCGATCCCCCGGTGTCCCATATGGTCCCCCAAGCCAGGAGCGACTTCTGAGTGCATAGCCAGGAGTAACCCCTGAGCCTCACCGGGTGTGGCCCAAAAACCAAAAAAAAAAAAAAAAAAAAAAAAAAAAAGAAATAACTTCATAATAGAAGAAGCCTGGTAGATACTGATTAATTGGGTGATAAAAAAAATCATCAACAATGGAACAGGTTTAAATAATGCCCCCTAATAGGATGCCATATAAATAACTCAGCATTGCTTTTCTGGTATTCCTGCTGATTATGGAAAATCCAAATAGAATCTTGAGAAAACACCAATTAAATTCACAAGAAGAGACAGTTTATAGAATAACTGGTCTGTCATCTTCAATAAGGGCAAGTTTATAAAATGATAAAAATGTCAAGATGTTCCAAGTACCAAATTGAAGGAGACTTAACAACTAAATGCAATGTGTGACGCTGAGATGAATCATTTTTTGAGGGGTTTTCAGTTATACCTTGGTTCACTGCTCAAGGATTTCTCCTGCTGATGCTCAGGGAAGCATGCAGTGCTAGGGACAGAAACCAGGCCTCCCACACACTCAAACCATTGAGTTTTCTCTTTGGCCTAAACTAAGTTTTTTAGTCATAGATATTTACCCACTAATTTTAGCCCATGAATTTGCATGGGCTCTTTGAATTAGAAGGCATTAATATTAACTGCCTGAATTTGTGTTTTTGTTTTATTATATTTTTTGGGTTTTGGGCCACCCCTGGGATGCTCAGGGGTTACTCCTGGCTATGCACTCAGAAATGGCTCCTGGCTCAGGGATCATATGGGATGCCAGGGATCAAAGCCAGGTTCATCCTAGGCAGCCATGTGCAAAGCAAGCACTCTACTGTTATGCTATCGCTCCAGCCCCAGAATTTGTATATTTTAAATGTGGTGGCATGTTTGTGTTTGTGGGGAAAAATATCATGGTGCTTAGGGGAGGTACAATAGAATTATGACATTCTCAAAGCACTTGACATGGGTTTAATCTGAGGTTATTATTTTGGTATATCTTTTTCTACCCTTTCATATTTAATCAGTGAGGGGGCCTCCAAGACTATACTCATTGATGCTGGGAGATCACCTGGATTTGATAGAAGAACCCCAGTCAGGTGGATGCTAGACATGCACCCTAACCACTGTACAACCTCTGGCCTCCATAAAAGATTTAATATGAGGAGGGGCCATAGCGGTGGTGCAAGCGGTAGGGCATCTGCCTTGCACACACTAACCTAGGACGAACCTCAGTACGGTTCGATTTCCTGGTGACCCAATGGTTCCCCAAGTCAGGAGTGATTTCTGAGCGCATAGCTAGGAGTAACCCCTGAGCTTCTGCAGGGGTGGCCCACCCTCAAATATATGTGGGGTCAACCAATAGCACAGCGGTAAGTTGTTTACCTTGCACGCAGCCAACACAGGAAGAATCCTGGTTTGAATTCTGGAATCCCATATTGTCTTCCAAGCCTGCTGAGAGTGACTTCTGAGCACAGAGCCAGGAGTGAGTGACTCCTGAGTTCTGCCAGGTGTGACCCAAAACCCAAAAAATAAACAAACAAAAATATTTAATATGTGACTGCTTCAAATTCTTCTTTGACAAGGATTGCGACAAATATAGAAAGAGCATTTGAGTAGTGTTTCTTATTTGACTGTGCTTTAATGAATATTGAATATTCTTGATATCTGCATGAAAGAGAAATGATGATACTCATTATAGAGAGACAAGTAACTTAAGACTCAGGTAAACTTAATTTATGATAACCTCAAATTTTAGGAAGTGGTGATTTTTATTTCTCTTTGCATTCTTGGTGCCTGTCATATTCTTGGGCTTGTATATAAAGTTATCCAATATATAGTGAGTGGAGACTGAGAAAGTGTTCAGTAGTAGAGTACAGGCCTTACACGTGTGAGGCCCTGGTTTTGATCCCTGGCACTGCAAAATAAATGAAGAGAAAGAAAAAAAAATAAGGAAAGAAGAAAAAAAAAAAGAAATGAAAGGATATATCCTTTAAGAGGAAAAGGCAAGTTGCAAATCCAAAACTGACAACTCTTCTTTTCCTTTGTTTGTTTGTTTTTTGTTTGTTTGTTTGTTTGTTTTTTGGGTCACACCCGGTAGCACTCAGGGCAGCGCTCCTGGCTCTATGCTCAGAAATCACTCCTGGCAGGCTCGGGGGACCATATGAGATGCCAGGATTCGAACCACCGTCCTTCTGCATCTAAGGCAAACGCTTTACCGCTGTGCTATTTCTCTTGCCCCACAACTCTTATTTTCTTAAAAATAATTTTCTTGTGGGGCCGGAGAGGTGGCGCTAGAGGTAAGGTGTCTGCCTTGCAAGTGCTAGCCAAGGAAGGACCGCGGTTTGATCCCCCCTGCCCCCCCCATCCCATATGGTCCCCCCAAGCCAGGGGCAATTTCTGAGTGCTTAGCCAGGAGTAACCCCTGAGCATCAAACGGGTGTGGCCCGAAAAAACAAACAAACAAAAAATAATAATTTTCTCGTTAATTTTTTATTGCAGTATACTAGTTTGTGATACTACTGAAGTCATTATTTTATAGTAGTTGCATAGCTACTACACCAATCCCCCACCACTGTTTCAAGATCCCTCCTTCCTCTCATCCCACAGCCCCTTCCTTTTCTCCCTTCCCCAAGCCATCATTCTTTTTCTTCTCTTTCCTCCACAGTTTCCTTTGACATTAAAACTATCTTTTATTTTGTTTCTGTTTTGTACTTGAGCTACACTTAGCAGTGCTCAGGGGCTGCTCACATATGTTACTTAGAAATGACTTCTGGTAGGGCTTGAGGGACCATGTGGTGCTGGACATTGAACACCGAGGCATACATGCAATCCAGCCTGTTGAGTCATTCCCCTGACCCTAAATATCACTCTTTTTCCTTTGAAACCTGTAAACCTTCATGTTAGTTACTCAAGTATTGCAAGCCCACATATCAACCCTAAAATACAGCAAAATTAAAACACCCAATTAATTTTTTTTCTGAGGTTGTTGTTTTTTTTTTATGGGGGGCAGGGTCACACCTGGCTGGCAATGCTCGCGGCTTATTCCTGGCTCTGTACTCAGGAATTATTTCTGGTGGTGCTCAGGGGACCATAAGGGATGTTGGGGATAGGATTCAGGTCAGTTGCACACAGGGAAGCACCCTACCTGCTGTACTATCACTCCAGGGTTTCCCTTGACCCCTTTCCCACTTCCCAAGGCTCTGACCCTAGGCTCTGCTATAGGGATAGCTTCTTTTATTAGGTCAGGGGTCTCCTCTTGACTCATGACTATTATATTGTGTTTACTGCTGAACCACACAGGACTTTAAATTTATGATCAGTTTTGGCAATCCTGGTTAGTGTTTTTCACAGACAGGAAGTCTACCCACTTTATTCTTTTTCTATAATCCACCAACCTTGAGTTAACTTCTCTCTTTCATGCAAAGACAAAACAAAACAAAGCAAAACAAAAACAAAGTCCTATCTTCAGCAATCAAGCGACTCTTCTCTGCACTGAGCCTTAGAAAACTTATTTCCGGGCCCGGAGAGATAGCACAGCAGCGTTTGCCTTGCAAGCAGCCGATCCAGGACCAAAGGTGGTTGGTTTGAATCCCAGTGTCCCATATGGTCCCCCGTGCCTGCCAGGAGCTATTTCTGAGCAGACAGCCAGGAGTAACCCCTGAGCACCGCTGGGTGTGGCCCAAAAACCAAAAAAAAAAAAAAAAAAAAAAAAAAAAGAAAACTTATTTCCATTTCCCAGTTCTTCTTTGTGACCTTGGCCCTCCACCACAGGAACAATCACCAGGGCTCTGGACTGTGCCTTGATAGTAATCTCATGGTTTTAATTAAACAACTGTGACCCAAAAAGCAGAGGGAGGACAGTCAGAATAGTTCTAACGTAAGAAAGTGTATGTGTGGGGGTGAAGTGTAAGGCTTGGCATCTTTTCCTTTCTTCCTTAACCATCTGTGGGGACTAGCCTTACTGTACAAAGTCAGCATTGCGCATTCATCCTCAAGAGCCAGATCAGCCTCCCCCAAACCACTGAGACAGCATCCAGAGAGACCTTTGTTCAGTTGGTAGTGGGGCTGAGGTCAGGGCGCATGGTGGGTATTGAAACTTCATGCCAGTGGAATGGTTTGTTTACAAAACAAACGAAACTTTTATTATAAGCAAAATAGAATGCAACACAATCAATACACGAGAAACCAGCCTTTGTTCAAGAGTGTGAAGGACATACTGTTTGTGTATCTGTGATCACTTTACTAAGAAATCAACTTTGGCCTCATAATGAGATTTCTCCTCTTTCATCTTCAAAAGGTAGACATAGTAGAGAGGTTTCTGGGTACCCCTGAACTCAGAGCTGTCCCCTCAAACTCTCCCTCATCTGCAACCAGAGTGGAAAAATTTTAGAGACGATGTGGCAGCAAAGGTTGAGAGGTCATTTAAAATAGGGAGGGACAGAGGAGAAACTTGGGAGAATGTCCCAAGAGAATAGGAAGGATAAGAAAGATTTAAAAATATATTTTAAATTAAATCCCCTTGAGATAGAGTTAAAATGTTGTGTTTTTATTTTAATTTTTTATTTTGGGCCACACCTGATGGCATCCAGGGGTTACTCCTGGCTCTGAGCTCAGAAATCGCTCCTGGCAGGCTCAAGGGACCAAATAGGATTCTGGAGATAAAACTTGAGTCTGTCCAGGTGGGCCATATGCAAGGCAAATGCCCTAGCTCTGTGCTATTGCTCTGGCCAAAAAGCTGTGATAGTTGTGTTTTAGCCAAACAATGTTCCAACATCCATCCCTTCACCAGTGTTCATTTCCCACTAGTTGTTTTTTTTTTTTTATCATTTCCCACTAATTTCCCCAGTTTCCTTTCACCCCCACCAGCCCACCTTGGAGACATACACTTTTCTTCTCTCTTGACTGAGACTTTATGTACTCCAGAAAAGAAGAGCTGGCAGGGAAGCTAATAGGAATGACTGTGAGCTGAGTAGAGGGAATTCAGAACCCAGGCACAGGAATTTCCCTGAGCAAGCTTGATTCCAAAGCCTCAGAAATTAACCTTCAAGCACGCAGACAAAGGACCGAGTGAAGGCAATATGAACTGATAATCAGAGATCTCCTCCCAATAGGCTAGACTGAACAAACTCCCAAAGACTTTTGCACTATCTTAGGAAGAGGAGAGGTTCCAAAAACATGACTGAGATGGAATTTTCCAGGAGTCAGAGGTGGGGGAACTCATTAGCTAAAACTGGGAATAAGCATTTTCTTCTGCCAGATTGTAAGGGAGTCCAGTAAACAGCCATTATATGAACACTGACTTTGATTCACAGAACAACCTTTACACTTCTTTTTTATCTTTGCACTTCTTTTACCTTCAAAATGGACCATTCCATTGAATGTTTCATAAGTGTTCTCTAAAGCCACTTACAAAATCTCATCTTGGCCTCACATCACATGTGGATGGTGAATAAAGCAGGTATTGTGTCATTGGCTGAAACTGAGGGAGAAATGTGTCCCATAAATGAGTCATTCACAAAGCCTTGTTGTGTCCTGGAAGGTCTAGGTTTTTCCATTTAACCTTGAGAGATCGGCTACTTACTAGCTCCTGACCTCACAACTTCTGCTGGATTTAAAATTTCCAATACTGGGAGAGAGATAGTATAGGGATTAAGTTGCTTGTCCAGCCAGCACCACATATGAAATCCCAGCTACTTCCAGGAGTGACTCCTGAATGGCTGGTAATAACCCCTGAACACTGCTGGTGTGGCCACAATAACTTGTGGTGTGTGTGTGTGTGTGTGTGTGTGTGTGTGTGTGTGTGTGTGTGTGTGTGTGTGTGTGTGTGTGTGTGATAAATACAACATTTTACTTCTATAACTCCCTTGATCTGCCTATTGCTATGTGTATGAAACTGCCCCATGCCCCATGTTTGTTTGTTTGTTTGTTTGTTTGTTTGTTTGTTTCTTTCTTTCTTTCTTTCTTTCTTTCTTTCTTTCTTTCTTTCTTTCTTTCTTTCTTTCTTTCTTTTTCTTCCTTCCTTCCTTCATACCTTCCTTCCTTCCTTCCTTCCTTACTTCCTACCTTCCTTCATTCCTACCTTCCTTCCTTCCTGCCTTCCTTCCTTCCTTCCTTTATTTCTTTTTTTTTTTTTTTTTTGGTTTTTGGGCCACACCCGGCGGTGCTCAATGGTTACTCCTGGCTGTCTGCTCAGAAATAGCTCCTGGCAGGCACGGGGGACCATATGGGACACCGGGATTCGAACCAACCACCTTTGGTCCTGGATCGGCTGCTTGCAAGGCAAACGCCGCTGTGCTATCTCTCCGGCCCCATTTTTTTCTAATTAATATCCCAAGCCTGTCTTTTATCTCCATCTTTTCTAGTCTCAATCACTTCTGCTTCTTTGTGTCAGCAACCAGTTCAGATATAACAGGTATAAAGAGCCCTCCTGTGTCAGAGGGGTGGTTTTGGACCACATCCTGAAGTGCTTAGAGACTCCACCAAGCCCTGTACTCAGGGGTTGCTCCTGGGGTCAATCAGCTTTTAAGGCAATGCCTTAAACCATATACTATTTCTCTGACCACAGTGGGACATTATAATCTAGCATTTTACTTATACTTTATGTGAGAAGTATAACTGTATCTGATTGCTAGATATGGCATCTAGCATTCAGAAAGATAAAAGAATGTGCCCAGGACAATAAGAAAGAATTAGAGCAGGGATTTATTCTGTATGTATGTATGTAGGTGTGTGTGTGTGTTGTGTGTGTGTGTTTTATTTTCTTAGTTTAATCAATGCCTAACTCCACATCCTTGGCTTTAGTTCCAAGCTCTCCATCCATTTCCAAATAGGAAATTAGATAAATGTTGACATACAATCTATGGTGTATTTCTCTCAATTCCAGCTTGAATGTGAGTACATATCCTGGTTGAAAGGCACTCCTTGAATAGCACTTAGATATACCATTGCAAACACTCTTAGTTTCTGCAACTCAAAGCACATCTATTGCCTGTAATGTTTCATGAACAAAGGGACTCCACAGGCAAACAAGCTTGGGAAATGGGGTGGTAAATGAAATAGAATTACAAACTGCATTTCTTCTTGTTCAAAAATGCCTTTTCAAATTGTCAGTGAATGTATGGGGTGGATATATATGGCATTGCTTCCAACATTTATTTCATCTTGGAACCTCATCTCCCTATTTTAGGCAGAACATCTTTAGAACCATGATTAAGTAGAAGATAGTTTCAGAAATTTGGCTTCTGTTTATTGAGCTAAAAGCCTTTTCTACATTGCATGTGAACTCCAACAGTCATAAACGTCATTGTGGTCTCAAAAGACTGCTAAGGGAAAATTGATGTGCCTCTCCAGGCAAGGGATCTTCTGTAGACCAGTGTCTATCTGAAGGGTTGTTCTATAGTAGCTACTAGCAACCCTTCCCTCTTCTAAGAATACTCCCCAGAGAAATTCTCACACTTGCTGTAAAATAACCAAATAAATGAGATCCAATATGCCCCTAATCTGAGACCAGCATTGCTCGTAGAAACAGGAGGTAGAAGCATCCCAGGTGTCTGTCATGTGGGATTTAGTTAGTAAAATCTAGTCTGTGTGGCTGGAAATGCAGCTCAGTAGTAGAGTAAATGCTTCCCAGCTATAAGACCCTGGGTTTTGGGGCTGGAGTGGTGGCACAGTAGTAGGGCATTTGCCTTACACCCGGCTGACTTAGGATGGATCACAGTTCAATCCCCCAGCATCCTATATGGTCCCCTGAGCCAAGAGCAATTTCTGAGTGCATAGCCAGGAGTAACCCCTGAGTGTAACCGGGTGTGGAAAAAAAAAAAGACCCTGAGTTAGATTTTAGCAACACGAAAAAACAAAGTTAGAACAAAAAAGTTCCGTGACATTATAACCCAGATTTATATTCAGAGCATGGATAGAATGCAGGAAGAAAGGAAACAAGGCCAGAATGAGATTTATAGTGCAATTCTGTTTGTGTGGGGATTAAAATAATAAAGCAATATAATATACTTTCACATTTATGTATATATCAAAATAAATAGGAGGTAAGTTAGATAGGTTTACATGAAATAAAATTAATTTGAACGATTATGATAGGGAAGAAGAACAGAAAAGCTAATGGGGAATGAGGAGAGGAGAAAATAATGAACGTTTTGGAGGGCCACAGAGTTAGTATAGCAGGTAGGGACTTGCCTTGTAGGCAGATGACTTGGGTTTGATTCCTGCTACCCTATATGGTCCTCTGAACCCTCCAGAAATGATCCCTCAATTTGTTATGGTTCACCCAAAACAAACAAACAAACAAACAAACAAAAAACCCAATTCTAGTAAGGGGACTTTTTACTAGGAATGTCATATTTAACAAATAAAAAAATAAGACCCAATTAAAACTTAATCATAGTCAATAATTATATTTTTGGTATGCATTTGCCAAAAAATGTCCAGTTAAATTTTAATAACACATAAAGAACACTTAACATTTTAGTGGAATGTTACATGAGTATATACTTACAGTAAGTATATATACATATAAGTATGTATAAATCAACAGTGGTTAAGTGGCTAAGTTTATATAAAATTGGAGAATCTGGATATTTAGCTGGAAACTTTAGGCTCAAAATATTTGTAACTTTTCTTCTGAATCTGGATGAACTGGCTAGTTGGTCACAAAAGTGATGTTGATTATAGTCATTGGAACCTTCCCACATGGCAATTCTAGATGGACTTAATCACTTTTCACAAATTCTTGGATATGTCACTGGTTATTACAAGACTGTCTCTTCTGAAGAAGAGTGGTGTGAACCAAGTGTTGTCTATATTTGCACTGTGCTAAAGTTCTGCCCTTGAGGGGCTGGAGAGATAGCACAGAGGTAGGGTGTTTGCCTTGCATGCAGAAGGACGGTGGTTCGAATCCCAGCATCCCATATGGTCCCCCGAGTCTGCCAGGAGTGATTTCTGAGCATAGAGCCAGGAGTAACCCCTGAGTGCTGCTGGGTGTGACCCAAAAAACCAAAACCAAAACAAACAAAGACAAATAAAGTTCTACCCTTGGGACCCCTAGGATTATTTAGTTACCTCTCCACACACACAATGAAGTCATGGCCATTTGCCAATCCAACCTTGGTTTAAATTCCAACTTGCCATTTATTAGCTATATGGCCTTATGAAACTTGTCTTTTAGACTTAATGGTTTCACCTGTAAATGGGAGAAAAAGTAGCTATGTCATATTTATTAGAATTAAGAAAGAAAAAGAATTAAGAGAAATAAAAGTGATAAAAATGATAAGAAAGCATATGTAATAAGTAACAAAACTATTATATAGTTGTGTAAAGAAAAATAGCTTGAAAGAAATCTAAAATATTAACAATACTCAGTGAGATAGATCATATGAAGTTCTTTATAGCCCATGAAGCCATTAAATAAATGTAGGTTATAACATAATATTTCTTAATATTTCTTGGTGATAGGCTCATGAATGGTAGTTATTTTCTTCTCCATACTCTGGCATTTCTCTATGTATTTTTTTCCTTTTGATGCCCAGACAACATCTGATGGTGCTCAGGTCAACTCCTGGCTCTGTGCTTAGTGATTTCTGATGGTGCTCAGGGTGTCCTGCAGTGTGGGGGAATCTAACGTGGTTGGCTGCATGTAAGATGACCATACCTCTTGTACTATCTCTCTGCTCCTTTCCTATATTTTCCAAAGTGAAAGAGTAATTGTGTTTGAAATAATGGATCTTGGTGATACACCAACATATATTGGTGGTATACCTATGGCTTCCTGGGTTTTTTATTTAGTGATTGGCATAGATTCAGCAGAAAAACTATTTGGAGTGGAGTGTGTGGGTTGAGATGGTAGGTGATATCCATTTTGGGGATCACACCAGTGGTGCTCAGGGGTTACTCATGGCTTTGTGCTCAGAAATCACTCCTGGCAAGCTTGGAGGACCATATGGGATTCTGGGATTCGAACCATTGTCTATCCTGGATCAACTGTGTGCAAGGCAAACACCCTACCGCTGTGCTATCTCTCCGGCCCGATGATATCCACTTTTTAATTATTTTTCACTTTATTTAAACATAGTCATTTACAAAGTTGTTCCTAATACAGTTGCTTGAGGTAGACAATGTTTTGACATCAATTCTACCACCAGTATGAACTTCCTGCTACCATTGTCCCCAGTTTCCCACCACCCCTCCAAACTTGCCCCCCTGAGCAGGCACAAAACAATTTTTGTTACAACAAAATGGCTATTGAAATTATGGAAAATACTTTAGTAAAAAAATTTGTGAAAACTGCCTCACTCAGGGGTCATTAAAGTCATTGTCTGAGAGTTTGGCAACGCATTTGTAGTTAGGAGCTTTCTGTGTTGTTGTTTTGTTTATTGAGCTTAGTTGGCTTCTGCTACTTTCCCATCTAACTTGATGTGCTCTTATTGTGTTGTCAGTATTGTGGAATCTGAAGGGGTTTTTGTTTGTTTGTTGTTTGTTTTTGCTGTTGTTTTGGTTTTGGCTTTTGGGCCACACCTGGTGGTACTCAGGCTTACTCCTTGCTCTGCACTCAGAGATCACTCCTGGCAGGCTTGGAGATCATATGGGACGCTGTGAATTGAACCCAGATTGCCTGCCTGCAAGTCCAGTACCCTACCCACTATACTATTTCTCTGGCTCCTAAGAATTTTATTTCTTTTCTTCTCCCCTTCATTTTCCATTTCCTTTGGGAATGGGGTGAGTCCCCTTCCCCCCATTAGCACACTAGGGGTGTAGCTTTGCCCAAACAACAGAGAAATTGGATAGAGCAGGACTTTTTTTAAGCTTTCTTTATTTGGATAGTCATATTTGACTTTTTAAAAATATTTTTTTGGTTGAGGGGTCACACCCAGCAGTGCTCAGGAGCTACTCTTGATTCTGTGCTCTGGTATTATTTCCATCAGGGCTCAGGGGAGATTAGGCCGTGGAACCTGAGTTCTCTTCACACAAAGCCTGTGCCCAGCCTTTGAGCCATCATCTCTCCTACCAATCACAGCAGATATTTATTTATTTATTTAGTTTATTTGGGGTTACACCCAGTGGAACTTAGGGGTTACTCCTGGCTCTGCACTCAGAAATTGCTCCTGGTAGGCTCAAGGGACCAAATGGGATGCCGGGATTCGAACCACCATCCATCCTGGATCGGGACAGTCATATTTGAACCTTCAGCAAATGGTCAACAGATTGTCTATTTATTATATTTATTAGATTTATCAGGGGCTTTTTAGATTACACAGACTTTCCTCAGATAAATGGCAGTAAGTTCAAAAAGCCTAAGTGTGGGGCGGAAGAAAGGGAAGATATCTTTATGTGTGAGAAAAATCAAGACTGTAGAATTCAGGATATTTCTGGAAACATTAACATTTTGAAAGACATTCACTTTTTTTTTTTAGCCTATTCTATACAGAAAAGAGCTATACTGGTGGCATTTCAGCCAGTATGACACGTACTTGGGGATAGGAAGACCCTTTCAAAGCCACTGCATTCAGTCAAGGCAGCATCTTTTTGTATCAGCAGAGGCCTTACCAGAAAGTGTACCTCAAAGTCAAAACAGTCTTGTGACTTCATCTTAAGAGAAGATGGGGAGAGGGGTCCCTTGACTGGGCTGTAATCTTTGGTGAACTTAATGCAATGATAAGAGACATACACTGAAAAGGTGTTATCCACTAACCGGTTGTGATGCAGGTGTGCCCAGGTGAGTCCAGCCGACAAGCACATCATTCTGTACCCATCTGTTTTCAGAGAAACCCTCTCTCTTCCTGGTATCCTTTACCATTGGCTTCAGATTCTCTGCTTAGACCTCAGGGAAGTCTTCTGTCCCCTTCTGACTCCTTGTCTTTAAAAACATGTAGGGGGCCGGGCGGTGGCGCTGGAGGTAAGGTGCCTGCCTTGCCTGCGCTAGCCTAGGACGGACCGCGGTTCGATCCCCCGGTGCCCCATATGGTCCCCCAAGAAGCCAGGAGCAACTTCTGAGCGCATAGCCAGGAGTAACCCCTGAGCGGCACAGGGTGTGGCCCAAAAACCAAAAAAAAAAAAAAAAAAAAAAAAAACATGTAGGAGGGGCCAGAGTGACAGCACAATGTTAGGGCTTTTGCCTTGCACATAGCAGACTCAGGACGGATCTGGGTTTGATTCCCGGCATTCCATCTGGTCCCCCGTACCTGCCAGGAGCGATTTCTGAGCACAGAGCCATGAGTAACTCTGCGGGGTATGGCCCCAAAACTAACACAAAAAGGATAAAAATAAAACTAAAAACATGTAGGAGGTGACAGAGGCATCGGAAAATCATTGATATTTGTGAATCAAACCAAAAACAGCCAACTTTCTAACAAGGGATCTGTGGCCAATGGCAACCTCCAGGGAAAGCTAGAGAAGAGATGATAGGATCTTCTGGAGGACTGCAAGAGGATTAAAGAAATTAGCCTGTGAGGAAGGTTCTTTGTATATTGGAGATTCCACAATTACTGGTGAGTTGGGTGGTTATATGTTCTGAATCTTCAAGAGATAGGTCTCCTTTCCTTAGAAAGACTAAGAAACCGAGCGTATTACTGTCTCTCAAGGCTCTCTCCACTGTTTCACTGTTCATATTTCTCAAAAATAAAAAAAAAAAAGAGGTGGGACAAAGTCTATGGAGCAAAGTCCGCACTACAGAAGGGACTTCAAGTGGGGGAGAAACAAAGTAGGAGTTGGAATCTGATCTCTGTGAATGACTCATTTGCTTTGACTTGGAGCTTCCCTTTGCAAGATGGGAACATAAAATATGCCCCCTTCACTGTTGCACCCTTGTATCTTAATTTATGAGGCTGAAGGAAGCACTGATTAGTTTGCAAACAATTCAATCTCCTTTGGAGAATAACATCTGACAGAGGTGATGAGGATGGTTGCAATGTACAGCACTGAAGATGTGTTTTCAAAGCAATCCTTTCTGATTCCTGGAACTGAAGACTTTGCTCTGTCTGAGCACCAATAGACTTCGAATTAATATTTGTGCTTGAATCCATGGGTGGAATACATGATTCTTGGGTTCCTTAGCAAAAGAGAATTTTGTGTAAAACTTTGTGGTTAGGAGCACAGAGTCTAGAGTTGTACTTGAATTCTGGTCATTCCCTGTTAACTGACTGCCTTTGAACTAGTTCACCCAGTTTTCTGTGCTTCAGTGTTTTCGTCTATAAAGTAGAATTGCTGATAGTGCTTCACTCGTGAGGTTGCTGTGAGGTTTGAGTAAGTTGAAAGGAAATATAAAACATTAAGAACACAGTGCCTGCCTATTGGAGACTTGATAGTGTTATATTATTGTCATTACCACTGATATTATTATTGTCATCATCATTATTTATCTCCTAAGAAGTGCTCAGGGGACCTGATGGCTAATTCTAGTGACACTCAGTCAACTGAGCCAAACAGATCAGTGCTAGGGTCTGGCAGTGGTGCTGCTCAGGGAAAGTAATGCTTCAAGGCACCCAGCAGTGTTCAGGGTCTTCTAAATCAAACAGTGCTTAGGGGGGGCAGGCATTACTCAAAGTTGGGTCCTTGTGCATGAGACCCTACCCCTAACCAACTCCCTGGCCCCTAGAATGTTAATTAAAAAACAACTATCTATCTATCTATCTATCTATCTATCTATCTATCTATCTATCTATCTATCTATCTATCTATCTATCTATCTATCCATTGATCTATCCATCCATCTACCTAATCACATATCTGTCAATCCTCTCTCTATATATACATCTATATTTATCTACAGCTTTTTTTTCATCTAGATAAGTGTTTTTTAACCTTCTTCCAACCTTGGCCCACTTCCAACTTTATTTTTCCCTCTGGCTCTCTTGTTCTACTAGTTAGTTGGTCCCCTTATATTTTGCAAAGGGTTTATTTACACAATTCTTAATCTAGCAATATTTTAATGGTCTATGGTTGAGAAATGCTAAACTATATGATTTATTTGGATGAAATACTTCTACAATGCTTTTACAATATTTTTACAGATCAGTCTCTTGTTACAGCTCTATATTATGTAATTTTGGATACATACAGCTCTTAAGTTTCCTTATTTAGGAATTCTGAAAACGGAATATGATAAAACAACTCTATAAATGCAAAAACATCTTAGAAGTATCAAAGAATTAACATGATAGTGAAGAATAATGATTAAGATCCAGGAAAAGAGAATCTCAAAGAGAAGAGTCCTACAATTAAGACAATTATGCTGGAACATCTGCTGATATAAAATAGGAAGTTGAACTGCATTTTTATCCCCTTTCTTCATTTTCCCCCTTTCAGTTTTGTGTGTGTGGACACACCTGCCTGTGTTCAGGGTTTACTCTTGGCTCTGTGCTTAGGACCAGTCCAGATTGGCTCAGGGAACAATATATGGTGCTGTGAATTGAAACCACGTTGGCTGCATGCAAAGCAAATAAATGCCTTACACATTATACTATTGCTCTTGCCCAGTTACCAATTTTTAAACAAAATTAAGATAAAGGGGACTCTATAAGAGGGCTTATAGAGAAACACCACCTGGGCACGCACACTGCTAAACTTTTGGTAGAGTCATCATATAGGAAGAAAGAGGAAAAAAAAGACATCCCCCAACTTTCCCACTATGCCAAGCTCTCTGTAGGTAACCTGCTCTGTGCACTGCACCTTCAGAGTCCTTTCACTAACAGTGAACATAACATCTCCTGCTGTCTTAAAGTCTTCTTTCTTATTTTCTGTATTTTGTTTAGTTTTCTATTTTTGCCTTACCCAGCTGTGCTCAGGTTGTAATCCTGGCTCTATGTAGAAATACATATTAATTATAGAGTTCTGGATGGTGGTGGATGAAGGTGAGATGGATAATGAGGCCTTTCTCTGCCAGCCCAGGCCAGGGCACCTGCAACCCCTTCCATCCAGTGGGTCTCAGGATAGGGATGAGGAAATGATCCACAGCAGTCATGAAGTTTCAGGAGACATTAGCTTTGTTCAGGCCCTAGCCACCATGTGTGGCTCCCAAGCTTAAACATTTTAAGCAAGCTACTTTAGCTGCCCAGCATCTCAACCTGTTTCCTAATCCTCCATTCTGCCAACCTCTCCTGCTGCTTCTCACTGAATGTCCTCTCTATACCCCTGAGGCAACTCTTTTTGTCCCCATCCATAGACCCCTTCCATCTGACCAAGTAAAAATTAGCATTTTGCCCTTTGAGGGGGTGACAGTTCTTCACTCACAGATCACTTCTGGTGAGCTTCGAGGTCTGTATGGGGTGGAGAAGATCAAGCTCAGGTTGGCTGTATGCAAGGCAAGCATCCTACCCACTATACCATTTATCTAACCTTATGTGGACTTTTCCCATTAGGGGCCAAACCCAGTGAAGATCGGGGATTATTCATGACTCTATGCTCAGGAATTTCTCTTCATGGTACTCAGAGGACAATATGATGCTAAGAATCAAAGCAATTGCCCTCCCTGCTGCATTATTCCTGTCCTAATGTAGTCTTGACTGAATTGTCTTTGTGTGACTACTAGTCAAAGCTCAGTCCTAGGTCCCGTTTCCATAGCACATAAGTTATTCATTCTCATAACCATTCATTCACATCTACTCACTCACTCATTCATTCCCTAATTCAAAGTTTGAACAAAGTTTGTTCTTGTTTGAACTTTTGTTCTACAAGAAGACCTTGGGGGCTGGATTAATAGTATGGTAGGCAGAAGTGCTTGCTTGTAGCAGACTTGGGTTTATCCCTAGAACCCCATATAGTCCCTTAAATACCAGCTGAAATGATCTCTGAGCACAGAACCAAGAGTAAACCCTGAGCACCACTGGGTGTGGTCCTGACACTTGTACCCCCACTACCAATAAATAAATAAATAAATAAATAAATAAATAAATAAATAAATAAAAAGTCATTGCTAATTATAATGTTAGAACTGAAGAGCTGTACAGACAATGGAGTAGAGATTAAACTAACAATGGGCCAAGGTAGGTATGTCCAGTCTGTCTCTCTTAAAAGGGGTCAAGGGCAGGTTCTAGGTGCACAGAAAAAGGGCTGGCAGCTTTCTAGAGTCTATAAATAAATGGACCCAGTCACCCACATGATGGTCATCTCACATTTCTGATGTCACAGCAATGCCAATGTCTCAGCTTTAAGCAGAAGTACCTCCTGGGAGAACTCGCTGTTTTTTTTTTTTGTTTGTTTTTTTTTTGTTTTGTAAAAATATAAATTCCCACTCTTCAGGGTTTTTTTTTTTTTTTGGCAAGCCTATGCAATGGTGACAACTTCTCCATTCCACACCAAATACTCATAAAGGTACTTAAATAATATAGAAAGTGACATATCTGGGGGCCGGGCGGTGGCGCTAAAGGTAAGGTGCCTGCCTTGCCTGCGCTAACCTTGGACGGACCGCGGTTCGATCCCCCGGTGTCCCATATGGTCCCCCAAGCCAGGAGCAACTTCTGAGCACATAGCCAGGAGTAACCCCTGAGCGTTACTGGGTGTGGCCCAAAAACCAAAAAAAAAAAAAAAAAGAAAGTGACATATCTGGCATGAAGCAAAGGAAGGCTCAGTGCTGAAGGATGAGAGAGTTGTTTTTTTCCTTCCACAAGAAACACTATAGCTTTGGCATTGTGAGTTCTGGTGCCGAGAGAAGTGTAACCACAGAATTAGAGAAAGAAAGAACTAGCAAAGATTCTCAAATTGGGACCATGGACTTCTGGGAATGAAACTCAGGTTAACCACATGCAAGGCAAGCACCCTACCTACTGTACACCCTACCTGCTGTAGTAATTTTCTGATTTCTCAATTTATTATTTTTGTAAGTTAGAAATGCCCAGGCTGGGGGCCGGGCGGTGGCGCTGGAGGTAAGGTGCCTGCCTTGCCTGCGCTAGCCTAGGACGGACCGGACGGACCGCGGTTCGATCCCCCGGCGTCCCATATGGTCCCCCAAGAAGCCAGGAGCAACTTCTGAGCGCATAGCCAGGAGTAACCCCTGAGCGTCACAGGGTGTGGCCCAAAAACCAAAAAAAAAAAAAAAAAAAAAAAAAAAAAAAAGAAATGCCCAGGCATTATCAATCTCTTTTTATTCAACCTAATGTAACAAAATGGTCACAACCACTATCTCTGGGAATGGGATTATTGGCTATTTTAAACTATTTTGCTAGTAAAATAGGAACAAGAATCCTCTTTTCATTGCTAGTTTTTTTTGGGAGGGCACGACTGGTTATCTTCAGGATTATCCCAGGTTCTGTACTCAGGAATTACTCCCAGCAGTGCTTGGGGGACTATATTTGGATGCTGGGGATCAAACCCTTGTAGTCCTCCTTGCCCACTATACTATCATTCCAGCCCCAGGAATAGGATCTTAAGCATTCTCTGTTGAACATGTTGCATTGCATATCAGAAAACATCTTCATGTATTGTCTGAGAGTGCAGGAACAGAGCCATCTTGCTGCTGCCCCCTTGTGTCCCCCATGGCTCAGTGCTCTGCCTCTGCACCTGCTGCTTGATTCACCTGTGCCACTGGGCAGGGCAGGGCAGGTGTGGTTGTGGGTAGTTTATGCAAAATGACTAAAGCAGCAGACTCTGTGGGCAATTACAATCTCTGGCACAGAGACATCAAAGAAAAATATGTTATGGAGCCGTAAAGATCACATACCCACAGCTCTAGAACTTGTAAACTTATATTCATACTAAGTGAGTATAAGCAACTTCCACAGGAATAGAAGTGTCCCCTGGCCCCATTTCTACTCCTCACTGATAAGATGGAGAACTCAATGGATGTTTCGAAACAAACATGGACGTCTTAAATTCCTCTTGAGTGAAATAAAAAATGTTTTGTTTAGTTGTTAAAAACTAAAAGGAAGAACACGATGCAGCAACTATATAAATAATTGAGTATGTATTGAATATGTTTCCATTTGGTAGACAACTTAGGCGAACGTGGAGAGAATGGGCAGTGGTGGAATAGAAAATAGGGAAGGAGGGCTGGAGTGATAGCTCAGGGGATAGGTAGGGCATTTGTCTTGACCTATCTGGGCTCAATGCCTGGCATCCCATATGGTTTCCTGAGCACTTCCAGGAATATTTCCTGAGAGCTGGATGTGGCCCCCAAACAAAAAAATAAATATAAAAAAAAAGTAGGGAAGAAAAAAAAAGTAGGGAAGGAATGAAACAAGGAAAGATCTCATAGTTATTGTATCAGAAACCTTGTAAGAGTCGGGATTTCAGTGTCTAAGAACAACCCTGAAGGCATGGCTGTTTTAATTTCTCAGTGATGGGCCCAGAGAGATAGCACAGCAGTGTTTGCCTTGCAAGCAGCCGATCCAGAACCTAAGGTGGTTGGTTCGAATCCCGGTGTCCCATATGGTCCCCCATGCCTGCCAGGAGCTATTTCTGAGCAGACAGCCAGGAGTAACCCCTGAGCACTGCCGGGTGTGGCCCAAAAACCAATAAATAAATAAATAAATAAATAAATAAATAAATAAATAAAGTGTTCTAATTTCTCAGTGATTAAATTCAAGTCTGGAAATATGATGCCGGGGACAGAACAATAAGACAGCGAGTAGGACACTAGCCTTGCACGTGGCTAACTAGGTTTTATCTTATGCATTCCATATGGTTTCCAAAGTCCTCCAGGAGTGCAGAATCAGGACTAATCCCTGAACATCTCTGGATATGTCCCCAAAACCAACAAATAGACAGACAAAAACCAAAGCAAAAAGAAGATGGAAAATATTCTTGGTCTCATGGTTGGAAGCAGCAGAAATAGGATTTGGATTCAATTCAAGCTGACTACAAAATTTTCTAGTTTTGTCCAATGTCAGCTAGGTGATAAGTAAAAGGGGCACCTAAAATTCAGAGAAAGAGGATGAAGTGGGAAGGTAGGACAGACATAAGATCACAGTGGAGACCAACCATTATCATCAGTAAGAGCCACAGAAAGCAAGAGACAAAGGAATGACAGAATCTACGTGGACACATAGCTACCTGAATGAAGAAACAATAATTTTTATATCTTTATTTAAATAACTTGATTACAAAAATAATTGTAATTGGGTTTCAGTCATGTAAAAAACACCCCCCCTTCACCAGTGCAACATTCCCATCAGCAATGTCCCAAGTCTCCCTCCTCCCCACCCCACCCCTGCCTGTACTCTAGACAGGATTTCTACTTCCCTCATTCATTCACTTTGTTATGATAGTTCTTGATATAGTTATTTTTCTAACTGCACTCATCACTCTTTGTGGTGAGCTTCATGTCGTGAGCTGGATCTTCCAGCCCTCCTCTCTTTTGTCTCTGAGAATTATTGCAAAAATATCCTTTAGTTAAGAAACACTAATTGACAGAAAGAAAATGTTTTTCCTGAATGACATAATATCTGGGGCTTACTTATTGGACCACACAGATAAAAAACCATGGGTGGAGGGCTCAGTGAGATAGTACAGCCAATAAGGCATTTGCCTTGCCAAGAGCAAACCCTGAGCCCTGGCTGTGCCCCATCACAAACAAACAAACAAACAAACAAACAGACAGATAGGCAGATGAATAACAGAAGAGAAACGGTGTTGAAACTTTGCAACTTTAAGTATAAATGATAAAACTAAACGTCTGACTTGGTGCCAGACTCCCTATCTTGAACTTGTCCTTTACAAATATCCTGGTCAAATTCACTTGCAGAGTATTTGTAGGTGGTGGCATGATTTTTGTTGTTTTGGGGATTTGATACCTATGTGCTCCCCCAAAAGAAAGACATGTTATTAATTCATGTTTAGTATACATCATCTGTGACAACTTGGCTATGGTTGAGTTAACATTTAATGTTGCATAGAGAGTCTTGTCTTCACAAAAAAGCAAATTAACAGTACAGAAGACTGATTCAAGCAAAAAAAAAAAAAGGTAAATATGCAAAATGCCAAGAACCTCTAATGACATTGGTGGAGAAACTCATTTACTTCAAAAGGGATGAAAACAACAGCTAGAGGGAAATTCTGATGATTCTCAGATTCTGGTTCAGAAATCCTCTGAGGTTCAATTCATCAGGGCCACATCTGGAGGTGACCTGGGAGTAAGGGTGGACCTGGCAATTGAACTCAGGCCTTATATAGGTCCTGTGTGGTCTCCAGCCCTTAGCCGCAAAGAGATATCCTTGGATAAGGCATATGAATGCCATGGACTCTTGCTACAGTGCTCAGTCATTGAGTATGTTTTTGTAATTTATTTTTAATTCATGCTAATTTTCTACTATATCATATATCTTTGTTCTCACTTTGCCTTCAGGAAAGGAACCTGATGGTTCAAGACATGTCATACACTACTCCAAGGTGTAGACTCTTTTTACAGTGCTCATCACCATATTACTTAGTAACCTAACCTTGAATATTATGATGGTTTTAAGAATGTCGGTGCATGTTCTAAACCATGAAACCTTTTTCAGCAAAGCTCTACATTAACATTGATTACTCAAGGAATTGGAAAACTTCCACTTGACATACCGGCTTTATATTTTGAAGCGCTTTAACCCATTTCCTCTGGGTCAGTTTTCTAAATACAACCTATGGATCTATCTTCTTTGCTCATATGTGTGTGTATGTGTGTGTGTGTGTGTGTGTGTGTATGAGTGTGTGTGTGTTAGCCACCTCTATGTCTGTTTAATGTTCATTTATATTGTACATCATGTCTGTGTATGTTGCATATAGCCCTTCCTTCTGTTGTATATAGGCATTTTTTCTCCCTCTCCCCTACTTATCACTTTACAAATCTTTTCTATGTTTTTCTTTCATTATTTCACCCCTGATTTATTGTTTCTTCCTAGTTAACTATTTTTACCCTTAGTTCTTTTGTGTGTGTTTGTATTGGAACCACATCCGGCAGTATTCAGGGGTTATTCCTGGCTTTGTACTCAGAAATTACTCCTGGCAGGCTCGGGGGACCATATGGAATGCCAGGGATTAAACCCAGGTCTGTCCTGGGTGGTTCGTGTGCAAGGAAATGCCTTATTGATTTGCTATCACTCTGGCCCCTATCCTCAGTTCTTAGCTCCTCAGGAACTCCCGCCTCCAGCCCTACTCCTGTCTCAGCCCCAAGAAGAAGATACTGCCACCACTGCTGCTGATGTGTTATCGGTTCCTCCATTTTCTCCCACCTTCCTTTACCATGCCCACAACTGGTTTCAGCTTGTGAGAGACCCTTGGCTCTAGGACATCTAGAAAAGATGCTGCAAGCCATCTTTTCAGACTCCACAAGACTGTGCTGTTTGCTGAAGCTGTGATTCAGAATTTGTTCTCCCCTCAGACTATTCAAAAGACTTAAAGGGGATATGTATACCTCCTTTGTGTATTTCTTAGATGTATATTTTCAATATGTATAACTCTTTGTTGTATAATTTCATTATGCAGATGTAGATTCCCCTTCTCTTTGGATTTGTTAGTAGGAATTCATAGCAGATAGTATAGATAGTATTCTTTGAGTTCTGTGTTTTTGATAGAACTAAGTTATAAGGATAATTTGGTTTGTTGTTATTTCCCCTTAGGGTCCAAGAGTATCCTGTGGCCCAGTTCTTTTTGCATGGGCACATTAAAATGGGGAAGTTTTAGTTACAGAGAGAAGTTATTATTCATTAGGGATGAGAATTCCAAATTTTTTTGTTACAGGTGATTTTCTACCCTGAACATTTGCCATAGTGACATGACTTAGGCCTCAGTTGCTCAGATATCAGCTGATCACCCCTGAACCTTGGGCCCCAAATTTGATTCTGCATGGTTTTCTGCAGCTATACCAGGAATCAACCTTCTACCAGGACAGGCCCTAGAGCAGCCTTGGCATCTACTTGCTCCCGGATGGGTTCATATGTCATTCTGATGATGCTTTGAAAATCAGCAACTATTTGCTTTCAAGGCATATTTCCCTGCCTTGCCACCTAACAGTGAGATGATACCAGAAGATGCTTCAAGACATCCTGACTTTGACATAGGATCTATGCAAACAGCAAGATCTCTAATTACTGAAGCCTAACTGTGACAACTGTGATTAAAGAGAACCTTTCCTGAGACCATGAAAAAAATCTTTGAAGTTGGACAAATTAGTATGCCTGGAGCCTGTAGTTGGTCTATGACTGGATGCTTTGTGGGTAGAAACATCCTGATTTGGGGCCAAAAGTTTTTTCTTTCTATTTTTCCCAATTTTTGCTGTGTTTATGCAAAAAAAAAATCTGCCATCCCTTTTATCTTTTGAATAGAGACATTTACCTTTTTCTTAGGACCTTGGGACACAAATTACTTTGTTTTAGCTCATATTTCTGCATTTTTCTATAAAGTTAAAAAGGGAGTGGTAGGGGCCAAAGTGTTGGCACAGTGGTAGGGCATTTTCCTTGCACATGCTGATCTGGGACAGACCCGGTTTTAATCCCTGGTATCCCATAGGTCCCTCAAGCCTGTCAGCGGTGATTTCTAAGTGCAGAACCAGGAGTAACCCCTGAGTGCTGCTGGGTGTGACCCAAAAACCAAAATAAAAGGGGGTGATATAGCTAATTACTTTAAGCACACACCCTGTCTTAACATCCAGAGCACACACCCTGCTTTCCCTAATCCCCTTACCCTGTCTTCTCTAAACACAGAAGCATACACCCCTTTTTAATCCCCTCTTATATCTTACCTGAGTGGCTGACACAGAGTCCACACCTAACTCCCCTAATATAAATATCCATTTTCCATCTATAATAAACTGATTAACTCTCCAAAATTAAATAAAATAAAAACACTGGAGATGTCTGCTTTTGAGGGGAAGCAATAGGCTTATTCCAAATATGTGTAAGTTGATAACCTAGAACAGAGACCTCTGTTGTACTTCTATTAGAAGAAAAGACTATAGGTCTGGAAAGATAGTATAGGTTGGTAAGACACTGGCCTTGCATGCAGCTGACTCAGGTTCGATTTCTATCACTGCATATGATCTTCTGGGTTCAGGGCCAGGAGTTAAGCCCTGAGACCAGCTTGGAATTGTCCACAAAACAAAAAACACTACATTTTGGAAAATTTTATTAATTTAAATTATATTCACGATAACATTATATTACTCATTAAAATACGTATAGAGGGGCTGGAGAGATAGCACAGTGGGTAAGGCATTTGCCTTGCATGTGGGCCGACTCAAGTTCAATCCCTGGCATATGGTCTCCTGAGCCTGTCAGGAGTAATTTCTGAGTTCAGAGCCAGGAGTAACCCTTGAGCACTGCTGGGTGTGGCCCCTAAACAAACAAACAAATAAACAAACACAAAACCCTTATAGAGATAAGAGCATTTTCATTCTCTTTTTCCTGCTCATTCTTATCAATTTGGCATTTATATTGTTTATATTTCCAGACTATTTAAACATATATTTTATATATATATAATTAAAGAAAACATAGAGTTTGGCCTTTTGATTTGATTTATTTCTGTGTTTCACATAAAGGCTACGGGGAGTGGATGACTCAGCCCTTTGCTTTTTTTTCCCCTACAATGTCTGGGAGAACCAGCCACTTGAGTCAATCTACATTGGAGTGTCTCTTTTTTGAAAACAGAATTACTCAGCACCCTTTAGAAATCTGCCATCTTTAGGCAAACAAATAGAAAGTGCTCCCCAGTCCCTGCTCCACTCATCTAGGGCTAGTATTACCTACACTCTGGGAAAGATCGATGTGGAGGTATACTAATTATTTTCACTTCATTTTTTTCAACTGTTGTGCAATGTTTAATAAGTAGAAGTTTTCCGATTGATGACATTTTTTTTTTTTTTTTTTGGTTTTTTGGGCCACACCCTGTGACGCTCAGGGGTTACTCCTGGCTATGTGCTCAGAAGTTGCTCCTGGCTTCTTGGGGGACCATATGGGATGCCGGGGGATCGAACCGCGGTCCGTCCTAGGCTAGCGCAGGCAAGGCAGGCACCTTACCTCCAGAGCCACCGCCCGGCCCCCGATTGATGACATTTTAAAGGTTGTTTTTGTTGAAAGAAATTTTGAGGGGAAAGATGGTGTTCAAGAGCAAACATGGGCTTCTGCAGAGAGAAAAAGCCTAGTGTGTGTGTGTGTGTGTGTGTGTGTGTGTGTGTGTGTGTGTGTGTGTGTGGTGTGTGTGTGTGTGTGTGTTTGTGTGTGCATATGTGCATTTTGGGCCACATCCTGCTGTGTTTAGGGATTACTCCTGCCTCTGTACTCAGGGATCATTCCTGCTGGTGTAGGGGGACCATTATGTGGTACCAGGGATTGAACCTGGGTCATCTGAGTGCAAGGCAAATAAATATATTATCTCTGTGGCCCTGGATATTCACATCATTGCTAATTTTTTCCTTTTATACCAATATACCTTGATCGTTCTTGGACTTAAGAATAAACTTGCAATCAATGAGGTTTGTTTTAGGACAGATAATAAAGCCTGGTATTTATGGGTCATTGGATGTTGAACAGTTTACCGGGAGAAACTCAGGGGTAGCTCAGTAGCAAAGCAACTACCTTTTAAACTAGTTCTGATTTGGATCTCTGGTGCACAGCAACCAAGTATGTGAACATTGCAGCCTTGTGTGTGCATACAATCACAACAACTAAAGGAGAAGGAAAAGGGAATTCAAAACAAATAAAAATGCAAGGAAAGACTGTCTAAATAGCCCTCTAGCAAAACTTGTTTTACTTCCCAATAGCAGTGGGCGAGAATTCTCATTTCTCCACAAATCTTGTAGTTTCTTTTCTTTCCCCCACACAAATTTGATTAGTCATTTATTAATAATGAAAACAAGCCTAATTTGAAACAAACTACTGCCAAATGAGATTTGATATTTCTTTTCATTTGCTTTGGGGAAGCTGGGGGGGGCATTCAATTAATTCACAAGAACTCCTTCCCTTTGACCTTTAGATATAATTTAGAAGCAGTATTGATCTGTATGCAAAAGGAGGTTTTGTCTAACACAAGCTTCCGCTGAGAGAAAAGAAACCAGCTTGTTCAACATTCTAGGCATGGGCTGAAAGGTCATGGGCTTGTGCAAAAAAAAAAAAAATTGTTTCACAAGAAGAGCTGTTGTTTGTATTTTTGTCCACACTTCATTTGTTCTTTATTTTTATCTGTTTTATGGTGCCAGTTCCTTCTTCTACAGTGTCAGTCTTTGTCCCTGACCCCATAGCTTTCCTCAGAGGGATGGTTCAAATATCTTCATTAAATTCAAACACTTTTACTAAGTTGATACTGTAGGCCTGGGAATTTACATTTGCATTTAATCTGGATAACTTCCTTCACATTCTCATTTTTTTCATTTTGTTTTTGTTTTTGTTTGTTTGTTTGTTTGTTTGTTTGCCACACCAGGCAGTGCTCAGAGGTTGCTCCTGGCTGTGTTTAGGGGATCACAAAGTGGCTGACCTGAAATTCGGCCTGGCTTGGATCCAACCTGGCCTCCTGTTTACAAAGCATGTGTCTATTGACTTCTCTCTCTGGTCCTCACTCCCTCCCAGGCTTAAGTGACTCATTGACAGAACAGAAAAAAACTGAGCTTATAAATCGAATAATTCTGCTAGAAAGGGTGTTGAAAACGGAGAACTCTCATGAGCACTGTTGTAAATTGGTGAAACCATTTTGGAAAATTACATAAAATTGTTTAAGAAACTAAAAAATGCTACCATGTGACCCAGTAATTCAATCTTAGGCATTAATCTGAAGAATATGAAAAAGTGAGCTTCAAAAATTTTTGCTAGGACAGGCTTGTCAACACTTGATAGGTCAACCAAATTGAAACCCAACAAAAATATACTAGACCTGAAAAGAGAAATGGAAGAAAGAGGCCTAGTAGATATATATACGACACTCTATCCTCAGAAACCTGAATACACATTCTTTTCCAATGTACATGGGTCATTCTCCAGGATAGACCACATGCTGGCACATAAAACATACCTCCATAAAATCAAGAAGATAGAAATTTTGCAGGCTACCTTTACTGACCACAAGGCTCTGAAGTTAGATGTGAACTACAAAGGGACACAGAAGAAAAAATTTAACACCTGGAAATTAAACAGCCTACTACTGAACAACCAGTGGGTCCGAGATGAAATCAAAGAAGAAATCAAAAATTTCCTGGAAACAAACGACAATGAAAACACAAACTATCAGAACCTATAGGGCACAGCAAAAGCAGTACTGAGAGGAAAATTTATAGCTTTGCAAGCACTCATCAGGAAGGAAGAAGGAGCATATATGAATAGCTTAATGACGCAGCTTATAGAATTAGAAAATGATCAACAAAAGAAACTAAAAATAGGGAGACAGAAGGAAATAACAAAGCTGAGAGCAGAAATCAATGAAATGAAAACCCAAAAAACAATCCAAAAGATCAACGAAAGCAGAAGTTGGTTCTTTGAAAAAATAAACAAGATTGATAGACCATTGGCAAAACTCACAAAGCAAAAGAGAGAGAGAAACTTGGTAATGCATATTAGAAATGAAAAGGGGGAGATCACTACAGATACTGCAGAGATTCAAGGGGTATTCAGAGAATACTAAGAGAAACTCTACGCCACTAAATATGAGAACCTGGACGAAATTGATAAATTTTTGAACTCATATAACCTTCCTAAACACCCCCATCACTATTGAGGAAATTAAAACCGTAGTCAAAAATTTGCCCAAAAACAAAAGCCCAGGCCCTTATGGATTCACGAATGAATTATTTCAAACCTTTCAAGAGGAACTACTACCAATCCTGGCCAGGCTCTTTCATGAAATTGAAAAAACAGGAACAATTCAAATAGCTTTTATGAAGCCAACATCAACTTAATACCAAAACCAGATAGAGATGCTGCCAAAAAAGAAAATTACAGACCAATATCCCTGATGAACACAGATGCAAAGATCCTCAACAAAATCCTGGCAAACAGGATCCAGTGCCTCATCAAGATCATTCACTTTGATCAAAGTAGGTTTCATCCCAGGAATGCAAGGATGGTTTAACATCCATATATCTATCAGCGGAATATACAACATAAACAACAAGAAAAATAAAAATCAAATGGTCATATCAATAGATGTAGAAAAAGCATTTGGTAAGGTTCAACCTCCATTCTTGATGAAAACTCTCAGCAAGATAGGAATGAAAGGAACCTTTCTCAATATAGTTAAGGCCATTTACCACAAGCCAGAGGCAAATATTATCCTCAATGGAGAAAAACTAAAATCCTTCCCTCTAAATTCTGGTACAAGACAAGGCTGTCCTCTCTCACCACTCCTATTCAACATAGTACTGGAAGTACTTGCTATAGCGATTAGGCAAGAAAAAGATATCAAGGGAATTCAGATAGGAAAGGAAGAAGTCAAGCTCTCACTGTTTGCAAATGACATGATACTCTACTTAGAAAACCCTAAAGACTCTACCAAAAAGCTTCTAGAAATAATAGATTCATATAGCAATGTGGCAGACTACAAAATTAACACACAAAAATCAATGGCCTTTTTATACACTAATAATGATAGGGAAGAAATGGACATTAAGAGAACAATCCCATTCACATTAGTGCCACACAAACTCAAATATCTTGGAGTCAACCTGACTAAAGATGTGAAGGGGGCCGGAGAGATAGCATGGAGGCAAGGCGTCTGCCTTTCATGCAGGAGGTCATCGGCTCGAATCTCGGTGCCCCATATGGTCCCTCGTGCCTGCCAGGAGCAATCTTTGAGCCTGGAGCCAGGCATAACCCCTGAGCACTGCCGGGTGCTACCCAAAAACCTGAAAGAAAAAAAAAAGAGGAGAAAAAAAGATAAGTATAAGTGGGGGCAACAACTTCAATAACCACACCAAAACAAAGAAATCAACCAAAAATAGGTAAATAAAAATAATAATAGTAGTACATGAAGATAAAAAGTAATATATAAAAAATAAACAATGTTTTATGGGCCGGGCGGTGGCGCTAGAGGTAAGGTGCCTGCCTTGCCTGCGCTAGCCTAGGACGGACCACGGTTCGATCCCCCGGCGTCCCATATGGTCCCCCAAACCAGGAGCAACTTCTGAGCGCATAGCCAGGAGTAACTCCTGAGCATCACGGGTGTGGCCCAAAAACCAAAAAAAAAAAAAAAAAAAAAAAAAAAAGTTGTGAAGGATTTATACAAAGAAAACTATAGGGGGCCGGGCGGTGGCGCTAAAGGTAAGGTGCCTGCCTTGCTTGCGCTAGCCTTGGACGGACTGCGGTTCGATCCCCCGGTGTCCCATATGGTCCCCCAAGCCAGGAGCAACTTCCGAGCACATAGCCAGGAGTAACCCCTGAGTATTACCGGGTGTGGCCCAAAAATCAAAAAAAAAAAAAAAAAGAAAACTATAAAACTCTGCTCCAAGAAATAAGAGAGGACATGCGGGAATGGAAACACATACCCTGCTCATGGATTGGCAGGATCAACATAATTAAAATGGCAATACTTCCAAAAGCATTGTACAGATTTAATGCGATTCCTCTAAAGATACCCATGACATTCTTCAAAGAAGTGGATAAAACACTTCTGAAATTCATTTGGAACAATAAACACCCTCGAATAGCTAAAGCGCTCCTTGGGAAAAGGAATATGGGAGACATTACTTTCCCCAATTTTAAGCTGTATTACAAAGCAATAGTTATAAAAACAGCATGGTATTGGAATAAAGACAGACCCTCAGATCAGTGGAATAGGCTTGAGTACTCAGAGAATGTTCCTCAGACATATAACCACCTAGTTTTTGATAAAGGAGCAAGAAATCCTAAATGGAGCAAGGAAAGCCTATTCAACAAGTGGTGTTGGCACAACTGGTTAGCCACTTGCAAAAAAGCAAACTCATACCCCCAGCTAACACCATGTACAAAGGTAAATTCTAAATGGCTTAAAGACCTTGATATCAGATCTGAAACTATAAGGTATATAGAATAACATGTAGGTGAAACACTCCAGGACATTGAGACTAAAGGCATCTTTAAGGAGGAGACAGCATTCTCCAAACAAGTGGAAGCAGAGATAAACAGATGGGACTATATTAAGTTGAGAAGCTTCTGCATCTCAAAGGAGATAATGCCCAGAATACAAAGGCCACCCACTGAGTGGGAGAAATTATTCACCCAATATTCATCAGCTAAAGGACTAATATCAAAAAGGTACTGACAGAACTATACAAGAAAAAAAACAACTAATCCCATCAAAAAATGGGGAGAAGAAATGAACAGACACTTTGAAAAAGAAGAAAGGCAAATGGCCAAAAGGCACATGAAAAGATGCTCAACATCACTAATCGTCAGGGAGATGCAAATCAAAACTACTACGTGGTACCACCTCACGCCACTGAGATTGGCACACATCACAAAAAAGGAAAACAAGCAGTGCTGGCGGGGATGTGGGAAGAAAGGAACTCTTTTTCACTGCTGGTGGGAATGCTGTCTAGTACAACCTTTATGAAAAGCGATATGGAGATTCCTCCACAAACTGGAAATTGAGCTTCCATACGATCCAGCTATATCACTCCTAGGAATATACCTGAGGAACACAAAAATACAATACAAAAATCCCTTCCTCACACCTATATTCATTGCAGCGCTATTTACAATAGCCAGACTCTGGAAACAACCAAGATGCCCTTCAACAGATGAGTAGCTAAAGAAACTGGTACATATACACAATGGAATACTATGCAGATGAAGTCATAAAATTTTCCTATACATGGATGTACATGGAATCTATTATGCTGAGTGAAGTAAGTCAGAGGGAGAGAGAAAGACACAGAATGGTTTCACTCATCTATGGGTTTTAAGAAAAATGAAAGACATTTTTAACAGTATCTCAGAGACAAGAGAGATGAGGGCTGGTAGAGCAGCTCATGACGTGAAGCTCATCACATAGAGTGATGAGTGCAGTTGGAGAGATGACAACACTGAAAACTATCATAACAATGTGAATGAATGAGGGAAGTAGAAAGCTTGTCTCGAGTACAGGTGTTGGGGGGTGGAGAGGAGGGAGATCTGGGATATTGGTGGTGGGAATGTTGCACTGGTGAAGGGGGGTGTTCTTTACATGACTGTAATCATACAACTATAATCATATTTGTAATCATGGTGTTTAAATAAAGATAATTATAAAAAAATTTTAGCTAGGGGGTACAGAGCAATAGCACAGTGGGCGTTTGCCTACAATGTGGCCAACCCAGGTTTGATCCCCAGTATCCATACGCTTCCCCAAACCTGCCAAGAATGATTTTTTTTTTTTGTTTTTGGGTTTTGGGTCACGCCTGGCAGCGCTCAGGGGTTACTTCTGACTCTATACTCAGAAAAGGCTTCTGTCAGGCTTGGGGTACCATATGGGATGCAGGGATTCAAACCACTGTCCTGCATGCAAGACAAACACCCTACCTCCATGCTATCTCACCTGTCCAGGAGTGATTTTTGAGCTCAGAGCCAGGAGTAATACCTGAGCACCGCTGGGTGTGACCAAAACAACAACAAACAAAAATTTAGCTAGGGTGTGACTGGCATTCTGCTCCCACCCTGGGGTGGTACCTGATTCTGATATTTAAAAGCAAGGGTCTGTGGAAGGCAAGGGCTTTTTTCTGGGGTTTATTCTGGGGCTTTTTGCTTCAGCCATATCCACTGAATAAAGTTGATATCTTCTGAAGCTTGACTGCTTGTTAGCTTTCTACCTGCCGCATTCACATCAGAACCGCCGGCTGGATAGGGTGGCAGACGCATGGTCCTGGCTGGAGGAGAAAGACCTCATCCTCCATCCCTCCATCAGTCAGCCCCATCAAGGGCTGTTATGCAACACCCCAAACTAACTTCTCATATTAATAGAAGCTCCTTTGCTTTGTATGTTCTTAGTTTGACCAAGTCATCTCACTCTTTAAGCATTAGCTTAAATTCCAGCTCTTTTGGGACATCTTTTTATGCATTTTACATTCCACTCTTCCCTCCCCTCTCCTGCCTTGATAACATGTCATACAGCATTATAAGTACTGTGGCCTTGCTTGTATGTCCCAGTGGAATATGGGCTTTCTGAGAATTATCACCATGATTGATTTAGTGTTTCACTTGGCACCTAGCATGGGGCCTGTGGTGAGAATTATCTAGCAAAGAGAAATGTACATGCTAGTTGAAATTTAATTAATAGATGGTACTGCTAAAGGAGAATTTGTAGATAAGGAGAGAAAATAAGAGTATTAAGGCAATAACATTAGGAACATTTCCAGGAATGGTAAAAGAGAATGAAGAGTGCTAAGAGAAAGAAAACACATTGCCATTTCCACAAAGTGGAGAAGAAACCTGGAAGAGGAGGAAGAAAGGATTTCTGAGAGTTTTGAGATTATTGATGGAGGCGGCGGGGGGGGGGGGGAGGGAGAACTGACCATCCCAGTTTAACTTGTATTGTCTCATTTTGGGGGGGGTCCACACCA
Source organism: Suncus etruscus (assembly GCF_024139225.1). NCBI lineage: Eukaryota > Metazoa > Chordata > Mammalia > Eulipotyphla > Soricidae > Suncus > Suncus etruscus. Next base: position 18,313,231 of record NC_064851.1, on the reverse strand, counting down.
GGTGACACTCAGGGGTTACTCCTGGCTATGCGCTCAGATTGGATTGTCTCCTTTTTTTGGTTTTTTTTTTTTTTTTTGGGTGGGGGTCACACCCAGCGGTGCTCAGGGGTTACTCCTGGCTGTCTGCTCAGAAATAGCTCCTGGCAGGCTCGGGGGACCATATGGGACACCGGGATTCGAACCAACCACCTTTGGTCCTGGATCGGCTGCTTGCAAGGCAAACGCCACTGTGCTATCTCTCCGGGCCCGGATTGTCTCCTTTTTAAAATGGTCAGTCCTTAGGTCTCAGGACACTTTTAGCAACCAGGCAAACTATACTGTAATGGTTGTAGAGAAGGGCAGGATGAAATAAAGCATATGATCTTTGTATACAGGGCAAAACCCCACTTCTTGGTTGTGTGATCTTGAAATGACTAAACTTATGGGGATTCAGTTTCCTTGTAATGTGTGTGTGTGTGTGTGTGTGTGTGTGTGTGTGTGTGTGTATGTGTGTGTGATTAAATCAGATAGGTGAAAGCTTCTATCCCAACTAAAATGAAAACAGTGTTTGATTTCCACTGACTTGACTTTTGCCACTAATCTTGCCACCACTTTTCCTCCCGTCCAACAGTCCTCTTCCTCCTCCTCTTTCATCAAGAGCCAGCCATCTGGGGCTATATATATATATATATATATAGCATGGTAGGACGTTTGCCTTACATGCAGAAGGATGATGGTTCAAATCCCGGTATCCCATATGGTCTCCCCCCAGAGCCTGCCAGGAGTGATTTCTTTTTTTTTTTTTTTTGGAGAAAATTATTTTATTATTATTTATTTAAATTTATTTATTTTGGGGCCCGGAGAGATAGCACAGCGGCGTTTGCCTTGCAAGCAGCCGATCCAGGACCAAAGGTGGTTGGTTCGAATCCCGGTGTCCCATATGGTCCCCCATGCCTGCCAGGAGCTATTTCTGAGCAGACAGCCAGGAGTAACCCCTGAGCAACGCTGGTGTGGCCCAAAAACTAAAAAAAAAAAAAAAAAAAAAAAAATATTTATTTTGGAATATTTATTTACAGGAGCGATTTCTGAGAGTAGAGCCAAGGAGGAACCCCTTAAGCGCTGCCGGGTATGACCCAAAAACCAAAACCCTTCCCCCTTCAAAATAAAAATTCCTGCCTCTTCCTTCCACTTGCAGATCTTATCCAGCCAGGAATTGACCTGGCTGCTCTTTCCCTAAAGCACCACCCACCGCTAGGTGGCAAAAGAGAAAAACAGCGAGAAGCAGATGCCCTTCTAGCCATTCCCAAACCAGCTCTCTATGGTGTCGCCGCGGGCGACCCGTCTTTTCCCCTGGAGACTCGTCACGTGACCGCGGAGGGTGGGCGGGGCGGAAGTCGGCGCAGGCGCAGTAGTGGCCGCGTCGCCGTCGCCGTCGCGGTCGCTGTCACCGGGCTCGGTCCCCGGGTGGTGCTGCCGCCGCCGCCGCCGCTCCGCTCCGCTCGGCCGCCCGGACCATGTCCCGGAAGCAGGCGGCGAAGAGCCGGCCGGGCAGCGGCCGCGGCGGCAAGGCGGACACGGAGCGCAAGCGGGACGAGCGGGCGGCGCGCCGGGCCCTGGCCAAGGAGCGGCGGAACCTGCGGCCCGAGTCCGGCTGCGGCGGCGGCGGCGGCGGCGAGGAGGAGTTCGTGAGCTTCGCCAACCAGCTGCAGGCCCTGGGGCTCAAGCTGCGGGAGGTGCCCGGGGACGGGTGAGGCGGGCCCGGGAGTGCGGGGAGGCCAAGGCAGGGGGGAGGGATCCCCTGGAGACGCTCGGGGAAGCTCCCCCCAACTCACCCCCAAATGCCTCTTGGCCGGGCCGAGGCCTGGAGGAAACCAGAGGGACCCCCCACCCCGGAGAGCAAGCAAGCATGCAAGCAAGCAAGCAAGCATGCAAGCAAGCATGCAAGCAAGCAAGCATGCAAGCAAGCATGCAAGCAAGCAAGCAAGCAGCAGGTGGTGCAGCTGGGGGTCTTCTGCTGCAGCTTTGGGGTTGCCTGGAAGGTCTCACTCAGGATCCCTCCACCCCCCATCACACCCCCCCAGAGTTGTCATTCCAGCCTCCTTTCATGGAACCCCCCCTGGAAGGAATTGCAGGACATTACAAGCTGTCATTCATGAAGGGAGAGCAGGCAATGAATTAGAAAGAGGCGGAGACCTCCCACCCCACCCATCAACACTCCTCCAAGTCTGCACCCCATTGCTTTGACAGGACACCCACCTTTGGGTCTTTTCTTGGTGGGGTGGTGCTGTGTTGTTGCTCCCGACTTGTTTCCACTTTGGGGAATTAGGTCTGCTAGGATGCTTGTTGTTGATCTGGCTGCAGGTAACTCTCTCTTGTCTCTCTCTCTTTCTCTTTCTGTCTCTGTCTTTCCTTTCTCTCCTCTCTCTTCCTCCCCCTTTCCCTCTCTCCCCCCTCTTCCCTCTCCTCTCTCTTTTCTCCTCTCTTTCTCTCCCTCCCCTTTCCTTCTCTCTTCCATCCCCTCCCCCTCTCCTCTCTTTCTTTCTCTTCCCCCCTTCGCTCTATTCCCCCCTCTTCCTCTCTCCTCTCTTTCTCTCTCCTTCCCACTTTCCCTCTATGCCCCTCTCTCTTCTCCTCTCTTTCTCTCCCCCTTTCTCTCTATCCCCTTCTCTCCATCCTTTCTCTTCTCTCTCCCTCTCCCTTTCCCTTTCCTTCTCTCCCACCCTCTCCCACCTTCTCTCCCCCCCCCACCCCCCCGTCTGTCTGTCTCCAACGTGCCTACTAGTTTCGCCTAGTTAGCAGGAATGCTTTTCCTGTTGCTTGGGACTTGCACAGAAATTTATGTTCCTTTTTTCCGATTTGTTTTTGTTATTCTAATTTTTTTTGGAAGCAGGGTAAGTACAAGCGGAGAGCGTGAGAGAATGGGAGAAAGTCAGGGAAAAATGACTCAGAAAATGGGACAAGGCGTCACTGGGGCACAATGGGGAGATGATAAAGAGGAGGGGGAGTCCATAGGATCCCATCGCCCCCACTTCCAGGGTGTAGCCAAAAGGGAGTCGTGGGCAGGGGTTACCATCTTGGCAGACACTGTATTCGCTATCAGCAGCAGCCGGGCTTTCTGCTTTTCCTGCAGATGAGTAGATGGTAGAATTTGATTGCATTTTCTTCACACTTAATGGATATTGACACATAGGAGGCTTTCATAAAAGGTTTGTTGTTAGATTTTGGTATTTGCTGGCATTACTGATGAAAGATGAAAATACGGAGGGAGGCCAGTGGTGCTCCTCAAAGGATCGATCACTCCTTAGAGTCATTTATAGTTGGAGAGTTGGTTTTTAGCTTATTGCCTTATCTCGCCAAACAGATTTCTGAACTCCTCAGATCCCGGCTTACTCTAATCAAATGCAGCAGCACTAGGTGGTAAGAACGGAATACTGGTTGAACACAGTGGATTGGAGTGGTGCTAGTTTCTTTAGATAATTGGATCGCTTCTCTTTCCTCTTCTGGGCATGGTATCTTTTGAGGTCAGGGTGCCAAGGAAACTGAAGTACTTAATAGAAAGTGGCTCATGAGCAGAAATCACCATGCAGGAGGTTGGTCATACTGCTGTGGAGAGCATCGGGTACTACTATTACCCTGACCTCCTTCCAGAGAGCCTACATACGTTAATTCAGCAGCACTGGTTGAGCAGAGTACTGGGAACACATTGATGATTTAGTAGTTATTTAAAGAATTCAATAGCACAGTGGTAGGACGTTTGCCTTGCACGTGGCTGACCCAAGACAGACCCAGGTTCGATCCCCCGTCATCCCATATGGTCCCCTGAGCTGCCAGGATCGATTTCTGAGCGCAAAGTCAGGAGTGACCTCTGAGTGCCACCGAATGTGACCCACAGCACTGCCCCGCCCCATATTTGAAAAGTTGGAAAGTTCATACATTAGTGGTAGAAATGTAAAATGATGGGGCCGGAGTGATAGCACAGTGGTAGGGTGTTTGCCTTGCATGCAGCCAACTCGTGATGGACCTGTGCTTGATTCCCAGCATCCCAGATGGTCCCCCGAGTCTGCTAGGAGTGATTTCTGAGCACAGAGCCAGGAGTAACTTCCGAGCACTGCTGGGTGTGGCCCTCCCCCAAACTAAAGAATTCATAGCTTGGTAGGAGAATAACACATAACTGTAATCTTTGACATACTGGTCTTAGGTTCCTTGCCTTTGCATCAGAGGTTCCCAAACTTTATTTGTTCATGTCCACCCCTTTTCATTTCAGAAAAAAAAAACAAAAACAAAAACAAAAAAACAACCAAAAAACTCAGTGTTCTCCCAAGAAATCTACCTTTATAAGTGGACAAATCAAAATTGTCTCCAGTTTCGCCACACGCTGCTACCAGTAACCCCAAGGGGAGCAGTGGTCTGGCTCATGCTGGAAAACATTGCCTCTTTTTTTTTTTTTTGTTTTTTTGGGTAACACCCAGCAGTGCTCAGGGGTTACTCCTGGCTCTACACTCAGAAATTGCTCCTGGCAGGCTCCGGGACCTTATGGGATGCCGGCATTCAAACTACCGTCCTTCTGCATGCAAGGCAACCGCCCTACTTCCATGCTATCTCTCTGGCCCTGGAAAACATTGCTGTATACTTTTAAAAGTATTGAGGACCACAAAGAGCTTTTGTGAGGGTTATCACTGTCTTATTTACTATATTAGAAGGTAAAGCGGAACGTCAACCCATCCTGTTAAATATCAGAGAACTCTGGATGGGGCCATAGAGATAGTCCAGTGGCTAGGCAGCTTGCTTTGCATCTGATGGCCCTGGTTTGGTACCTGGCACCTGATAAGGTCCCTTGAACATTGCTGGAAGTGATTCCTGAGTAAGGAAGCCCTGAGAACTGCCTGGTGTGGCCCAATAACCAGAACAAAAATCACGTAACTTCTGGAAAACTCGACACTACATTTGCAAGAGGAGAGTAAAATTACAGCACCTTTGTTTTGAACTCGCAAATAGCATAAAGGCGCTCAGAGGCAGATCCCCTCCTCTCCAGAGTGTGATCCCGTACACTGGGTCACACTCTGAGAGTAGAGAATACGCACAAAAGCAGTGCGGTTTGCTAGTCTTAGTAACACTGACGGACTGTAATTGTACTCTTGAGAAGAAGTCCTGTGTGTGAGTGCCAGGGAGATGCTTTCAGCCGCTGTCCTGGAAGCTTCCCTTTCAGTTTAGGTCATGAAGGACTGTGTAGCCAGAGAAGATTCTAGACCAAGTAATAGTGGATCTAAAGGTAGAGGAATACATTCTCTTTTGAGACAACAGGTGTTTAGGAGTGGGGAGTGCTGGGTAGAATCAAGGACCAACTTGGCAGGATGCGCTTTTCTCTTCTCTGAGGTCCCTGTTGAGGGCTGTGCTGCTCATCGAGAATTCCTCGTGTGTGGGCTCCTTGAGGCGAACCTGGCCACAGATTCCACCCATGAGAGGCATGAGGTAGGCTATTGTAGTTCAGCCCTTAATGTTGAGATCCTTTTGGGTGTGATGATCAGTCTTTTTTTTTTTTTTTTTTTTTTTTTTTGGTTTTGGGTCACACTTAGCGGTGCTCAGGGGTTACTCCTGGCTCTATGTTCAGAAATCGCTCCTGGCAGGGTCGGGGGACCATCTGGGATGCCAGGATTTGAACCACTGTCCTTCTGCATTCAAGGCAAACACCTTACCTCCATGCTATCTCTCCGGCCCCAGTGATCAGTGTTTTTTTTTTTGTTTGTTTGTTTTTGTTTTTGGGCCACACCTGGTAACTCTCAGGGGTTACTTCTGGCTATGTGCTCAGAAGTCGCTCCTGGCTTGGGGGACCATATGGGACGCCGGGGGATCGAACCGCAGTCCGTCTTAGGCTAGCACCTTACCTCAAGCGCCACTGCGCCGGCCCCCCAGTGATCAGTCTTGATCACTCTGGTGCATGGTGTTTTCTCTCTACCAACAGATTCCCTTATTTGGGAATTAAGGACCACTCTGGTATTTTCTTTTTTTTGTTTAGTTTTTGTTTTGGGGCCTCACTCAGTGATGCTCAGGGGTTACTCCTGGCTATGTGTTCAGAAATTGCTCCAGGTTTGGGGGACCATATGGGACGCCTGGGGATCCAGCTGCAGTCCGTCCTAGGTTATCCACATGCAAGGCAAACACCCTACCACTGTGCCACTGCTCCGGCCCCACTCTTGTATTTTCTTTAATGTTAATTTCATAGTTAACAGCTTAACAGCCTCCATATTTCTGTCTTTCCATTCTGGTCTACTTATGTTACTCGAGTAACTTGAGGTAGCCTCTTGCTGTCAGTATTGGCTGTGGCAATGTATACACCATTCTGACACCTCCTGGGTGTTTGGGGATAGTCTCATTGGTGTCTTCAAATGTAACCTTTCCATGAGTTCTCTTCAGCAGAGATGAGTCATGGAGCTCCTTGAGCGCAGTATTAACTTTGTCATATTTGTCATGTCTGGAGGGAAGGGCCATGTCCATTGGACTCACTCTTAGAACAACAACCAAAAAAAGAGTTCAACCTTGGTGTTGTCCTTTATTTAAAACATGGCTGCCTATAATGTGCCAAGAATCTCTAATTGGATTAGACAATACTTTATTAGCATTTCTTTGAATGATATCTAGTTATATCTTACTGAATGTACTCCTAAGTTACATTTACTGATCAGTAGCATTCTAAAATTAACCTCAGAGAATCACACTAGTGATTGCTAGTTATCTCTCCCCTTACCATGTTATTTACATTTTTGAAAGTCTGTTTTTATAATCACAGACTTTTAAATTAGGGTGTTCACCTATCATTTAATGTAATTATCTATTACTACACATACCACATTGACTATAGCCCTAGGTTTTTGTGTCTAGCTTAGTGATTTTCAACTCTGCTCTTGCTATAGACTCACTTGGGAAACTGGAGAAAACAGAGCCTGGCTGTCTCCTTTGTCCTGGAGTCCCAGGAATGGGGCTAGTGTTTGATATTTTAAAAGTGCCCATATTTGAGAACTGTTGATTTAGGATCCACATCAGTTTTCTACTCTTTTCCTTCCTGTGGTCTCCCCCCCCCCCCCCCATTTTCCCTGTCCTGGGTGGCCCCTAGTTTTTTGCCATGACCCTCCACTTACTCGATTTTCACCTGTATTCATTCCCTTAAGAGTATCCTGGGACTTACAGGGGTGGCATATAGTTAAGAGAAGGCTGTTCTAGAGCCTGGCTGTCCAGTAGGCAATACAATTGGAGGTGCTAGAGATATGGAACAGGAGTGTGGTACTTGTTTTGCAAGTGGCTGTGGTTGCTGAGATCCTGGGTGTCCATTTCTCTCCCTAAAAAAATAAAAAAAAAATAAAAAAGATTAAAGAAAATTGGAGGGGCTGGAAAGATAGTATAGGGGTAGGACACTTGTGCATGTGGCAAGTTTGGTCCCCAGCGTCCTGTATGGTCCCCTGAGCACTGCCAGGAGTATTTTCTGTTGTTTTTTGATTTTTTTGTTTTTGGGTCACACCTGGCAGCACTCAGGGGCCACTCCTGGCTCTACGTTCAGAAATTGCCCCCGGCAGGCTCGGGGGACCATATGGGATGCCGGGATTCGAACCACCATCCTTCTGCACGCAAGGCAAATGCCTTACCTCTATGCTATCTCTCCGGCTCCCAGGAGTAATTTCTAAGTGCAGGACCATGAGTAGCCCTTGAGCATCCCTGGGTATTGCCCTAAAACAAAAACTAAAGAGAAAAATTGGAGAATGTAATGAGAAAAAATTTTGGTAGCCATGTTAAAATACAAAAAGCGTTCAGTGAGGGGCCAGAGTGATAGTACAGCGGGAAGGTGTTTGCCTTTCTTGCGGCAGATCTGGGATGGACCCGGGTTTGATCCTCAACATCCCATATGGTCCCCCGAATCTGCCAGGAGTAATTTCTGAGTGCAAAGCCAGGAGTGGGCCCCTGAGTGCCGCTGGGTTTGGTCCAAAACCAAAATAAGAAAAAGAGAATCTAATTTTAATATAGTGAAATTAGTGAAACTAATTTTAATATAGTATTTATTTTAAACCATCTTAGTGAAGCTATATACATTTTAGTAATGTGTTTTAGTGAATTTCTAGCTATTTTACTTTTGAAGACTGTTGAAGAGGTAGAGCATATGCCTTTCATGTGTGAAATTCTAGATTCGATCCCGGTCACCATTAAAAAAAATTAGTATTAAATTCAGTGTTGTACCTAATCTGTGTTTCTCACCTGTCTTTTAATTTCAGTTGTGTTGTATAAATTAAATCTTCCTTTCTCCATGACAGTGAAGGTAAGGCCAGTGTGTCCTTATAGCCTTAAGGGAGTACACAACCAGTAGTTGTTTTTCATCTAGCCTGTATCATTTCCCTTTTTCTCTGTTGATTTTTTTGGCCACACATAGTTATGGTGCTCAGGGCTTAACCTTTGGCAGTACTCTGGGGACCATGTGCTGGAGATTGAACCTAGGCCTCCAGTTTGCAAACCATGTTCACTATCTCTCTGGCTCAAGCCATGTACTTTCTAGTATATTATGTTGTTATTTTTGCAATACTGGGCATCAGAAGCAGGACTTCACACATGCAAAGCAATTGCTCTGTTGCTAAGGTCTAAAGCCACATCTCTTCTGAATATGTTGTAACTAGAATGGTACTGGGCTGTAGTTGTTGTCTGATCCCAAAGAATTGAAGCTGCCCCATCTTTTATGCATATTTACTGTCATTACTGCAGTTTAGAAGTTCATCAGTTTTTTTTTTGATATCTGACGTATTATATTAAATTGCCACAAACCTAAACCTCTTTCATCTAATTATGTATTAGTTGTTTTTTTGTGAACTCATAAGATATATCATATCCCTTTAGTGTAGTGGCTCTCAAATGGAGATGAGTTTGTCCTCCTTCAGGGGACATTTGGCAGTATTTGGAGACATATTTTAGTTGTCACAACTGGGTAGGGAGGGAGGTGGTAGTGGTGATAGTGTAGCATCTAGTGGTCAAGGCCAAGGTTGCTTTTGAAATGTACAGGACAGCCCCCAAACAAATGATTGGCTCCACATGTCACTGTTGTGCTGCAGAGTAATTAATGGCTGAAGGTGTGGACTCTGGAAGAGGTCCTTTGGGCACTGGTTGCTTTGTTCTCACAAGTATCCCTTGAGAGCAGAGTTGGTTCCCTGAGGGAACTTAGATTGGTTGTAGTGTTTGTTCACATTGCCTGTGTCACTTACCTTATAGTTCTGTCAAAAAAGCAAATGATGGGGCCGGGTAGGTGGCGCTGGAGGTAAGGTGTCTGCCTTGCAAGCGCTAGCCAAGGAAGGACCGTGGTTCGATCCCCCCGGCATCCCATATGGTCCCCCCAAGCCAGGGGCGATTTCTGAGCACATAGCCAGGAGTAACCCCTGAGCGTCAAACGGGTGTGGCCCAAAAAAAAAAAAAAAAAAAAAAGCAAATGATTTTATATAGTGATTTTTTTTTCCATTTTGACTACTTATTTTTAGTAGGAAAAATGTTTTAGTAAGGAAAAATGGTCACATATAGAAAGCTATGTTAAAATAAGTCTTAACAGTTACTCCTAGTTTCACGATCTAGGGATAACTGAGTCTACCCTAGGTTTGAATCCTGGGTTCATTACCTGCTGATTTTGTGAGCATAGTCAAGTTAACCTGCCTCATAGAGTTGTGAAGAATGAACACAGTTCATACCCGGTGTTTCAGAGTTGTCTTGAGCACACTGGAAGGGCTGTTTTGTTTTATTATTTGTTTATTTTTTCTCCTGTCCCTGTCACTTGGAAGGGTTATTTAAATGGTTGTCCCAGTGTTTTTTCTTTGCATACATTGTTGAGTGTTTCTTCCTGCAGGTCAACGTAGTTGAGCTTTGTAAATAGTATAGAACTCAGCTTTATATCTACTTCTTGGTTTTAATTTATATAATGAACTTTTCTTTTTTTTGTTTTGGTTTTTGGGTCATACCCGGCAGCACTCAGGGGTTACTCCTGCCTGTACACTCAGAAATCGCTCCTGGCTGGCTCAGGGGACCATATGGGATGCCGGGACTCCAACCACTGTTCTTTTGCTCGCAAGGCAAACGCCCCACCTCCATGCCATCTCTTCAGCCCCAATATTTTTCCATTTTACAACATTTTAATTTCTTTTTATTTAAAAATATTTTTTTGGGGGGACCGGAGAGATAGCATGGAGGTAGGGCATTTGCCTTCCATACAAAAGGACGGTGGTTCGAATCCCACATCCCATATGGTCCCCCGTGCCTGTCAGGGGCGATTTCTGAGCAGAGCCAGGCGTAAATCCTGAGCAAAGCCGGGTGTGACCCAAAAACCAAAAAAAAAATCAGAAAACAAATAAATTATTTTTTGGTTTTGGGCCACACCGTTGACACTCAGGAGTTACTACTGGCTATACACTCAGAAATAGCTACTGGCTTGGGGGACCTTATGGGATGTTGGGATCGAATTGAGGTCCGTCCTGGACCAGCTGCGTGAATGGCAAATGCCCTACTGCTATGCTATCTATTGCTCAAGCCCTACAATGTATTTTTAGAAAGGAGGTTACTTTCTGTTGAACACCTTGAGTTTCTACATGTAAAATACATCTTTTTGTTTTGTTTTGTTTTTGGGTCACACCCGGCAGCACTCAGGGGTTCCTCCTGGCTCTCTGCTCAGGATTTGCTCCTGGCAGGCTCGGGTGACCATATGGGATGACAGGATTCCAACCAACATCCTTCTGCATGCAAGGCAAACGCCTTATCTCCATGCTATCTCTTCTTCCCCCATAAAATACATCTTAATGTAAAATAATCAAATACATAAATCATGCCTCTTTTTCGAGCGTTTTCAAGAATGTGCTGGCAGATGCTAGAGGCCTAAGTAAAATTTAAGGGAAAAGCTTAACATTCAGAATTTTTTTTTTTTTTTTTTTTGGGGCCACACCCGGTGACACTCAGGGGTTACTCCTGGCTATATGCGCTCAGAAGTCGCTCCTGGCTTGGGGGACCATATGGGACGCCGGGGGATCGAACCGTGGTCCGTCTCCTAGGCTAGCGCAGGTAAGGCAGGCACCTTACCTCCAGCGCCACCGCCCGGCCCCAACATTCAGAATTTTTTATACATTAATTCTCCTTCCCATTGAAAACAGACTGCAGGTGTTTAATTTTAGGAATGTATACCCCAGATGAATGAATAAAACTATTTGAAAATAGGGCCGGAGAGATAGCATGGAGATAAGGCATTTGCCTTGCATGCAGAAGGACGGTGGTTGGAATCCTGGCATCCCATATGGTCACCTGAGCCTGCCAGGAATGATTTCTGAGAGGAGAGCAGGAGTAACCCCTGAGTGCTGCCAGGTGTTACTTCCTCCCCCAAAAGACCCTATTTGAAAACAAATAAACAAACAAAAAAAGAAACAAATAAACAAAACTTCTAAAATCTTTCTCCAGATTGATGCAGTTTTTTGTTTTCTGTTTTTGTTGCCTAATCTCTAAATTCTCTCCCCTACCAGGGAAATAGAGTGTAAGGCCGAAACATGTGACTTGCATCTGTCCACGCTTGAGTTTGATCTGTCACACACAGCATGGCTGTCTAAGCACTATCCTTTAACACCACTGGGTGTATAGCCTCTTAGCATTGCTGAGTCCAACCCACTTGCATCGCCAAGCTTCATCCAGCATAGCTCATTGAGTCTAGGTGGGAGTGGCACCCAGGCTCCATGTGTACTGTTTGGATGTCCTTCTGTCCTCTTCCCCCAAAAGCAAGTTTAAATCCTTGTATGTGTAAAGAGATGCCTAACCTCTCTGTAATAAATGCCTAACCTTGAGCCAGAGAGATAGCAAGGAGGTAGGGCGTGTGTTTGCCTTGCATGCAGAAGGACGGTGGTTTGAATCCTGGCATCTCATATGGTCCCCCAAGCCTGCCAGGAGCAATTTCTGAGTGTAGAGCAGGAGTAAATCCTGAGTGCTGCTGGGTGTGACCCAAAAATACAAAAAAATATTGCCTAAACTTTCTATTGAAAGCCTCACTCTGCTAAGGTGAAAAACAGAAACCTCTTTCTCCCTCAGACTACAGTGCAACATAGGGAGTTAGAACACCATCAGTTTTCATTTGGCAACGAAAAGTTTTGGTGTGAAGAGGGCCACTCTGGCTTCAGGTTTGTGTCCTTTCTTAGTTTTAAGGATCTCATGTTAAGTTGGACATGTTCAGCCTCTAGGCTCTGTCCTTGTCATAGTTTGGAATTTCAGAAGCCCTTGAGGGATTTGGAAACGGAACTTGAAGTTTATTACCAGCATTGTAGTTTTAGAGAAAAAAAGCTTTTAATGTTTGCAATAACCAGTAGCATCGTGACTCTGGTGGGAGGTGAGGAGCAGAGGGGGAATGTGTTATTGTACAATACAGCTTTGTTTGTTATCCAGACACTTCCTTTCTAGCTTTCTCATTTTGTTCTAAGAACTGGGCTGGATTTTGAGTTAAATTATTTCTTTTGGGCACTTCAGAAATTGCTATCTTCTGGGTACTCTTTGTTGGATGAATAATTAGCTGGGTGACTAGTGAAATTTGGTTTTTGAGAAGAGGCAACTAGCTATAATTCATCATTTTGGAAGGAGATTTGGGAACTTTAGTCTGCAAGTGTGGAATAGTCTATATGGAATAGACCCCATTTTTAGGCAGTGCCCACCAACTTCCTTCATTGAATCATCTGAGGCCCAGGGAAATTTACTATCCTTCCTGAATCAGTCAGGTTAAGAGTCCTTGATTCATTCCTCTAAGGAAGGTACTGTGGTTGAACTTGTGCTCATTTGCCCTTCTGTATCTTGACAGTTAAGAGTAGAATCTCACTTGGACATGAATGAGTTCATGATGGTTTACTGGGAAGCATCATTGTTTTTAAAAGAAGTTCGTGTGTGTGTGTGTGTGTGTGTGTGTGTCTGTGTGTGTGTGTTTGTGTGCAAACACCAGGTCTCACACATACAAGACAGTCACACAATTGGTCAGCCACATCCCTGGCCCCTAAGTTCATTTCTATAAGGTTTGACCAACATTTGTGTTTTAATAGCAATTGCCTGTTCAGAGCTCTTGGTGATCAGTTGGAGGGACACTCACGAAATCATCTCAAGCACCGACAAGAGACTGTGGACTACATGATAAAGCAGCGGGGAGATTTTGAACCCTTTGTAGAAGATGACATTCCTTTTGAGAAACATGGTAGGTTGAATATGGGACACTGGGTCCTTAGGTGTAATGTATTGAGTAATGAAATTCATCAGCAGCGCCAACTTTTCCAGCTAGAGGTCTGGTTAAATAAGTTAATGGCATTCATTTGTTCAGCAAATTGTTGTTGGCCTGATTTGTAATAGTCAGCATAGTTGGCAGTTGGGAAACAACAATTCATATATATGTGCCCTTAATAAAAATGATTTTTTAATTTGTTTGTTTTTGGGCCACACCTGGTGACGCTCAGGTGTTACTCCTGGCTATGCGCTCAGAAATCGCTCCTGGCTTGGAGACGCCGGGGGATCGAACCACGGTCTGTCCTAGATTAGCGTGTACAAGGCAGATGCCCTACTGCTTGTGCCACGGCTCTAGCCCCATAAAATGAAATTTTTTTTACTTAGAAAGCTGTTCATGATAGTCAGTAGGGAGAAAAGCAGGCTGTATAATAGTTTGTTTAGATTGACCTTTTAAGGGGATGGGGTGGAGTGGGGTGGGATTGGGCCATATCTAGTTGTGCTCAGGGTTTATTCTTGACACTGTACTCAGGAATTACTCTTGGTGGAATTACTGGAACCCCACACACATGGTGCTAGGGACAGGACCTGACTTTGTTCAAGTCAAGTGCCCTACCTACTGTGCTATCTCTCCAGCTTCAGATTGATCCTATTTTTATTGTTTTTGTTTTGGGGCCACACCTGGTGGTGCTCAGGAGTCATTCCTGACTCTGTGCTCAGAAATCACTCCTGGCAGGCTCAGGGGACCATATGGGGTGTCGGGGATTGAACCCAGGTTTATCCCAGGACTGCCACAATCAAGGCAAGCGCCCTACCGTTGTGCTATTGCTCTGGCCCTCTGATCCTATTTTTAAAAAGCTTGGAAACAAACACAGTGGGGAAAATCTAGGAAGAGACAATGTTTAGTAGTTATGATGTTTTGCTCAACTTAATATTTTGGAAAACATTCTTTAAATGTTTTTATGAAAGGAGGATGATAAAAGAGCCAATTTATGTTTTTTTGGAGTTTTTTTTTTTTTTTTTTTTGGTTTTTGGACCACACCTGGCGGTGCTCAGGGGTTACTCCTGGCTGTCTGCTCAGAAATAGCTCCTGGCAGGCACGGGGGACCATATGGGACACTGGGATTCGAACCAATCACCTTTGGTCCTGGATCGGCTGCTTGCATGGCAAATGCCGCTGTGCTATCTCTCTGGGCCCTGGAGTATGTTAAATCAGGTAACACATTTAATTCTTTGGGGAGGGGAGCTGGGCTACACTCAGCAGTGATCAGGGCCTACTCCTGACTTGGTGTTTGGTGAGGTTCACTCCTGGCAGTGCTGCTCAGAGCACAATTACTGGAAATTGAATCTAGGACTTCAAAATTTTCTTTCTTTCTTTTATTGATTTGATTGGTTGATTGATTATTTGAGCCACACCCAGTGGTGCTCAGGGGGTTACTCCTGGCTCTGCACTCAGAAATCGCCCCTGGCAGGCTGGGGGATCATATGGGATGTGGGGAATCAACTGGGTCCCTCCCGGGTCAGCCTTGTGCAAGGCAAACGCCCTACCGCTGTTCTAGCTCTCAGGCCCCACGAATAGGACTTTTATATTCAAATATACACTTCAACTTCCTTGAGCTAGTCTTATTAATAAGTCATCTATCTGGGGAATTGGGACTATGAGTATTTAATCATTTATTTTTTGGGGGGCCACACCGGTGTGGACTATGAGTAATTATTATTTATTAAGAGGTTTGCCCAAGTGTGATTTTAAATTTTATTTTTTAAAATTTATTCTTTTTATTTTGAGGGAGGGGTGGGCCACATTGAGGGTGCTCAGGTAACTTCTTGGTCTGTGGTTAGGAGGGACTCCTGGCAGTTCTCATGGGACCATTGCTTTGTGCAAGGGAAGCACCTTAACCCTTATACCATCCCTCTATGAGATCCTATGAGTATTTTAAACACTATTCTGTAAATTTTTTGTATTTATTTATTTTGTCTCCCAAGCAGTGTTCATTGTATCTGAAGATCATTCCTGGTGCGATTCAGCCAACTGAGCCAGAGGCTTTTCTGTCATGGTGTTGGCAGCATGCTGCTTGGTCACAGTGGTGCTGGGTGTTACCTTCAGGGATATACCTTATGATGCTTGGGTAGCCATGTTGTGCTGGGGACTGAACTCAGGTCCTTGTGAATAGATGACATACATCCTTACTCCTGAGTTATTTTCCTGGCCCAAGTTTGTAGATGATCATGCATTATTTTTATAATTTAAAGAAATGCCACTGTAATTTTTGAAACTTAATTTTTACCTATTTTATGTCTGTATATACACACAGATATAAACCTCTCTTGCCCCTCTCCTCCAGATTTTTGTTGTTTTTTTTTTTTTTCCTAAGTCAATGCTTTCATTTATTCTAAAATTTCAGAAAATTCTAAAATTTCAGAAATTATTTGAAAAGTTTTAATTTTTTTGGTTCTATACCTGTGGTGCTTAGGGACTACGTCATGCATATTTCCTGGGGATGGTTCCCAGCTGTGTTCAGGGGGTCATGTTGTGTTGGGGTTCAAACCTGGGCCTCCCACATGCCATGATATACACTAGTCCTTGGAGTTACCTCCCCAGACCAACTTTTAATTTTCAGATCATTGTATCTTCATGTATAGTTGTTAGAAATAATACAAAGGGCTTTTGCCTAAGCTTCACCAGTAGTATTTCTTTAAATTTTTCCACAAAGAACCAAATGCAACCTGTTTGATGGTTTTTAATGTTTTGAGCTTTAGGCACTGTGATTTACAATATTTAGTTGGTTTCTTAATAGATATCATCCAGTAAGGAATAAGTTTGAGTGCTTAAGTTAATTTTGGTAAATCTTCACCAGGATCTGCTGTGCTAGGCATTATATAATGCTAGGCATTGTATAACTATGTATTTATTTGTTACAAATAATATGTCATCAGAGGACTTGCAGTCTTATCTCTTGCCAGTAAAGATTGTTCCTCTATATTAAAAGAGCAAATTCTGGAAATCTGTTGAGAATGAATGGAGAACAAAGAGATGAGTTAGAAAGTTCTGTGCAGTAGCCTTCTAAAAGAGTAAAAGGGTTTCTACCAAGGCATCTATTGGGGAAAAAGAGGTCCACAAGGCATAGCTGTAACTGACAGGACTTGCTAAAAGTGGAAAGGGAAGGTGGAGAAAGGGGAGATAAATCCTGTGATTCTGAAGTTTCTGCTTGGGTGGCTTTTTTTTTTTTTTTGTTACGGTTTTTGCTCAAGGGTTTATTGTATTCAGGGGTTACTCCTGATTTTGCACTTAGGAATGACTCCTGGTGGGCTTAGGGGCTCATATGGGATATGGGGACCAAACCTGGGTTAGATATATGCCAGGCAATCACCTTACCTGCTGTACTATTGTTACAACTGGGTTTTGGCTTGGGGAATGGGTTGGTTGTTCTATTGTTAGCTACATAGAGAGCAGAGGAGAAAGTTCCTAAAAAGGACTAACCAGTGATCCCAAAGCTTTTCTGTTTACTCACTAGGAAAAGTCACACACAAGAAATTAATATGGAAGAGGCATAGTGGTTAAAGAGTATTTTTTTTTTTTTTTTTTTGCTTTTTGGAACACACCCACGCTCAGGGGTTACTCCTGGCTATGGGCTCAGAAATTGCTCCTGTCTTGGGGGACCATATGGGATGCTGGGGGATTCAACTGTGGTTTGTCCTAGGTTAGCGCATGCAAGGCAAACGCCCTATCGCTTGCACTACCATTCTGGCCCCAAAAAGAGTATTTTTGTATATTAGTCTCTAAATTCTGATGGTTCACTTCCCTGTCTAATCACTTTTTGTCTAGCATACAGTTTACCAGATGATCAGCAGATTACAAATTATTGTATGTGGATAGGGTGTCATTGACCCAATTAAAATAGCCACACCCGTTTGATGCTCAGGGGTCTAAGCGATCAGAAATCGCCCCTGGCTTGGGGGGACCATATGGGACGCCGGAGGAAGTGGTGTGTGTGTACACATTCAGTGGTGCTCAAGGCTTAATCCTGGCTCTGTGCTAAAAGATTACTCCTGCTGGGGTCTTAGTGGATCATATGTGGAAATGATGATTGAGTCCAGGCTCCAGCTCTACGTACGTGCTACACCGTCTCTCTGGCCCATGATAGACACTTTATATGTGCAATGGGGAGTATTTTTTTGAATTGTCTTTTGTTGTTGTTGTTGTTTTTGTTTTTGGGTCACACCCGGCAGTGCTCAGAAGTTACTCCTGGCTCTATGTTCAGAAATCGCTCCTACCAGGCTCCGGGGATCATATGGGATGCCGGGATTCAAACCACCATCCTTCTGCATGGAAGGCAAACACCTTACCTCCATGCTATCTCTCCGGCCCTTTTTTTGAATTGTCACTGGACCTCTGAGGCTATCTAAGAACTTGTGCCTCAGCAATGAAAGAAGTGGTATTCCTTACTGTCCCTGCAAAAATTACACCCAGAAGTCTGCACGTTCTATTTTTTTTCAGTTGAAGACTAGGCGTAACACATGTCCTGCTCATAGTCATGTGATTCTGATGCCAGTCTACCTATGACACAGGGAATCTTGAGGGCTAAGATTGTCCCCCAGTGCTGTGATGGTAGGCACTAATGAGGTGTTTGTTGAATGACTGAATGGCTCACTTAGCTCTGGTTACCCTGGTATCTGGATGCATCCTGTAAAGATAATCTCTCTCTTTTAGATTGTGACTTTACCAGTTTTAAAACAATTTTTTGAGGGAGAGGAGAAATTGGGATTTTATATATACTTGTACATAATAAAAACACACATCTGTAATAGAGTATGTATTGTATGTGCACAGACTTGGTGGATGTGACAGTTCTAAAATTAAATGCCAAATCTCAGTAGTATTTTTTTTTTTTTTTTGGTTTTTGGGCCACACCTGGTAACACTCAGGGTTTACTCCTGGCTATGCGCTCAGAAATCACTCCTGACTAGGGGGACCACATAGGACCCAGGGTATTGAACCAGGTCCATTCTGGATCTGCTGTGTGCAAGGCAAATGCCCTACTACTGTGCTATGGCTCTGGCCCCAAATCTGAGTTTTTTTTTTTGTTTTTTTTGTTTTTTTTTTTTTTTGGTTTTTGGGCCACACCCGGCGGTGCTCAGGGATTACTCCTGGCTGTCCGCTCAGAAATAGCTCCTGGCAGGCACGGGGGACCATATGGGACACCGGGATTCGAACCAACCACCTTTGGTCCTGGATCGGCTGCTTGCAAGACAAACGCCGCTGCGCTATCTCTCCGGGCCCGAGTATTCTTTTTTTTAATATATATCAACTTATTGCACCATCATTTTGTAGCATTTAATCTTTTTTTTTTGTTTGTTTTTTGGGCCACACCTGTTTGATGCTCAGGGGTTACTCCTGGCTATGCACTCAGAAATCCCCCCTGGCTTGGGGGGACCATATGGGACGCCGGGGGATCGAACCGCGGTCCTTCTTTGGCTAGCGCTTGCAAGGCAGACACCTTACCTCTAGCGCCACTTCATCGGCCCCAGGTAGCATTTAATCTTAATAGCACATTTTAAAATGTTCTCTTAATATCTATCTAATAACTTAGCATAACTGAGTATTCTTTTTTTTTTTTGGTTTTTGGGTCCACACCCATTTGATGCTCAGGGGTTACTCTTGGCTAAGTGCTCAGATATTGTCCCTGGCTTGGGGGGACCATATGGGATGCCGGGGGATCGAACCGCGGTCCTTCTTTGGCTAGCGCTTACAAGGCAGACACCTTACCTCTAATGCCACCTCGCCGGCCCCATAACTGAGTATTCTTTTTTTTTTTTTTTTTTGGTTTTTGGGTCACACCCGGTGGTGCTCAGGGGTCACTCCTGGCTGTCTGCTCAGAAATAGCTCCTGGCAGGCACGGGGGACCATATGGGACACCGGGATTTGAACCAACCACCCTTGGTCCTGGATCGTGGTCCTGGATCGGCTGCTTGCAAGGCAAACGCCGCTGTACTATCTCTCCAGGCCCATAACTGAGTATTCTTAATGCTTTCTTTTCCTCCCTGCTTACATCCAGCTACTTATTAAGCCTTGTTATTTCTACCTCAGTGTTTTATTTCTCATTAGTGCCACCTTATAAAACTCAGACTCTGTCCCGTTTTGATGTTGTCAGTATTCTTAGCACAGGTGTGCCTGTCAGCTTTAGTTTGCACATCGAAGCAGACAAAGCACATCCAAATGCAAGTTTATCTTTGAAAAGTACCTGTAGCTCCCCATTGAGCTCAATAAGTTGCAATCTTTAGTCTTTTTTGGGGGCGACTGTGGGGAGGGGGAGGGAGGGGAGAGGGGGGAGACACACCTAATAGTGCTCAATGGTTTATTTCTGGATCTGCGCTTAGGAATTAACCCTGGCATGCTCGGGGGCCCTCCTAGGATACTAGGGATTGTACCCGAAGGTCGATGGCACATATTATCCCTCCAGTGATTTGTGAATATTTATTTCTTAAGCAATAAAACTATTATTTATCTACCTTCATCTCTATTTCCCACTCTATTTTCATGTTTTCCACCGGCTATCAGTAGTCTCTGTTTCTCTCATATTGTGCTTTCTTATTGTCTTTCAGTTGTTTCCCTTCCACCTGTTCCTACTCACTGTTCTCTGGTTGAAACATCATCCATTCCTTTTCTACCTCCCTTCAATTTGTACTCTGGGAATCAGTTTAGTTGTTGCAGGTTGATGCAGGTTGAAAGCTTATTTGTAACACCTTACCTTTCTCTCCTGCTTGCAACAGAAACAGGCTTTTGTTTTCTGACCTGGAGTTAGCCAAGTGGGTGTAGTCTTCCACAGACCTAGTAGGTTGAGGTTTTCCAAAACCCCTCTAGTTGACTGGAAAGTGTTAAATAACTCACTGAAGGTTGTTAATCACATGGTCGTAGTTTATTACAAGGAGAGGAAACAAATCAAAAGTAGCCCAAAGGGCAGAGTCTAGGAAGATTCCACAATACACAAAGAGCTCAGTGTCCAGAATTTTCACTAGGGCTTTATTATGTAGATGTTATGTGTTTGCTTAAGTGATATAACTTTGTCTTCAACTCCCCAGTTTCCCATATCTTTCTTATGTCTTTGGTCTGAGAGTCACCTCGTGAGCAAAAACCGTGAATATCACTTGTAGGTATCTTCCTGCCTGCCTGCCTGCCTACCTGCCAGAGACAAAGGCCAACCCTCTTGGGGCAAGGGCAGACAGATTCTTGACTACAGAATCTGTATTCCCTTTTCTTGTTTGCTTCCTACCACTGATTATAAACTTCTTTTTGATTATAAACTTCTTGCAGGCCTGCTGTGACTGGCTTAATAATGCCAGTTCAGGAGCCAGAATCTCGGGGTTAGGCTGGTAGGCTAAATAAATCTCAGCCATTGGCTCTGTGACATTAGTGTAGTTATGAGCTAATCTTTGCCTGCTTATTCAGTTCCAAGGCTTGATAATGCCTTTTGTTGAGAGTTGTGACTATAAAGATAAATTTTAATTTTAATAAAGATAAATTTTTTTCTTGGATTTTTGGGCCATACCCAGTGGTGTCCAGGGATTACTCCTGGCTCTCCTCACAGAGACCGTTCCTGGTAGGGCTTGGGTTATTATATGTGGTTGCTGCTATCAAGCTCAGGTTGGCTGCATGCAAGGCAAGTGTACTACCTGCTGTACTATCTTTCCAACAGTAATAATGATCATCTTAACAATGATAAGTGAGTGGATCCATGCTTGACAGAATAAACTCATTAATGCAGGTCATTATTCTTACGGTAATTCTAATTACGTTTCCAGTATCTTTGGTAGAGTTTAGACCTCTGGAAAACATTCAATAAATATTTAAGTAGTTTATGTACATGGTTAGTACCTTTCTGAATTTGAGTAGCAGTCTCTATGCGTTGTTTAATCAGCTAAATTCCTAGACTCTGACAAAACTAATGGATTTTTTATATATCCTCACTTTTTTCTCATCATTTGGAACAAAATATATACCAGTACATTGTTTGCATTTCGAGTGTCTCATTATAACGGCTTTTTTTTTCTTTTTTCCCTTCCCCTCTTCTGTTTTCTTACAGTGGCCAGTTTGGCAAAGCCTGGTACATTTGCTGGCAATGATGCAATTGTAGCCTTTGCAAGAAATCATCAATTGAACGTGGTGATTCATCAACTTAATGCCCCTTTGTGGCAGGTAGGTCACCTAATGAAGAATACATTTTAAATTATTAATAAATTAGCTTTGGGATTATCCTAAGATATTGGGACTTAATAAACTATAACATGACCTGTAGGTAATTTAGATTTTGATTGTAATTAAAGGTGGGAAGCCTCTTGTGGCTTGGAATTAAATGATGTTCTGTGTAAAATGGAATGTGAAGTACAATTCAAAAACTTCAAATGCCAGTAATAGTATCAATAATTCATTTGTAATTTTGGGGCTGGAAGCGCAATAGTGAAATATTTAAGATATCTGTCAAAATAGATCTTAGGGAGAATGTTAAGAATTAGTGCGTACAAATTCTTATTTAACACATGCTATTCCCATGAGTATTGTTTGTGTTTTTTAGGTGAAGGAAAACACATAATTTACTCTTAAGTCTAAATAGATTTTGAACACCACAATTTATTTTATGGTCTGGATCAACTTTTTGTGTTTTGTATAGGTACATATCACAGATTAAGGGTTTTTCTGTAGCAAAAACAATTTTACAACAAATGTTCTTGGTGCTCCTGGATGGCAGAGCATGTGTTGACCTCTGTGGGTTCCTTGTACCTCTTTTGCAGAGTAGATTTTTAGTCTATTCTTTTACATTTCTTTAACTCCATCCTAAATTAACTTGTTCCTCCCAATAATTATTCAACCAAACACTCAAGTATGGAAGGAGAAAGGCTGGGGTGAAAGTTTATCGAGGTTACTCTTCCTCCTTTGGCACTGAGTTATTTTTGTTCCCTTGTTCAGCTCCTAGAGATTGGGCATGTAATTTCTGTTAATTTTCCTTCCTACCTTACCCCCATTTCTGTCCTTCCTCCCCCCCCCCCCCCCCCCGCTTTCTTCCTCTCCTCACCTGTCTTCACCTGGCGGTGCTCTGGGATTACTCCTAGCTCTGCTCTCAGGAATTACTCTTGACAGTGTATAGGGGACCATATTGGACTCTATATAGGGTGATTTAACTCAGGTTGGCCACATGTAAAGCAAGTCTTACCCACTTTACTATGGCTTCAGCCTCAGCTATTGTTTCTTAGTTAAAGAAATAGAACATGTTAATTGCAGAAAAAAATGGAGTATATTTACCGAAGTCCATAAAGGCAAATAAGAATTCCCTTTTGGGGCTGGTGACATAGTTCAGAGGGCTGGAATGTATCCTCACATGCATACGTTCCTTGGTTCAACCCTTGACCTCCCTTGCACCACTATATGTAGCCCTGGTTATCCTCAGCACCAATGGTGAGCCTATTCCCCAAATTCACCCAGTCACTTTCCCTAGAGAGGATTAGTTGATATGTAATTTTAGCTGCAAAACCTTTAATATATAACTGGGAAAGACAGATCTCAATATTTTTTGCATATTTGGAGCACATTTTCACACATGTAGACATATCTCTAGGTATAACATATCCCAATATGTTATAAGAAAGACTTTATTATTAAAGACGATTATGTTTTTGTGTTGCCTGCAAGTATTTTTCTTCTTACGTTACTTTTTCGAGTTCTTAGTTCACTAAAAATAGTCAAGTCCTTAGTGCCAGTGTGATGGCACAGTGGGAGTATGGGTACTGGCCTTACATACAGCTGATCTGGGTTTGATCCCTGGCAGCACATACAGTGTCTTATGCCCCGCCAGGTATGCATACTCCTCACACCAAAAGTCAAAGTTTTAGAGATACACAAATAGTAGAATTTACTCCCTTGTGTACAGATTTGTGAATTTCTTTTTTTTTTTTTTTTTTGGTTTTTGGGCCACACCCGGTGATGCTCAGGGGTTA
Source organism: Suncus etruscus (assembly GCF_024139225.1). Lineage (NCBI taxonomy): Eukaryota > Metazoa > Chordata > Mammalia > Eulipotyphla > Soricidae > Suncus > Suncus etruscus. The sequence goes on along the minus strand of NC_064851.1, from coordinate 18,290,032 downwards.
CTCCTGGCTATGCGCTCAGAAGTCGCTCCTGGCTTGGGGGACCATATGGGACACTGGGGGATCGAACCATGGTCCATCCAAGGCTAGCGCAGGCAAGGCTTACCTTATCTCTAGCGCCACCGCCCGACCCCAGGTCTGTGAATTTTGATATAATCCTTTTTGTTTTGTTTTTGGGTCACATCCAATGATGCTCAGGGTTTACTCCTGGCTCTATGCTCAGAGATTAGTCCTGGCTGGGTTTGGGTGTCCATAGGGGGTGCCAGAGATTTAATCCAAGATAGCCACAAGCAAGGCAAAGCCATGTACACAGACTTGCCGTTTTGGCTAACTCCAGATCAGAAAACAAAGGCCTTGCTTTGTTTCTCTGTATTCCACATTGAATAGGCTCATCTGATATTTACTTTTCTCTGTACTTAATACTGTTTAACCTGACACACTTCAGTTCTACCATGTTGTAGTAAAATGCAGGGTGCTTCTTTCCTTAGACTTGAGTAGTAGTCACTGTGTACACAAACCATAATTTCTTTGTCCTCTCATCCACGTATGGCTACATGATTCAGTAGTTCTGATGGTTGGCCTCTCAAGAAAACAAAAACACTTAATTTGACAATCTGTATGTGTATTTGTGTCCATTGCAGTTCTGTTGATGATGGCTAAGATCTGCAGACAACCCATGTTTGAGTCTAGTCCATTGAACTTGCATCTGTCTTTGGGTTTCTCTTTTTGTAGGGGCTTATGCATCTGAGGGACTGGGAATGACCAGGATACCTGGTCATTATAATCTAGTCATGGGTTTTGAATGTGTTTTCACTAGAATATTTCCTTCTAGTTACATGTTAAGCACAGTGAAACATTTAGGGCAGCATGTTCCAGTGTTTCTTTGAGCTTGTGGAATATCATAAGCAGTTCCACTCTGAACTCCTTTTCAGGGAGCTTATATAGGGGATTAGTACTGATTAGATCTGCAGGATTGCAATCTTCACCCAGAAGGTAGAGTGGGGTTTTGTGCTGTTTTACTTTAGTTCCTTGTGGTCTCAAGGTACTTCTTTCCTATGTCACTCACTATTAGTCTTCCCACTGCCAGAAAGTTCTTAGGGGAGTTTATGTGGGGGAGGCCAAGCTCCTGTGCATGGCCTCTACCTGTGTGGGTAAGCAGAGGCTCCTTCTTTGCCATAGATCTGGGCCATCATGCATAGCTGCCACACAACACTGGTCAGACTTGGTGGATTTGGTGTTGCCTTGGTTGTGACTTCTAGCTGCATGGGCCAGTATTGATTCACAGTTGTGAGAAAAGTAATTCAGAAAACGCTGAGGACCTGTCCTTGTCTTCCCTATTTATATAGACCTCGTTGACTGGTCTTCCTGGGCAAACTGGGTGGCACTTCTCTCTTGATGTTGACGTTTTCTTCTGCCCATAGATTCGTGGTACTGAGAAAAGCTACGTGCGGGAGTTACACATTGCCTATCGGTATGGAGAGCACTATGACAGTGTTCGGAGGATCAATGACAACTCGGAAGCCCCCGCACACCTCCAAACTGATGTGAGTGAAGTCTGATTTTTCTTCAGAAACTTGAGTGCTGAGGAGCTAAAACAGTAGTGTTGTTTTTATGGAAAGCTACCTTTAAAAAATTTGTGTTGATTAGCTTTGGTCAGATTTTCAGATAAAATCACTAATGATTTTTGTGCTTTTCTCAATAGTTGATAGCTATAATTCCATCATTCTAACCTGTGCGACATTTAAAATATTTCTGCTAAATATTCCCCATCCTCATCTCAAGGAATGTCAGCTTTATTTAACTTTTTTTTTTTTTGGGCCACACCCAGCAGTGCTCAAGAATTACCCATTGCTCTGTGCTCAGAAATCACTCCTGGCAGGACTGAGGGACCATACGGGATCCCAGAAAACGAACCCGGGTCTGTCCCTGGTTGGCTGTGTACAAAACATATGTCCTACCATTGTGCTATTGCTCCGGCCGCAGCTTTATTTAACTTCTAAATTGGCTTATCCTAGGCTCACAATGCTATGAATTTCAGAGGCATACCTTAATATTTCTGTGTGTGTATAAGACATGCCAAAGTACTTGAGTAGTGTCTTCTTTTTTTTTTTTTTTTTTTTTTTTTTTTTTGTTTTTTGGGCCACACCTGGTAACGCTCAGGGGTTACTCCTGGCTATGCGCTCAGAAGTCGCGCCTGGCTTGGGGGACCATATGGGACGCCGGGGGATCGAACCGCGGTCCGTCTCCTAGGCTAGCGCAGGTAAGGCAGGCACCTTACCTCCAGCGCCACCGCCCGGCCCCTGAGTAGTGTCTTCTTATGGTAGAAATAATCTTTGTACCCGTCCTTTCTACATGTCTTCCCTTTCCTTTCTGGTAACCACTACATTTATCTTAATTCGAAGAGTTTTTTTGTTGTTGTTGTTGTTTTTAACAATTAGTTGGCTTCATCTTTTATTCATGACCTTATTACCCTTAAATCCTTTGTTTTCAACTGTTTTGTCCCAAAGGCACAATTTCACCTTTTTTTTTTTTTTTTTGACATTTTAAATTGCTTTATTTAAAGACCATAATACAGGTTGTTCACAATACAGTCAGGAGTATTTTTTTACAGTTGCAAAGTATGCATGATTGAATTTCAGTTATACAATGCACAACACCATTCACCAGTGTATGTTTTCTGCCACCACTTTCCCTAATTTCCTCCTGCCCTGCTGCATCTGAGTGAGATATTTTCTTTTCTCTCTGTATAAGTATATATACACATATATGTGTATGTACATATATTTTTTTCTTTTCCTTTTTTTTTATAATAGCTTATTTTTATTGAAGATCAGAAGTTAATATACGGTTAACATTATTTCTGCACACAACTTTCCAACAGTACCCCCATGGCCTGAGCGCTTCTAACCTTCACAGTAGCCCAAGGGCCCCTTTCATAATAGCTCAATCCAGGGCCTATTTTAGTAACATAGGATTGAAACATAAACCAATCAGATTTGTACAAGTACAACAATTTTAACCAATGGGAGCATAAACACATTTTGATGGCGGGAAGGATAAAGAGGAACCTGGCATGATGGGGGGAGGGGAAGCAAATTCTTAAACAAATAGCTAAATGATATTTACGCAAATACAATTATTTGTTTAGCCTATTTTCCATTTAGATCTATCTTTTGTGCAAGCAATAAGGATCATAATTTAAACTTTACAAAAACATATCAATAACTACATACTTGAGAGCAGTTACAAAAACAGGTTCCATGGAAAGGTTAAGGCATCTGGTTAAGCCAGATTCTTTGTGCTGAGCTAAATTTATTTGCAGAGTTTTCTGTTGGTTCGGGGCTATGCAAACTTTTGTGGCTTGAATCAGACTGGCGGTGGAAAATTCATTCAGAGTTCCTTTGATATGTGGGGTGCTCGATCTCCCACATCTCCCCCTGTTTAGTATACAATATAGAAGGGTCAGACGTGCCTCGGTGGACTGGCCACACTGGGTGAAGAGGTGTGGGGCTTCCAGTCACTGCATCTGCTACCCTTGATTCAGTTGTTTCCAAAGCTTAGCAAGGCACAGATTGAGGTCTATGCGCCAGCTCGATACCTTCAAACTTAAGTGGCGGAGAGTTGGCAGGAGGGGAGATGTCAGGTGTCAGCTGGTCTTCTGAGGTGCATAGTTGTTGGTACAGAACCTTTGAGTCCTTTCTGGTTGCTTCATCCACTTGATTCTTTACGAAGGTGGTGAGTTTGCGAAAAGCCCAAGGACCAAAGGAAACTAGCAACATAAAGCCAATGAAGGGCCCCAAAAAGGCTGGGAGCACTGTTGTTATCCATGGAGTGGTAGAAAACCAATTTTTGTACCAGCTCTCACTCTGCTCTATATCTTTTTGTCTATTTACTAAATTATCCTCTATGTGTTGAATGCTATCTCTAGCTAAGCCGAATTTATTTTAAAAAGCAACATTTTACTCTAAGGATGACACAAATTCCCCCCTCCCTCAAAAAAAATGTTAATTTTGAACCACGGCGGTTATTCTGCACTCTTTGCTAGGAAATCAACAGTAGTGTAAACTTCTTTAAATTTGTAAACATTTTTAGCCACAGTTATAAGGCATTAGCAGATTCTAGAGTATGAACCAATGAATAAATATTTGTGCTTACACCAATAACACCTAGGCCTTTTAATAAGGCTAGGGTCCTAGGCCTTTTAATAAGGCTAGGGTATTTTTTTTATTTTTATTATTTTATTATTTTTATTTTATTATTATTATTTTTTGTTGTTGTTTTGTTTTCAGCCACACCCGTTTGATGTTCAGGGGTTATTCCTGGCTAAGCGCTCAGAAATTGCCCCTGGCTTGGTGGGGGGGGACCATATGGGACGCCGGGGATCGATCCTCGGTCCTTCCTTGGCTAGTGCTTGCAAGGCAGACACCTTAACTCTAGTGCCACCTCACCAGCCCCCACTTTTTTTTTTTTGTTTTGTTTTTGGGCCACACCCGGTAACGCTCAGGGGTTACTCCTGGCTATGTGCTCAGAAGTTGCTCTTGGCTTGGGGGACCATATGGGACACCGGGGGATCGAACCGCGGTCCGTCCAAGGCTAGTGCAGGCAAGGCAGGCACATTACCTTTAGCGCCACTGCCCGGCCCCTACTTTTATTTTTTTAATGTCAGAGTAGTATTGTGTTGAGCATATATACCATGACTTCTCAGTCCATTCATCTGTTTAGAGGGATTAGATTGATTCCATGTTTTGACTTTTTGGATAACAAAAGAGTATATTTCTTTTTTTTTTTTTTTTTTTTTTTTTTTTTTTGGTTTTTGGGCCACACCCAGTAACGCTCAGGGGTTACTCCTGGCTATGCGCTCAGAAGTCGCTCCTGGCTTGGGGGACCATATGGGACGCCGGGGGATCGAACCGCGGTCCGTCTCCTAGGCTAGCGCAGGTAAGGCAGGCACCTTACCTCCAGCGCCACCGCCCGGCCCCAATTTTTTTTTTTTTTTTTTTTGAAGTAAAAACAGTTTTATTTGGAAATTCTAAGGAAGGGAAGGGAAGGGATAAGAAAGAGGGAAAGTAATGTGCTCCAAGAGAGAGAATGCGGGCTTCTCCAAAGGTGGAAAGAGCCCTGGTACACAACCCAGCATGAAAATAGAACCGTATGAAAATATACATCTCAAGAAGGGAGATGCGGATGACATGTACTTGGGGACCATGTATATAGGTCAGCAACACATGGACCCAGGAAGCACATATGCACCTTTTATTTATTTGTTTGTTTATTTATTTATTTGTGTATTTGGTAAGATTCTCATATCCTTTTTTTTTTTTTTTTAAGTTTGACCCTTTAATCTATCTGCCACAAAGACCCCAATCTGGCCGGCCAGGTAATGAATCCTGCCCAATGTCACGAGGAAGATTATATAGGAAAGGGATATAGGGAGGAGGTTCCAGCTTTCTGATGATCTTTAAACTGACTGGCTATTATCGCAGTGGTCCTCAAATTATGGCCCGTGAGCCACATATTGTATTTGTATCTGTTTTGTTTCTTCATTGCAAAATAAGATATATGCAGTGTGCCTAAGAATTCGTTCATAAATTTTGTTTTTACTATAGTCAGACCCTCCAATGGTCTGAGGGACAGTGAACTGGCCCCCTGTTTAAAAAGTTTGAGGACCCCTGATAGGGGTACCTTCCTCATGTCCTTCCCCATAGGCTACCTGGTTTGGCCAGGTAGTTTGGAGCAGTGTTAATGGAAATAGTCTTGTGAAGACCTAGCATGTGATTCTTACAAAATGGTGGCTCTCCCTGCTCAGAACCTGATAAAGACAGGAATTGCTGAGTCACATAGTACTTCTATTTACATATTTTTAAGGAATTGCCAGACTATTTTTCATTAAGGATGTCCCAGGATACATTTCCACAAAAAAAGAAAGTGTAACTTCACTTTCTTTTTCTCCACTTGTTTCTAGCCTTTTGGATATAGGCAGTTCTTACCAGTGTGAAGTATCTCATTGTGCCTTTGTTATTAGTTTCCTAATACAAAGTGAACATTTTTCATGTGTCTGGCTCACCTCTGTGTCATCTTTAGAAAGGTGTCTCTGTTTCTTTCTTGACTTTATATTTATTAAACCAGGCTGCTTATTTTTTTCTTGAAAGAGGTTTTTGTTCGTTTGGTTTTGGGGCTATACCCATTATGCTTGAGAGCTGATTCTGCTTGGCTCAGTGGTAAGGGTCACACCTAGTTATACTCAGGAGTCCCAGAGTTCCTTCATGAAGTATGGGCTCTAACCTGTTGAGCTGTTGGCCCAATCTGAGTTGAGTTAGTTTCTTTTTGGTGGAGGAGGGTGTTTGGGCCACACCCAGTGATTCTCTGGGGTTACTCCAGGTTCTGTGCTCAGAAATGACTTCTGGAGGGTTCAGGAGACCACATGGGATACCCAGGATCGAATTTGGGTCAGCTATCTGCAAGATAAATACCCTACCTGGTCCATGCAGAAATTTTTTTTGGGGGGGGGCATTGGGCCACAACCAGTGGCACTAGGGGTTACTCCTGGCTCTGCGCTCAGAAATCACTCCTGGCAAGTTTGGGGATCATATGGGATGCCGGAAATCAAACCCAGGTCCGTCCTGGGTTGGCTGTGTGCAAGGCAAACACCTTACCGCTGTGCTATCGCACCAGTCCCAGGAGTTCTTTATTTGTATATCAACCCTTTATTGGATATATGATCTGCAAAGATCTTCCCAATTGCTAGGTTTCATTGTTCTTGTGGTAGTTTCTTTTGCTGTGTAAATATTTTGATTTGCTTTGGAGCCACAGTCAGTGCTCAGGAGTTCAGCTATTTATCAAGGTTTCTTTTGTGCCCAACATAGGACCTGTACTTATCTGGACATAACTTTAGTTTATTGTTCTGTTGTTATAGCTATTGTGCTCTGCTTTTTAAAGTCAGTTTTATGGGAGCTGGAGAGATAGTCAATTTTCCAAATTTTGTTTTGCAAGTTGCCTACCTGGGTCTGATCTCCAGCACCACCCCATATAGTCCCCAAGTCTGCCAGGAGTGATCCCTGAGCAGAGATCCAGGAGTAAATCCTGAGCACTGACAAGTGGGACCCCTCAAAAAAAACAAAAAACAAAAATCAAGTCAATATGGAATATTGATTTCCACATCATTACATGTTCTTTGTAATTTTTTAGAAAAGGAAACCACTCTCTCTCTTTGTGTAGATCTGTGCGCAGATCCCACTGCTGCTATTGACATGCTTCTTATACCCCAAATTTCAATGTCCCATGCTTACTGTTTTCACCTTTTCACATTGCTATGTATAAAGTTTAATTCAAGTTTCACATCTTCCTGAATCTTTTTTGAATGACTTCATGATATTTTCTTGGATGCATTCTAATAAGTTTAATCAGGTTCTATTTATTCTTAGCAGCTTTCAGATTTTTACTTTTGTTTGTTTTTATTTTGGGGCCACTTCCATGGCTCTCAGGCATTACTCCTTGCTCTGTGCTCAGAAACTGCTCCCGACAGGCTCTGGAGACTATGTGGGATGTTAGGAATCAAACCCGGCTCCTTCCCGGGTTGGCAGCATGCAAGGCAAACAAATGCCCTATTGCTGTGCTACCACTCCGGCCCCCAAATTTTTATTTTTTACAGACAACATACAGGCCTTCTGTGTATATCTTTTCACACATGCTTGTCTATTTGTGCAGCAAATTGTTAGGAGGTTCTTAATGCAAGAAAGGATATGTGCAATTTTTTTTTCTTCTACAAAAAAAATAGTATCTTTCTGGGCTACACCTGGCAGTGCTCAGGGGTTACTCCTGGCTGTCTGCTCAGAAATAGCTCCTGGCAGGCACGGGGGACCATATGGGACACCGGGATTCGAACCAACCACCTTTGGTCCTGGATCGGCTGCTTGCAAGGCAAACGCCGCTGTGCTATCTCTCCGGGCCCTGCAATTTTAAATTTAGATAGGTATTACACTAGAGAGTTTACCAATTTATTTTCCAGGTGTCTTTTTCTTTATTTTTTTCCAGTACAACATTATCAGATTTAGTTTTACATTATTAAAAACTGATTTTTTTCCTTAGGCACTGCAATTTACTTTAATGTTAATGTGGATGTTTTAGAAATACAATGTCACTACACCACACCTGCCACAAGAGCCCCAGCATCGTCCCACTGCTGTCTTGAGGCCCTTTCTCATCTCGTTCTTGAACATCAGTTAGCACACTCAGGTCTATTGTAGATAGGCCCCAAGAGTATGTGACCTTTTGCTTTTGTTTCTTTCTTTGTACTCCACTTATTTTTTTTTTTTTAATGCATAATTTTTTTTATTTAAACACCTTGATTACATACATGATTGTGTTTGGGTTTCAGTCATAAAAGGAACACCACCCATCACCAGTGCAACATTCCCATCACCCAAGTCCCAAATCTCCCTCCTCCCCACCCAACCCCCGCCTGTACCCTAAACAGGCTCTACATTTCCCTCATACATTCTCAATATTAGGACAGTTCAAAATGTAGTTATTTCTCTAACTAAACTCATCACTCTTTGTGGTGAGCTTCCTGAGGTGAGCTGGAACTTCCAGCTCTTTTCTCTTTTGTGTCTGAAAATTATTATTACAAGGGTGTCTTTCATTTTTCTTAAAACCCATAGATGAGTGAGACCATTCTGCGTTTTTCTCTCTCTCTCTGACTTATTTCACTCAGCATAATAGATTCCATGTACATCCATGTATAGGAAAATTTCATGACTTCATCTCTCCTGACAGCTGCATAATATTCCATTGTGTATATGTACCACAGTTTCTTTAGCCATTCGTCTGTTGAAGGGCATCTTGGTTGTTTCCAGAGTCTTGCTATGGTAAATAGAGCTGCAATGAATATAGGTGTAAGGAAGGGGTTTTTGTATTGTATTTTTGTGTTCCTAGGGTATATTCCTAGGAGTGGTATAGCTGGATCGTATGGGAGCTCGATTTCCAGTTTTTGGAGGAATCTCCATATCGCTTTCCATAAAGGTTGAACTAGACAGCATTCCCACCAGCAGTGGATAAGAGTTCCTTTCTCTCCACATCCCCGCCAACACTGTTTATTCTCATTCTTTGTGATGTGTGCCATTCTCTGGGGTGTGAGGTGGTATCTCATCGTTGTTTTGATTTGCATCTCCCTGATGATTAGTGATGTGGAACATTTTTTCATGTGTCTTTTGGCCATGCGTATTTCTTCTTTGTCAAAGTGTCTGTTCATTTCTTCTCCCCATTTTTTGATGGGGTTAGATGTTTTTTTCTTGTAAAGTTCTGTCAGTGCCTTGTATATTTTGGAGATTAGCCCCTTATCTGATGGGTATTGGGTGAATAGTTTCTCCCACTCAGTGGGTGGGTCTTGTATCCTGGGCACTATTTCCTTTGAGGTGCAGAAGCTTCTCAGCTTAATATATTCCCATCTGTTAATCTCTGCTTTCACTTGCTTGGAGAGTGCAGTTTCCTCCTTGAAGATGCCTGTAATGTCCTGTAGTGTTTTGCCTATGTGCTGTTCTATATATCTTATGGTTTTGGGGCTGATATCGAGGTCTTTAATCCATTTGGATTTTACTTTTGTACATGATGTTAGCTGGGGGTCTAAGTTTAATTTTTTGCAAGTGGCTATCCAATTGTGCCAACACCACTTGTTGAAGAGGCTTTCCCTGCTCCATTTAGGATTTCCTGCTCCTTTATCAAAAATTAGATGGTTGTATGTCTGGGGAACATTTTCTGAGTATTCAAGCCTATTCCACTGATCTGAGGACCTATCCTTATTCCAATACCATGCTGTTTTGATAACTGTTGCTTTGTAGTACAGTTTAAAGTTGGGAAAAGTAATTCCTCCCATATTCTTTTTCCCAATGATTGCTTTAGCTATTCGAGGGTGTTTATTGTTCCAAATGAATTTCAAGAGTGTCTGATCCACTTCTTTGAAGAATGTCATGGGTATCTTTAGAGGGATGGCATTAAATCTGTATAATGCCTTGGGGAGTATTGACATTTTGATGATGTTAATCCTGCCAATCCATGAGCAGGGTATGTGTTTCCATTTCCGTGTGTCCTCTCTTATTTCTTGGAGCAGAGTTTTATAGTTTTCTTTGTATAGGTCCTTCACATATTTAGTCAAGTTGATTCCAAGATATTTGAGTTTGTGTGGTACTATTGTGAATGGGGTTGTTTTCTTAATGTCCATTTCATCCTTATTACTATTGGTATATAGAAAGGCCATTGATTTTTGTGTGTTAATTTTGTAGCCTGCCACCTTGCTATATGAGTCTATTGTTTCTAGAAGCTTTTTGATAGAGTCTTTAGGGTTTTCTAAGTAGAGTATCATGTCATCTGCAAACAGTGAGAGCTTGACTTCTTCCTTTCCTATCTGGATTCCCTTGATATCCTTTTCTTGCCTAATCGCTATAGCAAGTACTTCCAGTGCTATGTTGAATAGGAGTGGTGAGAGAGGACAGCCTTGTCTTGTGCCAGAATTTAGAGGGAAGGCTTTCAGTTTTTCTCCATTGAGGATAATATTTGCCACTGGCTTGTGGTAGATGGCCTTCACTATATTGAGAAAGGTTCCCTCCATTCCCATCTTGCTGAGAGTTTTGATCAAGAATGGGTGTTGGACCTTATCAAATGCTTTCTCTGCATCTATTGATATGATCATGTGGTTTTTATTTTTCTTGTTATTGATGTTGTGTATTATGTTGATAGATTTACGGATGTTAAACCAGCCTTGCATTCCTGGGATGAAACCTACTTGATCGTAGTGGATGATCTTCTTAACGAGGCATTGAATCCTATTTGCCAGGATTTTGTTGAGGATCTTTGCATCTGCATTCATCAGTGATATTGGTCTGTAATTTTCTTTTTTGGTAGCGTCTCTGTCTGGTTTAGGTATCAAGGTGATGTTGGCTTCATAAAAGCTATTTGGAAGTGTTTCTGTTTGTTCAATTTCATGAAAGAGTCTTGCCAAGATTGGCAGTAGTTCCTCTTGGAAAGTTTGATAGAATTCATTAGTGAATCCATCTGGACCTGGGCTTTTGTTTTTCGGCAGACATTTGATTACTGTTTTAATTTCATCAATGGTGATGGGGGTGTTTAGATATGCTACATCCTCTTCCTTCAACCGTGGAAGATTATAAGAGTCCAAGAATTTATCCATTTCTTCCAGGTTCTCATTTTTAGTGGCGTAGAGTTTTTCAAAGTAGTTTCTGATTACCCTTTGAATCTCTGTCATATCAGTAGTGATCTCTCCTTTTTCATTCCTGATACGAGTTATCAAGTTTCTCTCTCTCTCTTTCTTTGTTAGGTTTGCCAGTGGTCTATCAATCTTGTTTATTTTTTCAAAGAACCAACTTCTGCTTTCGTTGATCTTTCGGATTGTTTTTTGAGTTTCCACTTCGTTGATTTCTGCTCTCAACTTTGTTATTTCCTTCTGTCTTCCTATTCTTGGGTCCTTTTGTTGAGCATTTTCTAGTTCTATTAGCTGTGTCATTAAGCTACTCAGGTAAGCTTCTTCTTCCTTCCTGATGTGTGCTTGCAAAGCTATAAATTTTCCTCTCAGTACTGCTTTTGCTGTGTCCCATAAGTTCTGAGAGTTTGTGTCTTTATTGTCATTTGTTTCAGGAACCTTTTTATTTCCTCCTTGATTTCATCTCGGACCCACTGGTTATTGAGCATGAGGCTGTTTAACTTCCAGGTGTTAAAGTGTTTCTTCTGAGTCCCTTTGGAGTTCACAAATAATTTCAGAGCCTTGTGGTCAGCGAAGGTAGTCTGCAAAATTTCTATCCTCTTGATCTTATGGAGGTATGTTTTATGTGCCAGCATGTAGTCTATCCTGGAGAATGTCCCATGTACATTGGAGAAGAATGTGTATCCAGGTTTCTGGGGATGGAGTGTCCTATATATATCCACTAGGCCTCTTTCTTCCATTTCTCTCCTCAGGTCTAGTATATTCTTGTTGGGTTTCAGTCTGGTTGACCTGTCCAGTGTTGACAAAGCCGTGTTAAGGTCCCCCACAATTATTGTGTTGTTGTTGATATTATTTTTCAGATTTGTCAACAGTTGTATTAAATATTTTGCTGGCCCCTCATTCGGTGCATATATGTTTAGGAGAGTGAATTCTTCCTGCTCTACGTACCCCTTGATTAATATAAAATGTCCGTCTTTGTCCCTTACAACCTTCCTGAGTATAAAGTTTGCATTATCTGATATTAGTATGGCCACTCCAGCTTTTTTATGGGTGTTGTTTGCTTGGATAACTTTTCTCCAGCCTTTTATTTTGAGTCTATGTTTGTTCTGACTATTCAGGTGCGTTTCTTGTAGGCAGCAGAAGGTTGGATTGAGTTTTTTTGATCCATTTAGCCACTCTGTGTCTCTTAACTGGTGCATTTAGTCCATTGACGTTGAGAGAAAGAATTGTCCTGGGATTTAACGCCATCTTTATTTCAAAATTTGGTGTGTCTTTTGGGTAGTCTTGTCTTAGATTAGGTCTTTCAGTTTTTCTCTTAAGACTGGTTTTGTGTCTGTGAAGTTTCTGAGCTGTTTTTTGTCTGTGAAACCATGTATTCTTCCATCAAACCGGAAAGTGAGTTTTGCTGGGTATAGTATTCTGGGTGAAGCATTCATTTCATTCAGTCTTGTCACAATATCCCACCACTGCTTTCTGGCATTGAGCGTTTCTGGTGACAGGTCTGCTGTAAATCTCAGGGAAGCTTGCTTGAACATGATTTCCCCTTTTGATCTTGCTGTTTTCAGAATTCTGTCTCTATCTGTGGGATTTGTCATTGTGACTAGGATGTGTCTTGAGGTGGTTTTTCTGGGGTCTCTTTTGGTTGGTACTCTTCGGGCATGCAGGATTTGATCACATATATTCTTTAGCTCTGGAAGTTTCTCTTTAATGATGTTCTTGACCATTGATTCTTCCTGGAAATTTTCTTCCTGGGTCTCTGGGACTCCAATGATTCTTAAGTTGTTTCTGTTGATCTTATCATAGACTTCTATTTTCATCTGTTCCCATTCTTTGACTAATTTTTCCATTGTCTGCTCATTTGCTTTAAGGTTTTTGTCCAATCTCTCCTGCTGTATGGAATTGTTATGTATCTCATCTTCCACAGCACCAAGTCTATTCTCAGCTTCTGATACCCTGTCCCAGAGCTTATCCATTTTGTCATTCACTTCGTTTACTGACTTTTTCAGTCCTGTTAGTTGACATGTTATTTCAGTTTGGAGTTTTGTCATTTCTGCCTTCATATTTTCTTGGTTCTTATTAGTGTTCTGTTCAACTCGATCCATGGTTTCTTGGAGTCTGTTGAGCACCTTCCATATTGCTAGTCTAAAGTCCTTATCTGAGAGGTTGATTAGTTGTTCAGTCATTATCTGGTCCTCAGAATTGTCATCTTCATTCTCTATGTCTGATGCTGGCCTGCGTTGTTTCCCCATTGTCACACTTGTATTGTGGGTTTTTCTACGTGTTGTGGTGGTATTCATTGTCTATATGATGTAGGCAGCACACTCCTCTGGCTCCTCCCTTTCTGGATGGGCTGACTTGCCTCTAAGGGAGGGGAGTCCTCCGTGGATGAAGCCTCACACTGGGTCAAATCTTAGGCCCGAGCATGCAACAGAGAAGACAGTCCAGAGAGAAATGTTTGCTTCTGTGATATAGCGCCGTTCTTAGTGTGATTTTTCCTTCTTGTTGCAATGGAGTTCTTTCCTTAGAAAGAGTGCACGGCCGCGTAGCGAAGCGGAGCGGCCGTGCTCCTCTGAGCCTCTTTTTGCCCCACTCGCAAGAGTTTCACGCAAGAGGACAGTAGACAGACATAGACAGGTCACACTCACAGTCTTTCACAGCTGAGCCCCACTGGGCTGGTGTACTTTCGCGGATTTTCCCCGCCTGGTGTCACACACAGGGAGCCAGCTTTTGCAAAGGATAGCCGGTTTTTATGCTCTGAAGTCCCTCCCTGAAAATGGCGTCTGGGCGAGCGAGGTTTCTGGAGGCTCTTTTTGCCCCACTCGCAAGAGTTTCACGCAAGAGGACAGTAGACAGACATAGACAGGTCACACTCACAGTCTTTCACAGCTGAGCCCCACTGGGCTGGTGTACTTTCGCGGATTTTCCTGTACTCCACTTATGAGTGAAATCACTTCTATTTATTCTTCCCTTGACTCACTTCACTCATCATAATACCTTTCAGTTCCATTCAAGTTGCTGTGAACTATAAGATTTCAACTTTCCTTAGAGCTGAGTGGTATTTCATTGTATTTATATACACAATTTCTTAAAAAATGTCTTTTTTTCCCCCATTGTTTTTGGGCCACATCCAGTGACACTCAGATGTTATTCCTGGCTATGCACTCAGAAATTGCTCCTGGCTAGAGGGACCATATGGAACACCAGGGGATCCAATCACTGTCCATCCTAGGTTAGCGTGCGCAAGGCCACACCCTATAGCTTGCGCCACCGCTCTAGCCCCAAGCTGATTTTCTTCAATTTACAATTGGGTTGTTTCCATGTCTTGGCTATTATGAATAGCACCACACTGAACTTTGGAATGAAAGTCTCTTTTTGAATTAATGTTTTCAAGTTTCCAGAGGAAAAAGCCAAGAATTGGAATCTTTGGGTCATACATGGAAGCTCTAGTTAACTTTCTGAGAAGTCTCCAAACAGTTTTCTGTGTTTGTGAAAGAAGGGCATTCCCACCAGCAATGAGTGATATTCCTGTTTACCATGTCCTTTCCTGCTAGCACTTTTTTTTCCTCCCCAGTTGTTTTGATACATACAGTTTTCACAAGTGTGAGGTGATGTCTCATATTACTCTGATTTTGATTTCCCTGGCATGTCATAATTGGTGGAGAACATGTTTTTTGTTTGTTTGTTTGTTTGTTTTTGTTTTTGTTTTTGGGCCACATCTGGCAATGCTCAGGGGTCACTCCTGTCTCTGCGTTCAGAAATTGCCCGTGACTTGGGGGACCATATGGGATGTCGGAGATAGAACCCAAGTCCGACCTGAGTCAGCCATGTGCAAGGCAAACGCCCTCCCGCTGTGCTGTCGCTGCAGTCCTCATTAATATTTTTGTACCAATTTAATGAAAACGTGGGCTATTGCTGGCTTAATTTACAGGGATTGCACCTGTGGTGCTGGGATAGAACCTGGGCCTCCCACAGGCAAAGCATATGTTCTGTTCCTCAGAGCCTTCTCCTCAGCCTTGTTTACTTGGTCTTTGGTTTTACCTCCAAAACACTGTTCAGGAACAGTGGTGATAGTAATAGTCCTTGTAGTTTTCCTTAGTCTAATGGACAGGAAGCATCATTCTGTGGTATTAGAGTGAGTGCTTAGCCATAGGCACACTCTGAAACCTTTAAGTTGTTTCCAGTTAGGAACCCCTGTTAGTTTTACCCTTAAGAGTACTTTTACGGCCGGAGAGATAGCATGGAGGTAAGGCATTTGCCTTTCATGCAGAAAGTTTGAATCCCAGCATCCCTTATGGTCCCCCGAGCCTGCCAGGAGTGATTTCTGAGTGTGAAGCCAGTAGTAACCCCTGAGCGCTGCTGGGTGTGACTCGAAAACCAAAAAAAAAAAAAAAAAAAAAAAAAAAAGAAACCTTTTACATAAGTGTTGTTTTCCTATCTCTGATATGATTTCCTTTGGATAAAGTTTCAGAGACTCTTGATATCATTACCAAATTGTTAGGGTATAATTTCCTCATGGTTAAAATGATAAGGGATATTATATATTGGTGGACACCACTTCTGCTTCTACATTTAAGAAATAGAAATGTGGGTTGGAATGATAGCACAGTGAGTAGGGCATTTGTCTTGCATGCGGCAGACCTGGGTTCGATCCCTGGCATTCCATATGGTCCCCCGAGCCTGCCAGGAATAATTTCTAAGTGCAGAGCCAGAACACCACTGGGTGTGGCCCAAAAATAAAAAAACAAAACAAAACGAAACAAAAAAAAACCAAAATGTACAAATATCCAGATCCATTACTATTCTCACTGTGATAATAGGAAGCAGAGCGCGAGGATGATGAAAACTCTTTGAGGAATGGTCTTAGCCATCCTGGTTTAGGTTTTAGGTCATAAATGCATCACAGACATCAGGTGAGCTCTCTGGGTTGTAGAATTTGGTGTGGCAGGTTCCCTTGAGGTGTGTGGGGTGTATCCACACGAGGCTAATAGAGTTTACTTCCTTGTGTTCACACTGAGGCTTGGTGATAATAAGCTAGACCTAGGAACCAGATGAGAGCTGGAAGAAGATGAAGCAAAAGCTAATTGGACACTTGTGTAGGGGAGCTCTTCTGTAATTTCGCACTCAGCCCTGGAAATCAACTGAGGCAAATTTGTGTGGTCTCAAGTAGCAGTTGCTGCCAAAATGCTGCATCTAGAAACAGTAAGATTTCGAATATCTTTTTTTTGTGTGTTTTGGCCATCACCTGGCAGTGCTCTGGATTCCTCTTGGCTCTGAGCTCAGGGGTCACTTCTGGCAGTGCTGAGGGACCATATGCAGTGCAGATGATTGGACTAGAGTTTGCTGCATACAAAGCAAGTACCTTAACACTTGTACTATCTCTCTAGCTTCTCTAATTCTTTCTTAATGTTCATACCGTATTGTGGGCCTTTTTTTTTGGGGGGGAGAGGGCGTTTGGACCACAAGCTACAATGCTCAGGGTAGTAGGGTCTACTCCTGCCTCTGCACTCAGGAATCATTCCTGGCAGTGTTCAGTAGACCGGCCATATGGGATGCCAGGATTGGACCTAGGTTGGCACTATTGCTTCAGCTCCCTTTTTTGGTATTTTTGAGAGGAGAGTGTCTTCTTATGTTTAGGATTTGGATATTTACTGAAATTTGTTGGAAGTTTGCAGAGATTTGCTGAAGTTCCATGTATATTTCTCTATTTCCTTTAGTTTCAGATACTTCATCAAGATGAATCAAATAAAAGAGAGAAGATTAAGACAAAGGGCATTGACTTTGAAGGTGATCAGAGAGATGAAGTAGGAGATGCTGTTCAGAAAGTTTACAGTGCAACCGGATGTTCAGTTAGTATTTATCATGCAATAATAATAATAATAATAATAAATAATAATAATAATATTGATTTAGTCCTAGAAATTGGCTGTTCATAGTTTACTTGCTATTTTTTTTGTTTGTTTGGTTTGTGGGCTACACCTGGTAGCGCTCAGGGGTTACTCCTGATTCAGTGCTCAGAAATGGTTCCTGGCAGGCTTGGGCGACCAGAAGAGATGCTGGAGATTGAACCTGGGTCGGTCCACATGCAATGCAAATGCCCTACTATGCTGTGCTATTGTTCCGGCTGTTACCTGCTAGTTTTGATTCACCACTCAGACATCCAAGATAGCCCAAATGGTTCATATTTGTAATTGGACTGGGGCATAATGATAACAGTGAGAGCTGGCTCTTCATTTTGTTTGTTTATCTGTTATTGCTGAAAGTCCTAAGGAAGTATTTGGATTTACTTGTTTCTGACTAGTGTTTACATTAGGGGCTTATAAAGGTGATTTATTTATATTAGTTATTTTAGATAACCAAACTTACTGAAAATAAGTAAACCGACTTGCTAAAACAAGTTTGTAATGGAAAAGATTCCCAATGGAAAAGATTCTTTTCTTAAGTCTCAACTGTTACATCATTTTGTTTATGAAATTGTTGAAGTAGATATAGGTGGAAAAGTATACCCAAGAGTCTTGAAGTGATGCTTTGTTTCTTGGATAGGATTTTAATTTGATCGTCCAAAACCTGGAAGCTGAAAATTATAATATTGAATCTGCAATAATTGCTATGCTTCAGATGAACCAGGGAAAAAGAAATAGTAAGTACATGATTGATATTTATATGATTTCAAAATGTAACAGTGTTTTTGCAGGTACTTACTTTTAATCAAGCTACACGCATTTAATCACACATTAACTGTTCACTCAGAAATTTTTTTCAATTGAGCACTATATAAGACATTTTAAGGCATTTATATGTAGGCATTTTTACCAAGTTGTAGGCCTGTATTGAAGGTGATTGTAGTTAGATAACCAGTTAGTTTAATAGTGCACACAGGAGTAGGGATGTCCAGATTGCTAGGGTAATGTACAGGTTTACTAGACCAGTTTTGGAGGGATGGGAAGATTGTCCTTTTAAAAATGCTTCTCTTATAGAGCCAGGATGGTAACGGAAATAAAATGAAGAGAAAATTTGCCTCATTTTTGGTGTTTGGCCACACCCATCTGTACTCAGAGCTTAGTCCTGGCTCTGGTACTCAGGAATTGCTCTTAGTGGTCTCAGGGACCATATGGGATACAAGGGATTGATCCTAGATCAGCCATGTGCAAGGCAAATGCCCTACCTCCTCACTGTACTATTGCTCTGTCCCTCCCTCCACCTCATATTTAAATGAATCAAGTATCAAATAATGATAATTCATTTTATTTTGCGTGAAGTGATTTTAACTGTGACCCAGGAGTGAAAGTAATTTATTTATAGTGACTGAAGTAACATTGCCAGTATTATTCTTGGCAGTAGAGTTTCTTGTATCTTACTATCTTACTGTTTCTTACTATAATTTTTTCTATTTACTGTGCTTTCTTAGATCTCTCTGAGTAGCTTGATCTTTGTAGTGCTGGAACAATCTTATTCAGATTCTTAACCACCTGCTGTGTTGTATACATATGACTACTAGAAAAAAGGCCATGCTGCATTTTAACTTTCTGTAATAAAGTGTTTTTTTTAAACTTAAATAAGCCATATATGACTGGTAGTTACTGTGTTGGACAGCACAACATTAGAGCTTATTTTTTTCTTTTTTGTAGCATTAATTAAATATTTCCCCCGAAACATTGATGTTAATACTGACTTAAGGAACTGGAAAGGTAGTACTGGGTTAAGGTGCCTGCCTTGCATATGGCTGACCCCAGTTAGATGTCTGGTACATTAGATCTCTGGTGCATATGTTCTCTACCCAGCATTGCCAGGTGCAGCCCTGGAATCCCCCAATACCTTGCATCTGAGCCTGCAAACATGGCTGGGGTGAGCTGGGTGATCCTTGGCACTGCAGGACTCAAGCAACATCATATCCTCAGGCCCACACATTGAATTACAGACAATGAACTGTCATCAGGTGAGACCCCTGGGTCTTCTGAGTATTCCTTAGGAACACCGCCCCCATAACTACCCACACCCCAATCTTCCAGCCAGAAAAAAAATCTCTCTCTCTCTCTCTCTCTCTCTCTCTCTCTCTCTCTCTCTCTCACACACACACACACACACACACACACACAAACAGACCATGTACTTTGCTGATGGGAAGTTGGTGATCAGGCTAGTCATCAGGTGTTTTATCATTTATCTTCCATATTTTATCAAATTTCCCCCTATTTTCTCTCTGTTTTGACTTTACTAAAATTTACCTCAAGGAAATTTGCTTTTCAGGTGAGAGTCTCTTGGGAACTAGGTAATTTTTTAGTATCTTAATAATAATCATATTGTGTATCTTAGTTTCTTAATTTTAATAAAAATCTATTCCTTTGCAAGATTCAGAGGAGAATGTGGAGTCCAGTGGTCGAGTGCTGAAGCCATGTGGTCCATTATGGGAGGAGGGCGGCAGTGGCGCCAAACTCTTTGGAAATCAGGCCTTAAGTGAATGCAGGACTGAAAACAGCCAGGCACAGACTAGCCCTAGTGAAGAAAACAAAGCAAATAAGAATCAGCTCCAAAAGGTAAGAAAGACAGACTGCCAGGGCACTCATTGGTGGGCCGCTGAAATTCAGTGGCAGTGGTGGGAACTAGGAACTAACTTTTATGACTTAAGCTTGATTTATAAAGTGGTTATTGTGGAACCTAGTAGGCACACACAAAGGTTCTTAAGCGGAGTGAAGGTCATGCTTTTTCTGAGTTGTGCCGTGTCCTTTGGAAGGAAACAGCCACCAAAGTGGCGTCTTGTACGCCTGTGATAGTCTCTTCACACTGTCCGAATGTTTCCGTGTCTATTATAAAATCCTTTTTTTGGGTTCTTGGTTTGTTTTTGTAAATTCAGTCTTCTGCACTTTTTGTATAAATTTTAGCATTCTTTCCTGGTTATAATCTCAGTGGAGGAATTTATATGGTTAAAAAGCGTGGAATTTGAATCTTTTTAAGGCATTTTGGTAAATTGTCAAGTGTCCCCAGAAGGGCTATATATTGTCCTACCAGTAGTGTTTGACACTTCATTATACCAAGCTTGGAATAAATTTTTTTGTTTTTGTTTTTGTTTTGTTTTTGGGTCACACCTGGCAGCACTCAGGGGTTACTCCTGGCTCTATGCTCAGAAATCGCTCCTGACAGGCTCAGGGGACCATATGGGATGCTGGGATTTGAACCACCGACCTTCTGCATGAAAGGCAAACGCCTTACCTCCTTGCTATCTCTCCGGCCCCAACCTTGGAATAATTTAAAGATTTTCACCAAGCACTTCTCAGCTCAAAATGCAACATACTGTAAAAAAAAAAAAGGCACGTAATTATATGCAATTTAGAAAGTATCCTGTGACATTTTTGCGTTATTGCTGGGCGAGGTTAACGTTTAATAATAAATTATTTTTCCTAAACTATCTCAGCCTGGATATACAAAAAAATTTGGGGGGGGGGGTCACAGCTGGCAGCGCTCAGGGGTTAACATTTAATGATAAGTTATTTGGAGTTGGTGGAATACATTTTTCCTAAACTATCTCAGCCTGGAAATACAAAAAAAATTTTTTTGGGGTGAGTCACAGCCGGCAGCGCTTAGGGGTTACTCCTGGCTTCATGCTCAGAAATTGCTCCTGGCAGGCTCGGGGGACCATATGGTACGCCGGGTTTTGAAGCAATGACCTTCTGTATGAAAGGCAAACGCCTTACCTCCATGCTATCTCTTCGGCCCTGGAAATAAAAACTTTGATGTAAATTTGAGCACTTAATGAAAATGAATCATTCTTGCCTTGGTCAGTGTGTTGTCTTATTTTTGTGAAAAGGCAGTGAAATCTGCCATGTTGCTTACTCATCCAACCCTTTCATCTTTCAGGTCACAAACAGACAGAGGAGAGAACAACAGAGACTGGAGAAGAAGAAGCGGCAGGAGGAGCGGCATCGCCACAAAGCCCTCGAGAGCAGGAGTAGCCACAGGGACAGTAACAGGAGTGAGGCAGACGTGAATACACAGGTCACCTTGGTGAAGACCTTTGCTGCACTCAACATCTGACTCTCAGCCTTCTGGGCATCCTAAGAAGCGAGTGGAAATGGGGAGCCGTATACCAGACTTTCCAGTGAGGCCCTCCTTTTACAGACACGACCCTCCAAATCTACATAAGCTCACACACTGACTTAGTTTCCTTCAAGTTGCCTCTTTTTGTTCCAAATTTTGTTAGTGATAATGCTTTGTTTTATGAAAGTACAGTGAAGCCATTCATGTTCAAATTAAAATACTGAATTAACGTAGCAGTAGATAGGATTAGGACAGAAAAGTTTTATATGTCTCCCCACATCCCCTAAAGAAATCAGAGTTCAGTCACCTTGGGATCTTTCCTTTGTACTTGGCGCAAATTTTGAGTAATTGTTTATAAAATAGCTTAGATTAATTGTTGATTAGAAATTCGGAACAGTAAATTCCTTCTTTTTTATTTTAAACAGATATTAATATACAGAATAGTTTATAAACATTCTCCAGCTCAGGAACATGTTTAGTATTACTTTCCTTCTAATTCAAGTTAATCCAGAAAATAATTGAAGAAGTATTTTCCCAGAGTAATTGGATATGGGGCTGTGGCCTAGAGTCAGAGTGGAAATTTCACAGCTACCTTCTCTCATTCCAAATTCTGAGGTTACTTCAGAAGGGCTGCAGGTGCTGTTAGTGGTTTGTACTTGAGCCAGCTGATAAATGTGCTGACTGTTGACTGTTTTGCAGACTGTCGCTGGTATTGAATTTTTGGGGACTTGTTTTTTGACAAAGGGAAGACAGTATGTTACTGCTTCTGGTAAAGTTCTGGGATTCTGATAATATGGAATTCATAGTGGTAGAAGGAGAAATAAGGAGATTGCTGAGGTTATGCCTAAGAAGTCTATATAAGTTTGTTTTTTTTTTTTCTGGAGGGAAATGTATGGTAGAATATCTAAGGTTTTTTTATGTTCACAATTGAAGTAACTTATTTTCTTTCTTACTATTCTAGATTTAGAAAGATGCCTTGAGAGCGAAATAAAAGGCAAAATGACCTATGGCTAAATGTTTTAGTATTACGAAAATTATGCACTTTCTTTCTTGAGGCTCATTTTTTTTTTGTTTGTTTGTTTTTTTTTTTTTTTTTTTTTTTTTTTTTTTTTTTTGGTGGGGTTTGATGCTGGAAAATTCCGTAGGATCCTCTATACATTGTCAGTGACTTAGTTTGGGTTTTTCAGCCAGAAAGCATACTTTTGTCTGAGGCCTTTGAATGATATCACAGTTCTAAAATGGACAAGTTTGGGCAGCGGATGGATGTAAGCTTTAAAACTCATGCCAGTCTTGGTTGAAGTTTGCTAGTCTTGGTCAGTCTCTACCATTGGAGATCCTTACATTGGACAAATATAGATACTGAGTCAAAAGGTAAATTGTTTTTTCCCCTACCCCTGTCAAGTTTTAAATGATAAAAGTTCCAAGGCAAAGGGTAAACTTACCAAAGCAAACAATGAAAACCAACAGTCCCCCTCCCCTAATCAACTTTGACACTTACAGTCCTATCTTTGTCTAGACTAGCTTTGGTTTCATTGAATCATCTCTGTCGGCAGGGATATATTCTCTTCGGTTTTAATGATGTGTATTAATTTTCTGTTTGTCTGACTCTGGTGACTTTTTGTGGTGGAGCAGCAATAGTCTCTTGGAATTCCTCCCAGGACATTGTGGTCGGGTTTCTTCCTGGTACAGTACATTGTTTATGTAGCAG
This sequence comes from Suncus etruscus, assembly GCF_024139225.1. Classification (NCBI taxonomy): domain Eukaryota; kingdom Metazoa; phylum Chordata; class Mammalia; order Eulipotyphla; family Soricidae; genus Suncus; species Suncus etruscus. Next base: position 18,267,089 of record NC_064851.1, on the reverse strand, counting down.
ATTTAGGAATTGCGTGGCATTTTTCATTGCTGAGTCCTGACTTTGAGGCTCCAGTTTTAATCCAAACAGGTGAAGAGTCTGCATTGCCTTACTCTCTCCATGGGAGTAAGGGCCATTGCTTTAGGGGCTGCTACTCTCCTAATTTTCACCTTGTTACTGAGTCCTCACTATTGCCGGGCTTCTTTGCTGGAACACTTTTCTTGTCTGTATATCATACTGCACAAGTGCAGGAATTGCAACCCTTTTATAAAGGTCAAGACTGTCTAGCAAAAAATACAGCAAATTTAGGAGTCAGAAAAAGCTTAAGAGAGATAAAAGGACAGAAGTAGTGAAATTACTTGTATGGCTAATGAAGGCAGCTTTGGGCCCCCAGGGCCTTAGAAGTTTTAGATACTGCTAAAAAAGTTAATAAAGAAGATTGGGCACTTTGATTTATAAGTTATTCTGATGTAGATTTTTAAAAACTAATCATATGTCTTCAGGAAATTTCTTCTATTACCAATTACAGTTTCCCAGTTACAACTGATCTGTGTTTAGTAGGATAGGGGTAGAGGTAGCCAGCTGTAGTGAAGTCGTTTAGCTAAATGGTTTTTTCACCTTCTCAATTGCTCTGCAGTGTGAGGTAGAAGGATCAGTAAATGTGATTGCCTTTGTAGGCACTTCACAGTCATTCTGTTGGCAACCTGAATAGAGACACAGTATGTGTAGTCCTCAAAAGAACAATTCCAGTAGCTGTTTCCTAGTAAGTAGTTCCTAGCACAGTCTGGATTAGGAATTGCATATTGTTTCACTTCAGGGTCATATCTTGGCTAATATAGATTTACTTTTCATGGGACTGCATTGGTAACTATAGTGTGAGGCCAGGAGAAAGGGGATGACGCCTCTAGCTGCTTGTTAGTTTTCTAAATTGTATATAAAGGTTTTATGGATTTAAAAAAAATTTTTTAAAGGTTAAATAAAATTTCAGTGGCAACAGTTTATACTACAGAGGTAGATGTAAACAATGTAGAACCACACCTAATAAATAATGTTGCCACAAGGAGATAATAGAGATAGAATGTACACGTGTATTTAACTTTCAATAATATGAGCATAAGCTTTCAGGAGTCAACTTTGAAGAATTGTGGCAGAAAGAATCCCAACTGTTCACTAAGGTTGTCTCTAGTTTCTTTGGTACACATGGAAAACACTTGCAAACCCATTTTTATTCGAGGGCTTGTGAAGTGGGATTTCACTAGTGGAAGAGCTCAAACTGGACTCGAGGGCCCCCTGCATAGATAGTTGTTTCTTGCCTGCCTCCCCAGTGAAGTTCCACAGAGTGAAATGGTTTGGCTCTGTGGGGACATCTCCTGTGGGGCAGGGCTGTTCATATATCAAGTAGGAAGTTATCAGGTGGACTTTTGTCATTGAACTGGACTTATGGGTAGTCCCTGTTGTCACCGTTCAGTTTCTCTCAGTCTGAGAAACTCTCTCAGCTCTGCCTGGGTTTTACCGGGTTGCTGGAGAATGCTATCAGTTTACCTCAGTGAAACGGTCGGCTCAGATAGCCTGTCAGTTAAAGGAAACCTCGATTCCTGGTCAGAGTTGACTAAAAAAATCATCCCGACCAAAAGGTCTCTGTGGGCTGGATGGTAACGGCGCTACTGAGCTTCAGTGTGCCTTGCCTGTGCCCTGATTCCCCTGGTGGGCGGATGCCTCCTCTCTTCACCTTGTTTACCTCAAAGGCTCTGTCTGTTTGTAGCAAACCCATAGACTCAGCCTGCTGCCGTTTGTCTGCGAGCCTCTCTATTTGCCCCTCGTTCACCTCAGCTTTCAGAGCAGGGATTGCTAAACTCCAGGATCTTCTGACAGTTCTGGATGATTTAATTTTTTTTTTTTTTTTTTTTTTTTTTTACAAAGTCTGCTTCCTTGGCTCTAAAGCAAAAGATACATTTCCTCTGACATTGGTGAAGTGAGTCTGTTGGCACTTTTCCGATCTTCTGCTGCCATGTGAGGGGAAATGGAGGGTTGGTTTAACATGGACGCAGTGAAGCACCATGCAGACTTGCATGATATGGGCTTCCCAGTGTGCCCGCAGGGCTTGGCCCACATGCACACGCTGGGCCCTGTGGACTGCCTGGACCTGTATGTCCCAAGGTGAGTTGTCCTGTCAGAACCCTCCTAAGGATTTAGTTTTTGGAGTGTCTATCTTGGTTAACACTACTTTGTATCTTGATTAAGACATTTCACAGCCTTGCAAAGTTACTTGAGAAGGGGCTGGTATCAGTAAATGATGTATCTCAATAAATGCACGATCTCCTGCATGATGACTGTATTTTAAGCAGGACATACCTGTGACGCACAACTTCCGCCCGTGCACTGGTGGCACGGCGGCTGATGATCACTAGTCTGCCCAGTCCTCCGCATGTTGACCTCTGATTTCCTGCTGCCAGCTGTTGGTGACAGACTGATCACTTGAGCCCTATCACAAGACTTCGCCTGTGGCCGAGCCCCTGCCAGGTTCTTATCCCCTTTTGAGAGGTCCTGGTACAGGACCCTCTCATTTCTGGCTCTGTGGTTGGTTTCCCCAGACAGGAAGAGCCTCAGTCTTCCTCCTGCCTTCCCAGCATCTTTCATCAACATTGAACATCTTCCATTAGAAGAAGAATACAACCCAGCCTGAGTCTGACTTCAAGCCTTCCGCGTTCTTCTTGCTAATATAGATGTGCTGATGCACAAGTCTCCTTTACGAGGAAGGGCCAGAGTGTCCTGGGAGCATATCAGGGGCCTTCCCAGGTTCAAGAACGGTTCCTCTCTTTTTTCCTAATTGCACTATACTTGTTCTAGCTTCAGTCTGGAGATATTTAAGACCTCCATGGGGTCATGATTCATAGACTTAGCAAGTCTTGCCTTACCTATGGAGCTTGACAGGGAGAGATGTGACCATTGTCTCATATCCATAGTTTTCATTCCCTCTTTATGTTGTTAATTTCCTCAGATTGTGTTAATATGAACCATTTTATTTTTTATTTACCAAAGTACTTCACTTGGCTATTTGCAGTGTTTTCAAAACCAAATGTTTCTTTTGTGTGTGTGTTTTTAATCTTCAATACTTGGTGCAATAGAAGCTGCAAAGATGTGCCACTTTATCTATGAAACAGAATTTTGTATACCAATAAATTCTAGTTTAAAGACAAAGTTTCCAGTTTTTGTCACTGTTGGACTCCTGTTTGGGTACTTGGGACCAGAAGAAAAGAGGAAAAGTCCTTTTGGGAGACCTTTACCTGCCATTTATTTGAGTGGTGTGCCCAGGTGTGTTCAGTGTGCTTTCAGTAGCTTTAGGACGTTGGCAGTGCCACCAATGAGGTCTGTATAGTCAAGATTTGTGTGAGAGATGTGGCTCAGTGGCCAAGCACATACCTTGCACATGAGACCTCTCTGTTCCACTCCTGGCTCTGAAGGAAAAAAGAAAAATATGTGGCTTATCCTGATTCTTTATGGGCACTGCCAGGAATGATCCCTGAGCACAGAGCCAGCACTAAATCCCAAGCATTGCTAGAAATGGCCCATCTCATCTCCCAACCCCTAGAAAAAGACCTGCATGCTAGTTAAAAACATGTTTGATATTTATAGGTATCTGCTTGTGGAGCAGCTTTGCTGCCTCCTGGGGTTTCCAGGGCTCTGAACATGGAGTGATTTATTAGGAGATACAGACTGCCTGAGACAACTCTGGGCAGTAGTGATGGGCCAAGAACTCCCCTGGATGAGGTCCTCAGGAGAGGGAGGGAGAAAGCAGCCGCAGAGAAGACATAGGAACCCCTGAGCATCACCAGCGGGGACACAGTCATATGATTGTTTCCTCTCATTCTTGTATTTGCACTCATGGAGCAGCCACCACCTTTGACTGACTCCCTGGTGTCAGGGCCCAGAAGGTATTTGGTTAATCCCTGAATGAAATGAAAGAAGATCCCAGTTCCTGGTAAGTAGTTACCTATTGGTCATCCTCGTGTGACTTTTGTCTCTGTACATCACTGAGATACTTCTGGGTGCGCAAACACTGAATGATCCTATAGCTTGCGAGGCAGCCTAGTTATGGACCCTGTTACCTAGTTCAGATTCTTTTCAAAGATCCTGCTAGGACCAAAGTGATATACAGTACTTCCTTCTTCCTGCATTGGCCAGTGCTGATGGTTTCCTTAATTTCACCCTTTTAGCAATTCATCTGGGGCAGGTACTACCTGTTAGGCTGGCTTATGTTTGAAGAGCTTCCTGCCTGGGTCTAGAGAATTGCACTGTCCTTTTGTTTATGAAGTTGAACAAGTCTGTAAAAACAATTAATGGGACCAGTGGGTAAGGCATTTGCCTTGCACAAGGCCAACCTGGGCTTGATTTCTGACATCCTGTATGGTTCCTGAGTACTGTCAGGGGTAATTCCTGAGCACACAGACAAAAGTATCTCCTGAACATCGCTGGCCCCCTCCCCAAAATTTTCCACGTTGGAGAAATTTGTCAGAACCCCATATGATAGAACTTAGACATCAAGATATTTAGTTTAGGGCTAGTGGTAAAAAACACTTGCCTTGTGTGAGATCTCAAATTCTTTGTGTTCTGTTCTTTGTGCTGCCCTGTATCACCTTGTTGATCCTGGCAGTGCAGTTTGTGGTTCCCCTGTGCTACAATTATTGCCACTCAGGTAAGCATTGCAACTGAAAGCAGCATAGCCAAGCATATGACACCATCCCCAGAACTACAATGAGCAGGAAAATGGGAGAAATGATACTAGGTTCTTATCAGTATATCCACCCACCCAGACAGCTAAGAATTCATCCAACATTTACGTAAGCCCATGCTATGTGTGACAAAGGTGGACTGAATCAGAGGTGGACACGGTTAGGAAAAATTCCCAGTCTAGAGACTGGAGAGTACAGTGGATGAGGTGCTTGCCTTGCACAGAGCCAACCCATGTTGGATCTCTACACCCGTATATTCCCCTGAACCTGCCAGTACAGGGGAACCAACCCCTGGTGAATGGGGCCTAAAGCAGGGGTACTGTGAGGATTAAGAAAACAAGATAGACATAAGAGAAAAGCAAGGGATTGGATATCATAGTCTGTGGGCAAAGTCCTGAGTGTTTTCCATGTACAATATATATTGTTTAGAACCTGTAAACACAGGATGAAGGGCAAATATTAATAACTGCCTATCTATTGCTAATCTAACCTAATTTTGCCTTTACATATCAAAGGGGCCTGGAATAGCTAAAGCAAAAATTTGGATTGTCTTCTGGGAGAGGTGGCAGACAAATGAATACAGGACTTCCACCAAGAAGGTGCTTTCTAAGTGTGTCTGCATTCTGAGAATTAGTAATTATGGGTCCCCAAATCACCTTTTTAGCTCCTCTCCTCAGCTTGTCATCTTTCTAGCGAAGATTATGTATTTCCTGGATGTCTGTATATCCAATATGCCAGGAGTGATCCTTGAGCACAGAGCCAGGAGTAAGCCTGGAGCATCTTGTGGTATGGCCCCAAAACAGAACATAAAATGTTCCCAATCTAGGAGCATGAGTGGACCTGGAACTTTGACCCAGAGAGGTCATATGCTAAAAAAATAAAAGGAGGCATTGACATGTTGATTGCAGAGGAAAATCTAGGAAAGATTGGTGGGTGAGGTGTCATTTGTATGGATTAGACAGCAAAACAGAGATGGAAGTAGTATGCAGTAGAAGCAGACAGCAAAAGCAAATCCTCAGTCATTTGTCTCGGCTATGAAGACAGGGTTTGTAAAGGGTGGTGAGTTTAGAGAAAGACTGGGAACTTCTTCTAACGCTTGTCTAGGGCCTTTCGTACTGAGGATGGCCACAGTGCTTGTTTAACAAGTTCTGAAAATTGTATCCTGCTCCTTTGTGCCTGTCCTCTGCAGTGTTGGGAGTTTACCGTGTCTTTGCTGACCTTGGAATGCGTGACAGGGACAGCCCTTGATGTAAAGTACTGCACATCATCTCTGCAGGTTTGCCTACTGCCTCTGTGGGACGTCAGCTCTGAAGATTAATGATACTCAAATGTACCACATAACATAAAATAGCACTCAAGGTTATGAGTCATGGGGATATTCAAATCTAGATAGTGTTTCTCAAATGCTGCTTCCTTGAAACAATTCTAATTTGCTATATATTATACCTGCAGTTGAACATATTTCTCTTGTATGAAGGTCCCAGGACCCACTCACATCGACTCTTGGCTGACCAGGTCATCAATTGATGCTAGGACCCAAGTATATTGTGCTTTGGTACTGTGGTGCTGGGGATCTAGACTGGGTGAAGTACTTGCAGTCCATCTCCCTAATCCCCGCATTACCTCCCTGACTTCCTACACACTTCTTTAGCATCTATTGGGTGAGGGATTGACTTTTGGTTCTGCCACTCATTTAAGCTCGATTACTTCATGTTATGTGGAATAATGGATGTATACTTTGGACTGGTGACATGCCTGCCTCAGATCTCCATCATCCAGCAAAGAGCCAGTAGCCAAGAATGAGCTTTATGCAGTATTCTGCTTTTCAGTGGTGACACTACAAAGCAGCAGATGAATGACCATAAAATATTTTGTGGGGTGAATTAGGAGGGCCCTTCTGGTGATTCTCAGGCCTAAGGATGCACAGCTGCTCAGGCCTGGTAGTATCAGGAATGATCTGGGCTACACTGTCAGTACTTAGGGGGCTTCCAGGGCCAACCCAGTGATACTTGAGGGACCATGTGGTGCTAGGGATTGAATTGGCATTGGCCTCATGCAAGGCATGCGCTTTAAGCCCTCTTGGTACCTGTCTCCAGCTCCATGACCAAGAAATCAAAGTTGGTTGGAAATTCATTCGAGAATGCCAATGTAACTAGAACTTTAAATCACATATGCAGAGCGTTTTTATTATTATTATTATTATTATTATTATTATTTGGTTTTGGGGTCACACCTGGCAGGCAGCGCTCAGGGGTTACTCCTGGCTCTACACTCAGAAATTGCTCTTGGCAGGCTCTAGATCCATATGGGATGCTGGGGTTTGAACCACCGTCCTTCTGCATGCAAGGCAAACTCCCTACCTCCATGCTATCTCTCTGGCCCCTCAGAGTGTTATTTACCCAGACACGTTGTTAATACATTTTGTTAGGGAAAAACGGTATAGAAACAAAAAACTAAGTAAATCCTTCCAAATTGCAGAGAAAAACTATGAAACATTTGGTTGCCAGTCTCTTCATCATTGATCTATTCTCCCTCTCCATCTCATTTTTAAATTCACTGCCCCTTTTATTCAATGAATTAATAAACATTAAAACACTTTGTGCTTGGCAGATGCCCTGTACTTAGTGATAGCAAGTCTTGTTCTTTAACAGCCATTCATTCATTCATTCATTCACTGACAGAACATGAATATGGATAATGTGCTAGGGATTGTTTTGTATGTTTTCACACACGCCTACCTCATCACAGCCAACTGTCAGAGAACTGTCATAGTTTGATTTGATAAATGCCAAAACTGAGATTGTGGCCATATATCAATGCACTTTATTTTTTATTCTTTTGGTTTTTGGGTCACATCCGGCAGCGCTCAGGGGTTACTCCTGGTTCTATGCTCAGAAATCGCCCCCGGCAGGCTTGGGGGACCATATGGGATGCCAGGATTTGAACCACTGTCCTTCTGCATGAAAGGCAAACACCTTACCTCCATGCTATCTCTCTGGCCCCATCAATGCACTTTAGATTTTAATATGTGTACAAGTCTGGGGGGGGCATCTGGTTAGCTTCTGGATCCTGACTCAGCAGGCAAGGATGGCGTCCAAGATTTCGATATTTAATTAAAAAAATTTTTTTTTGCTTTTGGGTCACACTTAGTGGTGTTCAGGACTTCTTGTTCTGCACTCAGATATCACTTTTGACAGTGCTTGGGGAAACATATTATATGGGATACTGAGGATCAAACCCAGGTTGTCCACTTGCAAGCCCTACCCACTGTACTTTTGCTGCAGCTCAAGATACTGTATTTCTAACCATTCCTCTCGCAATGCCAGGCTTTGAAGCACTGCACAGATCATTGTTGCTAAGTGTCAGAGCCAGGGTCTGTACCAGGATCCTCTGGTCCTGAGTTTAGGTTCTTATAATTGATGCTTTCCACAAATCTGTCACCAGAGTGTATGCAGCATAAATATGCATGCATGCTACAGAGAATTCATTGACCAGAAATTTATTGATCCCTGGTGGGAAATGGGCTATTCCAGGCTCTTGGTCTTATGTTTGGCATTAATTTTGCCTCATAGTTATGGAAGGAAGGTCTCCAGGTACTTGTCTCTTTGATATCTAAATCCATCATGTCTGGACCATATGCTCTCAGCTTATGCTAAGGCACCATACTTTTAAGACGGTTGAACGGGTTTATTTGTTTATTTAGCAACTTGGTTATTGAAAATGCAAGGGGATGATTTCCTGAGATCAGAAACAACCCCTCTCCCATAAAGACAAATTCTGGTTTAAGTCAAATTTAGGTTTTGTCCTGTTACTTTTATAGAATAACACCAGAGGGCGCTTCAGGATCACGTTTTCCAACACATGCAGCTATCTTCACCCACCTTTTACCTTCAGTTTTTGCTTTATTTATTATTTCTTTTCATTTGTATTAAGACATCATGACCACAAAATTGTTCATAATAGAATATTTTTGTTTTTTTTTTTCGGCCACACCCGGTGACGCTCAGGGGTTACTCCTGGCTACGCGCTCAGAAATCGCTCCTGGCTTGTGGGACTATATGGGACACCAGGGGACCGAACTGCTGTCTGTACTAGGCTAGCGCGTGCAAGGCGCCAACCGCTCTGGCCCCAATAATAAGAGTTTCTTTTGTCATATAATGTTTCAATACCTATCTTATGACCAATGTCCCTCTCTCTCCATCAGTGTCCCAAGGATCTCTCTCAGCAGCCTGTCCCCTTAGCAGCAGTCCTGTAGCACATTTATTTCATATTACATGCAAAGAAATGGCAAATGTAATTATCAGAAAGTAATAGAAGTCAATCTGTGATGATTGATTACTAAGTGATTTTAACCAATATATAAATAAGATGTTAATTTGTTATTAAAAATGTATAAAGTTCCTTACCAAGTTAAGAGTAAAGCACACCTTTCTTAAACTAGTAGAGGGCAACTATTCGCAGCATTATTGTTTGTTTGTTTTGGTTTGGTTTTTGTTTTTGGGCCACACCCAGTGACGCTCAGGGGTTACTCCTGGCAACACGCTCAGAAGTCGCTCCTGGCTTGGAGGACCATATGGAACGCTGGGAATCGAACTGGGTCCCTCTCCGGTCAGCCACATGCAAGCCAAACACTTTACTATCGCCCCAACTCTGGGAAATTCTTATCAATGTTGTTTTTTTATTCCCCAGTTTTTGGGTCACACTCAGCAGCACTCAGGGGTTACTCCTGGCTCTATGCTCAGAAATCGCTCCTGGCAGGCTCAGGGGACCATATGGGATGACCTTCTGCATGCAAGGCAAATGCCTTACTTCCATGCTATCTCTCCAGCCCCTATCAATGGTTTCTTTAACTGTTATTTTGTCATCATATTTCCCTTCTTGTTCATCAGATAATCCTATGATTCTTATATATTTTTGTTGTTGAAGATATTTCTTAGTTCCCTAGTGTGTTGCTCATTTCTTGTCAATTTTCCACCTTCTCCTGTTTCTTTTTTTTTTTTTTTTTTTTTTTTTTTGGTTTTTTTGGGTCACACCCGGCAGTGCTCAGGGGTTATTCCTGGCTCCAGGCTCAGAAATTGCTCCTGGCAGGCACGGGGGACCATATGGGACGCCGGGATTCGAACCGATGACCTCCTGCATGAAAGGCAAACGCTTTACCTCCATGCTATCTCTCCGGCCCCTCTCCTGTTTCTTAGTGATTTCCTCCTTCTCATCTTGGAGCTCCTCAATCTTTTGAGCAACTTCCATTGTTCAGCTGATCAGAGCTTCTATTAACTTTTAAAATCTTGTTTAAAGAAAATTCATCACATAGTTGACATAATTGATCGTAATACATTTATTTTTAGATGGAAGCAAAGTTGTTGAAAAAATAGAAAAAAATAAAATGGTAGAGAAGAAAAAAGATAAAATACAGTAGCAAACACATTTGTGAAAATTATTGCATCTCCAATGAAGTCATTAATAGACTGGCAGAAGTTTTAGTAAGATCTTGTTGTTAGCTGTCCATCCTGTTAAATTGTCATCCTTTAGGGATGACAGCATCAAACAAATTAAGTTGTCTAGAAATTCAAAGCACAATTATTGATATGATTTTTAGGGGTTTGTACTCAGCTGGCAGGATCCTGTAAGAAGGCAGATATAGGGCAGGGGGGAGATGCCCACACTAGCTCCAAAGAACCCTGGTGACATACATCAGCCCTAAAACCTGCGTACTTAAAATTTGGTCAGATCGGTGTCCCTGAAAAGAGTTGTAGAGGGTCAGTGATGAGGCAGGGCCTTTAGGAAAATTGATTCTGTTTGTTTTTGTTTTGGGGCCACACTTGGTGACGCTCAGGGGTTACTCCTGGCTCTGCGCTCAGAAATTGCTCCTGGCTTGAGGGACCATATGGAACGCCAGGGATCTAACCACAGTCTGTTCTAGGTTAGCTGCGTGCAAAGCAAAAGCCTTACAGCTGCGCCAAGGCTCCAGCCCCTGGAGAAACTGATTCTGGATGCTGGAGGCAGCAAACATGGTTTTGGCAGGGCAAGGGCTTGGCCCACCCTCTCCTCTTGAAAGGTCCAGCTTTCTACTGCCTGGCCTATGTAGCCATACATACATGTTTATATCTCATTCAAGTAAAGAGTGAATCTATGGAGCTGGCCCAGTTCGAACATGGCGACTACATTTGTGGGTGAGCTTCTATTTACTTTTGATATCATCTATCATTTTTTTCATCTCTCATTTCCGACTGTAGTAGATTTTTCATTTGAGCTCTTAAAATTTCTTGCAATTGCTGACTACCTGTGTCATAATTTCTTTGAACTTTTTGACATCATCATAGTGTCTCTAAAGACACTGTCTGTCTGAGGATTTACTGGTGTTGTTTATGTCTTTGGAGATACTGGTTTTCACTCATTGAGCTAGGGAGGATTTCTACATGTTTCCCTATTGTTTTTCTAATTTCTTGCTGTGCTGAGGGTGAATATAGTTAGACTCACCCCCTCACCAGAAGATGCTGAGGGATTAAGCTAAGGTTTCTCTTTCTTCCTTTCCTAGGGTGGTGAAATAGCAGGCTGGTCAGGATCGAGTTATAGTATGGGCCTATTTACATGGGACATGTCAGGTGTGGGTGTCGAAGGAAGAGAGGGACTCACCTACTGTCCGTAGTAGGCCCAGTAATGTCAACTAAAGGCAGCCTCACTTGGGATGGCAAAGTAGCAGGCAGGAGATTCCCCAGTTCTTTATGTTAAAAACTGATCTTACCCGATGATACCAGAATAAAACCCATGACATCATTTGCATGTAAGGCAAAATGTTCTATAACTGAGCTCTGTTGTTCCAATTTGGGAGCCATCCTTGGTACTAGTATGAGGATTACTCCCAACTCTAAGCTCTAGGTCATTTCTCGGTGTATAGGGAACTGTGAGGTACTGGGGATTAAACCCTGGGCTTCAGTATTCAAAGCAGATGCTACCATTTCTTGACCCATCTTCTTGGTCCACTGATAATTTTTTTGTTTATTTTTGCTTTTGGACCACACCCAGTGTTGCTTAGTTGTTACTCTTGACTCTGCATTCAGAAATCACTCCTGGCATGCTCAAGGGGCCATGTGGAATGCAGGGGATTGAACCTGGGTCAACTACACACATGGCAAGTACTTTATCCACTTTTTTATGGCTCCAGCCTCCATGATTTTCTTTCTTTACTGATCTTTGATCACATCTGGTTGTTCTCCTGACTTACTCTTGGCTCTGCACTCAGGGATCACTTCTGGCAGGGCTTGGGGGACCATAAATTGCACTGAGGATGAACCTGGGTTGACTGTGTGCAAGTCAAGCACCTTACCCACTATACTATACTACCTCTCTGGTTCAACTATTGATTCTTTATTAAGGTTTTTATTGAGTTACAGCAGCAAAGCATTCATATCTGATTACCCTTCAATAATGTTTATTTTGGGCTGGAGAGATATCACAGCGGTAGGGTGTTTGCCTTACACGCAGTCAACCCAGGATGTGTGGCTGTTTGAATTCCAGCATCCCATATAGTCCCCTGATCCTGCCAGTAGCAATTTCTGAGCTCAGAGCCAGGAGCAATCCCTGAATGATGCCGGGTGTGACCCAAAAACCAAAACCAAATTAAAACAAAAACACAAAAATGATCATTTTATTTTTTTAGTTTTGGGGTAACAATCAGCAGTGCTTGGAGATAATCTCAGCTTGGTTACTATTTGTGCTATTTGAAAAAGCATGTGACAATGAGGATTGAATCTAGGTCTTCTGTATGCAAAGCATGAACTCAGCTCTTTGAGCCATCTTTCCAGCTCTAAACTTTTTTTGATAGCACAGATTAACTTCACGTTCGAAACAATATGAAGAGCATCCCTTTGATTTCTTTACACTTTCCTGTTCTCAAAGTCTTGAAGCTTTTGCATACCATAATAAAAAGGAGAAGAACAGTCATTGCGTGTCCACTGTGAGCCTGGCCTTGTGCAATGCCTTTATTACATCTCTTATCATACTGAGCAGGCACATCCCAACTCTGGAAGATTACATCAGTAGATCATATATACTAGAATCATTACACCTACGTTCACAGGAGTAGAAACTGCTGGAGCATAATACATGGCTTTGAGGCATTAATTCCACCTAGTGAGAATCCTTTGGTGCATTACAATCTCTTTGGCCTCTGGGTTAGTTCCATGATGTTGAAAACTTTCTTCTCTGTCAGGCACTTGGCCCTGCCCAGGCACCTGCCCTGGGCATATTCTGGGTTATGTTGACAATCACAGAGACAGAGAGTCAATGGTCAGTCAGATTCAGGCAGAAATGAACTTCCACTGGAATTGAAGAGACTCTCTCAGCTAGAACTTCCCTTATTTCTGGTTCCTGGATGCCTGTCCATCAAAGGTTGGCTCTGGATAAGATAATTTAGGGAGATTTTTCTAATTTGTCGTGTGGCAGACTTGAAAGACTGATAATATAGTGGGAGTAATTTTGATTGGAATTTTTTCTTTTCTATCTCTTTGTTGGTTTTGGGCCACACCTGTTATGCACCTGTACTATCTCTCCAGTACCTTAAAGCTATCATTTTTGGTTTGTTTTGTTTGCACCCAGAGGTGCATAGGGCTAAGCTGACTCTGCGCTAAGGGATGATTCTTTTTTTTGTTTGTTTGCTTGTTTTTTGGGCCACCCCCCGGTGATGCTCAGGGGCTACTCCTGGCTATGCACTCATAAATTGCTCCTGGCTTGGGGGACCATATAGGACGCCAGGGATAAGGGGTCATTCTTGACAGTAGCGCTGAGGATTAAACTCATACTGGCTGCTTTTAACACAAATTCTTTAACTCCTGTGCAATCATTTTGGCTTCTTGACTGGCATTTCTTATATTTCTTACATGACTGCATTGGGCAAGATGTAGTTTTTCCAGAAATTGCCATTATTGCCTTGGGAAGTATTTTTAGAATGTTAAAAATAATGGAGCTATAAAAGTTACTGGCATGGCCAATTCAAATCAAAGGATGATGTTGTCGCTGCATGCAGGAGTCATTCATGTGGGATTGGTGTTCCTTGTATGCCAAAGCTTAGCACCTTCTGATACATAGTAGGTGCTCAAAAAACAAAACAAAACAAAACAAAAAAAACAAAAAAGAATAACTGTAAACCAACACAATACCTTGGGGATAGATTTATAAATCTAAGAGTCCTTAAATTAAGAGGAAATACCATTCACAAGTAGGAATTGAGGAGCGGTTCAGTAAAAGGGGTGAAGGGTTCTGGGGCCCTGCTCTTGCTAAAGAGGTGCCTGCAGGAATAGAGAACTGTTGGGAGAAGGCAGAAGAAATTTCTGGAATCAGGGTGTTCGGCATCAGTGTTTCCTGGCTTGGGGCTCCAGCATGTGGAGGCTGGTCAGCCTTCGTCAGGCGGGGTGGGCCCAGAGCACAGCTTGTTGGGGTAGTTGGCATATTTGCGATCATAGGTGTCCAGGTTGCGGCGGAAGCAGAGAGCAGCCCTCCTGTCACACTCGCAGGTCTGACGCTGGCAGTCAGTTTTGCCGCCTACGTGTGAGACAGCAAATCAGGGACAGGGCAGCTTAGACCTCAGGCCCTCCCACACAAAGGGACTGAGCCTGGGCAGACTCAGCCACATTTTGCTGAAAGCCCTTTCTCAGGGGATGTTTGTGGGTGGGTGAGAAATAGGGGAGGGTTGCTGAGGCTCGGGTTGCTAGGGATGCTGGTGTAGCTCTGAACTGTTCTTTCTCCTTCTTCCCCCATGAAGCCCAGCAGGCCTTTCTCATCATGAGACTTGCTGATGGGCCTTTTTTTTTTTTTTTTTTTTTTTTTGGTGTTTTTGGGCCATACCCAGTGGTGCTAGAGGTTATTCCTGGCTCTGTGTTCAGAAATGGCTTCTGGCAGGCTCAGGGGACCATATGGGATGGGGGGATTGAACTAGGGTGGATCCTGGGTTGGCTGCATGCAAGGCAAGTGCCCTACTGCTGAGCTATTGCTCCAGGCCTCAGCTTCTGGGTCTTTAAATGTTTCCACAGGATCTGGGAGCATAATAGTTTCATTTCTGTGGCTCAAACAACTCTCAGAGTAGCCCAATTCCATTCCAGAGGCCACTTGGGAACTGGAGTGGGGATTTAGGGGGCTTGTACCTACATTCAATAGGTGGGTCTCACTTTTTTTGCAGATAGCTCAGCACCTGTGGACCTACACTTAGTCTGGGGGCAAAGGCTGGTATTAGGCATAGAGGCCCAAGAACTCCTCTGCTCTCTGGTACTCCAAATGCTCCAAGAGCATTTCTGACCCCTTTGGTCCTGTGAATGTAAATCACAGTTCTGCGACTGCCAGAGCCGCTCATGGCCACCTTCTCAGGTCTGCCTTTACACCCCACCAGGCCTCTGCCAGGTCTGAAATTAGAAGGTGTTGCCCAGTCACTAAGCTGGGAGATGAAGGAGATCCCTTTGTTAGATAGGGAGGGAGAAGCAGAGGTTTCTGAGAGCTAGACTATTTGTCCAGAGTCACACTGTGGGTGGAAATGAAGTCCCTAATAAAGTCCCTAAATGAAGTCCCTAAATGAGTTCCTAACCACTCAACCTCTCCACTCCCTGTCCCAGCCTGGAGGAAATCCACAGTGATGGGAGCCTGCAATGGCTCAGTCCACCTTGAGGATGGACGGCTATAGAAGCCAGAGCTGGATCCACATCAGCTGGTCCAAAGACTGGTCCTGCTTGCTCCTCTCATGGGTTTTTCTGAGCATTTGAAATTCCACAGCCCTTATGCTCCTTCCTAAGGACCCACTTAGGCCTGTGGCCTCCTCCTAGCTGCTGTGGCAGGAAGATGAACCTCAGCCTGAACCTGTGTGGAGGCTCTTCCCCAGGAAAGAGAGGGGTTCTAGGGAACCCTGGGCTTGATCAGGGTGGCCAAATGAGCCTTTCTCAAAGCTGGCTGCCCCCCTGGGAAATCCAGCTCTAGGAATGCTGACTCAAGGGGTACGCCAGCTCTCTCTGACCTCTCCAGAATCTGTTGCTGGGGTTTTTCAAGGCCCTGGGTGGGTATATAAGAGTTGGATTCCACAGGAGTGGGATTCAGTTCTGTTTCCCAAGTACCCCTCTTCCTCTCACTAGATGCTCTGGGGGCGGGGGGGCTAAGTGGAGGAGGTACAGGAGACCAGGGCAGGAACAGAGCGGTCTTTGGGGTCCCTAAAGTGGATTCTAGATGAACACCTGGACTGAGAGACAGACTTCCCTATGGTCACACAGTGCTGAGGCCTCAATCTTAGTCCTCCAGAGCTGCAGCCCCCCATTCCCATTTGGGTGGGTCTCTCACCGCAGAAGACGTTGCATTTGCTGGTAGAGAAGAGGTACCGCTCCATCTTGGGCTCACAGCCCAGCTTTTCCAGCCGCCCATAGCAGCAGTCGTGTGCGTGGCAGCACCTATGGGCATGGACCTGCTGGGTGCTGGGGGGCTAGGCCTGCTCTACCATGGCCCTCCCAAAGGCCTCTTGCCCAGAGCACACCTTCTGCCGGGTTACCCCTTACCAGTCTGTGGCGTCCACTGGCCAGTGGGAGCCCCCGATACCGCAGTAGCAGCCGTAGTCATTGTACTGTAGTGCCGACTTGCCCGTCATCCGCTCAATCATCACCCCAAACTGGACCAGGTTTCCGGCAGCCGGGGCCACTTGGGGAAGGAGGGCGAGGCCTCCGGAGTCTGGGGCCCCACCCGCTCCAACCAGCTTCCCCCAAGGTCCCCTCATATATGAGTCAAGACATTGCCTGAGTGTCTCTGCTCCCCACCCCACTCCCAGTAGTGCCCAAGCCTGATTGGGGTTCATATCTCCATGTTACCTACTGCTGGACCCCCAGTCCTTGTCCCCATGATGCAAGTGCATCCAGCCCACCTCACTCCCTCTCTCTAAAATATCCATCTCCCCCTGAGTGATCTTTGAGTGTGTTCTGATCTTTCCACTAGAGTCTCTTCCCTCCAAGGGCCCTCTGTCCCTGTCAAGTCCCAGAAGTGGCCTCCCTTCCAGCAGGATAGATCCAAGGGCCCAGTAGTGTAAATGGGGGTAGGGAGCCCCACCAATACCTCCCCATCACCTTCAACCCATCTGCAGCCTTCTCCCCCCTTAGCCAGCCCATGCTGCCCTCAGGAATACCCAAGTGTCAGAAGGAAGCAGTGCTTCCTTATTCCCAAGCCCTTTCCCAGGGCCAACCTCAGGGACATGTTGAGAGTTCTGAGTTCCTGGGCAAATGGGTTGGGGTCATGTTGGGGTCAGGTGAAGGTTGCTAGGGTCACTTACCTAGGAGGCACAAGAAGGTCAGAAGAGGGGGTGGTTTCATGCTGGGGAGGGGAGGTGACAGGAGCCAGATGCAGGAGAGGACCAGCAGGGGTGCTTCTGATCCCAGGGCACCTCCCCAATTAGTTAAATACCTGGGTCCTGTCCACTCCCCATCATTAACCCCCGAATGCCCAGTGATGCAATCTTGCTTCCAGGTCTTGGCCCTTGGGCCAAGTCCTGGGGGAGGGGTCAGCCTGGACCATGGACTCTGCTTCCAGGCATCTGGAGGTGGGGGTACCATCTGTGCCTCTCTCTTTCCTCTCTGTCTTCACCATCCACTAATCCTTCCATCACTGACAGCATCCACTGCCTGAGCGGGAGCAGGCTCTGCAAGTACATATTGCTGTTCTTTTCATCCCCATTCTATGGGCACAGTTCCTGGGACTCAGAGAATAAAGAAACTTAACATTCCAGGCCAGGGTCCCTGTGCCAATGGCCAGGGTGTCCATGCCACTGGCTCCTGAAGCATGTCCTCTGCCCCCTGGCTCATTCTTCAGTCTCTATGTCACTCACAAAAGAGCCACTTGACCCCAATTAGGGCATGATATCTAGGGATCTTTTGTCTAAGAACCTATAAGATTTGGAGTATGCCTGACCTGGGTTCAATCTTTGGCACATAGTATGGTTTCCTGAGTACTGCCAGGATGATTCCTGAGCTTAGAGCCAGGAGTAAGCACTGAGCACAGCTGGGTGTGGCTCTAACACAAAACAAAGGGGAGGTCTGGGAACTCAGCCAACTGAACCCAATGATTGTTTTATTATTGTTCTCTCTTATGCTCTTCCAGATCTGACTTTTGTCTCCCTCCAGTTCTCAGGAAGTGTGGCCTTGTGCACTGCTGCTATAGAAAGAGGCTCTTGAATGTGTCCACTGGAGAACCCATGTTTCTGCAGCTCTGGCAATGTCTGACCTGTAGATGTTCCATGAGACCTGTGCCTGACAGCAGACTCGGACCCTGTGTGTTCTCCCAGGAAGGCTGCAGTCCCCTCAGACCTGAATGGAGACCTGACTTCAGAACTCACCTGGTAACCTCTGGATGGAGGCAGGCCTGGAATCTCTCCTGACCTGGTAGGGCCTGGCTCTGTCATTGTTGGGAATATCCAAGGAAAACTGTTTACAGGCCCGTGTGAGCTGCTCCCAGGAGTCCATCTGGGCAGAACTGCAGAGAAGAGCTAAGCTTTCCATAACCTCACCCTGCCCCTGCCCTCCCAGTTCTTGCTTTGTGACTGGGGTGACTTGATCAGCTGCTTCCATCAACATCCAGGGCTGGGCACTGCAGTGGTGGAATCCCAGTTCTACCACAAATTAAATGAGTGTAGACCTTGTCTTTATCCTTATCTTTATCAGAACCTCAGCCTTCCTGTTCATATCTGGGACCAAAAGGCTAGTACAGGAGCTAACGGGCTTGTCATGAATGTAGCTGACTGAGGTTCAATTTCCTCACTCCACAACTCCTGAACAAAAGTCCATGTTGTTCTGGAAGACTCTGAGTATGTGGGGTGTCCTGGGTAATCCCTGATAGTGTAGTGTAGAACCATATACTCAGGCCTCATATCGAGCCATTGGTCCCATAGATCAAGAATTGCCAGAAAGTGCTCCTGAGTCTCTTGAACACCACTATTAAAAATAAAGGACAGGGCCCAGAGAGATAGCACAGTGGCGTTTGCCTTGCAAGCAGCCGATCCAGGACGAAAGGTGGTTGGTTCGAATCCCGGTGTCCCATATGGTCCCCCGTGCCTGCCAGGAGCTATTTCTGAGCAGACAGCCAGGAGTAACCCCTGAGCAACGCCGGGTGTGGCCCAAAAACCAAAAACCAAAAAAGGACAAAAAAGACAGTTAATCTTATCCCTTTCCTCTTGTCCTTTGCCCCTTCTCAGGAGGAATCAGCATAGGTGCTATCCAAACTGGGTTCTGGCTTTTACTTGCCTGGGCCAAGTCCATTTGAGAAAACTCTCCAGGTGCTTTTCCACAGCACACCTCCTGCCAACTCTACATCAAGCAAACTGGGGCACCCAGAACTGGGACCCAGGTAGCCCCAAGAGTTGATTACCTGTGTGGACAGTAATCACAGTGCTCAGAACCTATGCTTTCAGGAAGAGAGAGTGGTTTGATTTCTTTCCAATCAGAAGAAACAAGACTATAATCCAGCTCAGTTCTATTTCTCTTCACACAGATACAGTTTTTTATTTTCCTTTGGTTTTTGGGTCACACCAGGCAGTACTCAAGGGTTCCTCCTGGCTCTATGCTCAGAAATCGCTTGTGGCAGGCTGGGGGGACCATATGGCATGCTGGAATTCAAACCCCCATCCTTCTGAATGCAAGGCAAACACACTACCTCTATGCTATCTCTCTGGCTCCACAGATACAGTTTTAATATTTGTTGTGTATGTCTCTTGGTCCATGCAAGCAAAAGTGTCCAGGGCCCAGGAGGAGAGTCAGGCTGTAGCAGACTGGGACTGTTTTGGAAACTGATTTGAATTAGTTGGAGAGTAAAGGTTGGTCTCCAAGAAGACAGAAAATATTCTCAGACTCTATGCCTGATTCCCAGGTATAGAATTCCTGTGGGGGTATCACCTAAGAGTGAGAAGAGGAGTGGCAGGCAGAATACTGACAGCTATCTCTGTACCCCCTTTCCCATGAACCTTCCAGGAACTCCTTTCAGGCTGGGGTTGGCTCACTCCACTTGGTGGGAATGAGGACAGCAGTGGGGGAGATAAAAGGGCCAAAGAGTAGAGTCTGCTTGGCCTGCATTATGGGGCCACTAGGAATCACCATTTCCCTGGCTGGGGGTGAGGTGGGACTGGGGGCAGGTGGAACTGGAAGGGGGTGTCCCCAGGCCTCAGCCCTCCTTTTAATTTAACGAGGGCAGCTTTAGCAGCCCCTGGTGGCTGCCCTGGGTCATGAGAACTCAAACAGTGAGTCACTGAGGACCTGCCTCCTAAACACCTGAAAATTAGCTTTGATTCCCAGGGAGATTTGGCTCACAGCCCTTTCCTGCAGCAGCAGAAGGGTGTAGCCCAGGAAAGGCCAGCCCTACTGAGTCCCATGGGGCCCTGCCAACCATGACCACCAAGTCAGGAAACAGAGGATTTGTAGGGGCCAGAGTTAGGTTGGCTTCTAGGAGGAATGTGCAGTGAAGGGGTGCTTGGAGGCGGCTCTCAGGAGGTGGTGACTGGGGTTGTTTCCCACTAGAGGCAACTCGTGGTTGAACATGTCAGCTCTCAGTATCGGTATCGGCAGGTCCAGGACTTGAGTGTTAGAGCCACTGCTTAGGGCGAGATGACTGTGGTAGTTTTGTCATCTCCCTGAGCCAAGCTGCATCATCTATAAATTGGAGCTAATTAGATCTATCTTTCTGAGTTTCGGATGAGATGAAAAGGAAGCGGAATGCAGGAGCATTCAGTAGATGCCATGCCCATGGGAGGAAGCCATAACTCTGATTCCTCCTTCCTTTTCTCCTTCCCCAACCCTGAAGGGCCAAAACATAAACCTCCACTGGGGATAGTGTTGTCTGCTGCCTGGCTGGGAGTTGGGTCTTTTGAGGGAAGTCTCAGCATGGAGGGTGCTGGCAGGGAGCTGAGGGGAGGGCTCAAGGCCCTGTCCCAGCAACTTTTTTATTTTTCCTCTGTGGCTGTAAGCATATCCCTTGTGGCTTAGAGCTCGTTATTATCGTCATCATCTGTTGTCATTGGAATAAGAAAATAGCAAACCATCTTCCCAGGGCCTTTTTCCTGTGAGCACCCCCAGGCTGTGCTGTCTGTATACTAGAGAGTTCTCTCTGTGGGTCCAGGGGATAGAGCTGGGTTAGCTTCCTGTCAGCCTAAGGGCTCACTTCCCAGGTGGACAGACTTTAGTAATACCATACTGAACAAAAACGTGCAGAATATTGCTTAGGGTGAGGAAAGAAGATGTTTGATTTGGGCAGGAGGAGAGTGAGAGCTTTTTGAGGGAAGACATGATTTCACAGGGGTCCCAAGGACTGGAGTGGGTGAGGAGAGTTGTAGAGAGCATTTATATGTGGGGACAGCTTGAGCAAAGACTTTGGGATCTAAAGGATATTGTGCCCACGGGACTGAGGTGATGTGGGCAGGCCTCAAAAGGCTTTTCTCACAGAGAGCAGATCTCAGAATACTTGCTGGCAAACAACATGAAACTCACAGAGCAAATGAGAGGTCAAGAAGCTCCCAGGACAATGAGGCACTGTGGGAGAGAGTCCATCTCACCACTCTGGGCAGTGGGAAGCCTGTGTTGGCTCCAATAGTCCACGGATCCTACTCATGACAATCACCCCTTTGAGGTAGAAGGTAGAGAATGGGCCTGTGGTGGCTTTTTATAAGGTTGCTGTTGGCCTTGTAAATGACTCAGCCGCACCTTGTTGGTCTTGGTCCAGGGATTTCTGGGCAACCTGTGAGCATTTTGAAATAAGGGGCTGGGTCCTCTCTGCAACTGGACAGGGGGAACCCTAAGAGGGAAAGTTCTGGGCTATTTCTGGCTGCTAAGAGAGGAAGGGTTAGGGCGAGACCAGTGCAGATGGGAAGGTTCCCTCACAAGCTGACATGGCCCTGGAAGGCCTGGACCCACCACTTTCACTGAACCCCCTTGGACACAGTGGTCTTGGGCAAGGGGTATGAATTGGGGAGAAACATAAACATTGTGTCTTCGTCCTTAGAGTGCTTGATTGCCCAAGGCCAGGTTCATGAGGTGAGGATCCAGAGCAGGCAGATGGAGGGGAGGGCTCTGGGTGCAGGGATGCCCGGGTAGGCATCTTTTAAATGTCTGGAAGTTGATGGCAGATGTGGGATCAACCTGCTGTGAGGACACTTCCTGGTGCTTGTGTCCTGGTTGAGGCCAACCTGTAGGCTCTGGGTCAGGTCACCAGGGTTTGACAGTGACTAACTGGATATTCTGGGCAAATAACCTTCATTTCATGGAACCTGAAAGGCAAATGTCCTACTTCATGCTATCTCTCCGGCCCCAACATCTTAGTATTTTTGTGGGATTTTTTTTGTAGGGTCTTGAGATGAAAAAATATGTTTGTATGAGTATTGCAAAGTCACCATTAAAGCAGACAAACTGGGAGACAGAACCTGGACTATTCTTTTATCAAAATAGAGTTTCCCAGGGCTGGGCTGACTAACGTGCCTGCCTTGCCTGTGTGGCAGCCATGAGGGTGAGCCCTGATTTGATCCCAAGCGTGATCCTGGCAAAACTACTGCCTGTGATCCCTAGTGCCTTGAGCGGTTTTGGCTTCACCACAAAGGAGGGTGCTTGAGCGCCCCAATGAAAGGGTGCTACCCACTGTTTGCACTGCAGCTATGTAGATGTGCATGCCAAGGTTAGGTGAGCAGCTCTCTCCACCGCCCCAAATGCAGCACTACAGCCGAAGGGCTGTGAGCACCAATGTCAAGTGTGCAAGATCTTCAACCTGCTGGATGACCTCAGTGAGCACCAGAGCGATGTGAGTGTGTGACCCCAGTGGTTGTGATAAGATGGAGGGAGAGGGACAAAATGGATCTCATTTCCTAAAGTCAGCTAAAGGATACATGGGCTTCCTGGGGTGTGTAGACTGAAAGTTAGAAATAGAACTCAGGCTATTGAGCTAAGTTTGGGTGGCATGCCTGAAGGGTTTACTTTTAAAATGATAAAAATCTGTATTTCATCAATAATTGTATTATTTACTTCATAAAAATTTGTGTTTTAAGGTTTTCACTTTAGAACAATCTCCAATTTATGGTATAATTAATTTTTTTTTTTACCTAGTTTGTGTCTCTGATGGTCAAATCTAAAAGATTTTCAAAATGTGATTATATTCGCAAAATCTATTTCATAACAAAGCTGGAGAAAAGTTAAAATATTTTTTGTTTGTTTTTTTCTTTTTTGGGCCACACCTGATGTTGCGGGCTGACTCATGGTTCTGCTGTCAGGGATTAATCCCAGCAGACTCGGAGGACCATATGGGGTGTCAGGGTTCAAAACCAGGTTGGCCACATGCAAGGTAAAAGCTATGCCTTCTGTACTATTTATTTCTCCGTCCCAGAAAGCTTAAAAGTTAAAAATACTTTAGTGGGCTTATGTGAAATGATTTTTCTGAATTATTTAAATGAGTGAGTAGGCAAAATATAAGCTATAGGTAATAAATACAGTATTCAATAAAAAAGCTATTTGTATACAGTTGACATTTTTCGGGGTGGGAAAGCCTCTCAAATGATGTTCAGTAGGTCTGGGGACCATTTTCAGCAAAACTCAGCCAACTGGGTTGAAAAATTAGTGGGGGCCTGAAGATGGGGTGTTGCAAGGACCCCACAGTGGTGGGCTGCACTTCGCAGTAGTGGTCATCTTTTTGGTGGTGGTGCTTGTCTTGCATGTAATGTATTTCTGGCTCTTAAGGGTACCCTTAGGGCGATACTTGGATCAGTATCTCCAACTATTTTTTGTTTGTTTGTTTTTTGGGCTACATCCAGCAGCGCTCAGGGGTTACTCCTGATTCTGCGCTCAAAAATAGCTCCTTACAGGCTCAGGGAACTATATGGGTTGCCCTGGTCCATCCAGGGTCGGCAGTGTGCAAGGCAAATGCCCTACCACTATGCTATCACTTTGGGCCCTTACCAGGTCTTTTAAAGATGTTTTGATATCTAACTAACATCTTATCAAATATTTTCATTTAAATACATTCGTAACTCCAATGTTCAATACTTGCCAAAGTAGAGTTTCTATTATTATTATTATTATTATTATTATTATCATTATTTGGTTTTTGGGTCACATCTGGCAGCGCTCAGGGCTTACTCCTGGCTCTACGCTCAGAAATCACCCCTGGCAGGCCCAGGGGACCATATGGGATGCCGGGATTCAAACCACATGCAAGACAAACGCTTTACCTCCATGCTATCTTCAGCCCTAGAGTTTTTATTATGACTCACAGGTATGTGTGCCATGTAGATGTTTGTTTATGAGTAATGTGCATTGTTTGGTAGCACCAGTTTTTTTTCCTTCTTTTTTTTGTTTGTTTTTCAGCCACACCTGGTGACGCTCAGGGGTTACTCCTGGCTATGTGTTCAGAAATCACTCCTGGCTTGGGGGACCATATGGGACACCAGGGATCAAACCATGGTCCGTCCTAGGTTAGCGTGCACAAGGCAGATGCCTTACCGCTTGTGCCACTACTCTGGCTCCCAGTTTTCTAATGTTGATGCATGACTTAGTGCATATGCATGTTTATGTACTCTGTGTCCATGTCTGTGTGTAGGTCTGTGTGCATCTGGTGTGTCTGTGCCTGTGATGTATATAAGCGCTGGCCAGTATGTTCGTCTATGTATGTCTCTGTTGTTCTAGGTGTTGTCCACCTTTTCTCAATTGGGGGCTGTTGTGTATGTAAATATTTTAGGGGATTACTATGTTACTCACCCTAACCTGATTGGTGATTGTGCCCTACCGTAGGGTGTGACCTGGCTCTCTGCCCCCACCCTAGGGTAGTACCTGATTCTGCTTCCACCATTGGTTGGTATCTGATCCCACCATTGGGTGGTACCTGATTCTGGGGGATAAAAACAAGGGTCTGTGGAAGGCGG
The DNA here is from genome assembly GCF_024139225.1 of Suncus etruscus. NCBI lineage: Eukaryota > Metazoa > Chordata > Mammalia > Eulipotyphla > Soricidae > Suncus > Suncus etruscus. Next base: position 18,242,492 of record NC_064851.1, on the reverse strand, counting down.
GGGTGGGGGGGCTTTTTTGCTGGAGCTGAGGCTGAGTCTTTGGACTTAAGTCTTGTCCACCGAATAAAGCTAATATTTTCACAAGCCTGACTGTCTGCGAGCTGTTTACCTGCCGTTTCACCTCAGAACCGTCGGCTAGACAGGGTGGCAGACGCGTGATCCAAGCTGGAAGAGAAAGGCCTCATCCTCCATCCCTCCATCAGTCAACCTCTTCAGGGGCTGACTTGCAACAGGGGACCATACAGTTCCCAGGATATTTCAAGAAAGGGGTGCAGGTGAAAGTCATGTAAGAGGGCCACAGCATGATAAAAGAAGGATAACAGGAAGAAATATGATCGGAAGAGGACCACGGTGGATAAAATGCTGAGAACCTGGAACTAGAGCAGGGTTCAGGGCAAGGCTTCCATTGTTTTGTGTGTAGTAGTTGCCTCTATTCATGGTGCCACCAACTAACTCTGGTCTTGGGAGCTTTCCACTGCAAGCTTTCTTGCATATCTCTGTGAAGTGGACTGTGTCTGATTTTACAGTCTGCTGACTCTTCAGTTCACTAGGTGGGGCAGTTCTCAGGCTGTGGCTGCATGCTGCCTCCTACTGGTAATCCTAAGGACAGACTTGGTTGGTGTCTGTGGCTTGCATGGCTGCTGGAGGCCCCGGGTTTGAAGTCTCATTCTAGGGATGCCTTAAAAGCTGATCTTAAATTTGTGCCTCAACCTTGCAGAGTACCACTCTCTCTAGAAATCTCCAGGTTCCCAGAACCCAACTCTGGCGAATTATTTTTGTTTGCTTTGTTTTGTTTTGGGGTTGGGAGCACACCTGGTAACGCTCAAAGATTACTCCTGGCTATGTGCTCAGAAATCGCTCCTAGTTTGGGGGACCATATGGGTCTCTGGGGATCGAGCCAGGTCCATCCTGGGTCAGCCACATGCAAGGCAAATGCCCCACCACTGCGCTATCACTCAGGCTCCAAGCCTTGGGAATTATTTACTTCCTCACTTGGATTTCCTAAATTCTATGCATGCCCTCTCTACAGGACCTTATAATTTAAGAAATCTGAGACACAGCTGAGGGAAAATCCCTGAAACAGGATGTGAGGTCAGGCTTTGGGCACTGGCCCTAGATCACTGCCCTTCCTGCCTACTGTCTTCTTTTTTAAAAGATTAATTAATTAATTGGTAAGTTTTTTTTAGACCACACCCAGCGATGCTTAGGGGATACTCTTGGGTCTGCACTCAGAAATCACCCTTGGCAGGTTGGGGGACCATATGGGACGCTGAGAATCCAATCGGGTTCCTCCTGGGTTGGCAGCATGCAAGACAAATACCCTGCCACTGTGCTATTTCTCCAGCCCCTGCCTACTGTCTTCACAGTGGAACTACGAGGGACTGGTAGGAGAATTGGCAGATGCCCTTGTGGTTCTGAAACAGCTAATGCTTCATTCACCTGGAGGAGTCAGTTTCTATTTTTTTTTTCCCTGCTTTGGGCCACACCCAGAAATGCCCAGAGGACCATGTATTGCCAAGGATCTAATCTCCTACACATAAAGAATGCCCCCCCAGCCCTTTTTGTTACCTCTCAAGCTCCATACAGTATTTGCCCCCCTCCCCCCATTATAAGGACCACATCCAGTGATGAGGGGAATAAGGGTGAACTTCAGTACCCTTAGACTAATATTTGGGTCAGTTGTGTGGGTTAAAGGTTTTGTAATTGGTCCCTGCAGTACTTGGTGTCAGCCAGGATCTTGGGCAATGAGGCTCAGGGGACCATGTGGGGCCTCAGCCTGAATTCAGAGTCTTGAACCTGTCAAATATGTGCTTTACTACTTGAGCTTCTTCCCTGGCCCCAGGTGGAATTCTTAGATCCCACCTGAAATTCCAGGTGGGATTTTAGAAAAAAGTGGAGTTCCTCTTCCTGCTGGCCACCCCAAAACTCAGTCGTTAAAAGTCATAGAAATGGCTTCATTCTCATAATTCTGGGGGTGGCTGTATGGTTCCTCTGTGCACTTAGTCAAGGTACTCTCACCGGACAGGCATTGTGATGATGGTGGCAGAGTGAAGACCTCACTCCCAGATGTGGCAGTACATAGCTGAGAGTACCTCAAATCTCTCCCTCCTCCAGGATGCAATGTAACAGCTCATTCCCCACCTTCTTTACATGAGTTTATGGATTCTGAGGGGCGAAAGATGGAAAGCTAGTTAGTCACCTGTTGAGACCCAGGTCATGGGACTTATCCAGAGCTGCCTCAATGCCACCTCCTCTGAGTCAGAGCAAGTCACAAGGTCAGTTCAGAGGAAGCAGCTTGGAGAAATAAAGCATAACCTGAATGAGAGACAGTCATGTGACAAAGAACTTGATGCTTGAGGATGGGAGTCCTTTGGGATAATTCTCCAGGTAAGCAAGGTACCATTCTATGTATGGGGATCCTGTCAGATAAGCATAGAACAGGATTTGGTCAACTCATCCAATAAAGAGCATTACACAAAATAATGTTAATAAACTAGTATGATAACTAATATGACTTATCGTACTAGTTAATTCTGCACATGGGTCTTAGAAACAGCCACAGACATGACACAAGCCATGGTTGTGTTCTTAATCAAATTGTACTTTCCAGGGTAGGCAGTAGGCTGGATGTGATTCTGAGGCTATAGTCTGTTACCCCTTGACTTACACACTTTGAAGAGAATAATTCTGGAAGTCTCTTGCGGGCAGGAAGGATGTTTTCCAGAGGTCACAATGAGCTCCTGTAGGAAGTAGGAAGTGATAGCATGCCCAGCTTCTCCATCCACTCTGTTTACATGTCTAGTGCTTCCCACCTATGATCGAGGAGCTGCTCTAGGCACTGGAAAAACGAGGCAGATAACCTGCTATCTCAGAGCTCTTAATTATAAAGGACAGAAAGAAAAAGAACAGCTGCAACAGTACAGTTATTTTGACTCAAAAGACTGGAGAGTCTCTAGAGAGGTTGCCATCAAATAAGGCTTCCTGAGGACCCAGGTTCATCTTCTCTGTATTCCTTTTTTCATTGGGTTTGACCTCTTCTCAGGCTGTTTTTACTTCTGATAGTGATTGAGCACCAGACAGTGGTTTTTTTGGGTCATCTTCTTTTGTGCTCCATTCATGAGGGAGATTTCTTCAACCAACAAGAGCCCTTATCATTTCGTCTTGGATTATATCCTGAGTGAGGTAATCTCATGTTTGGGAAATGGAAACAGATGATTTGGCTAAGATTTGGAGTACTAAGGTTAGTGACAATGGTCAAAGTCATATAGCCAAGTCCTCTTGGACCAATGATGACTATTCAGAACCCACTTGCTGAGCCTTGATTGGGGATCAGTTCAGACCCTGCTACTACATAGTATGTGAGGGGATAGGATAGATGTTAGAATCCATTACACTGAGAAGAGACCACTTGTGCCATCTATTAAAAAATCAGTGTGGACTGGAGGGATAGCTCAAAGGACAGTTTCTGTATGGTATGTTTTAAGCCACAGTTTCAATCCTAGGCACTACATGACCCCAGCACCCTGTATAGTTGAGTGTGGCCCTGGTGGGTCCAGACACTGTCGCACTAGACCATACCATTGAACCATCTGCTCCACTTGGCCCAACATTGCTAGGATTGCCCTCCAGAACCCCCAGAGCATGGTTTAGGAGTCGTTCTCCCCAAATCACAATGTATCTTCCTCTAATTCTCTAGAAGTCAGTGATTAGGCAGCACCAAAAAAGCAGGTCAAAGTGTGAACTGGCTTCTTTTTATGAGTTTGGACACAAAAGGCCTGAAGAGGCTTAGAGATCATCTCATCTGATTGCTCTGGGCACATGCCATGAAAGGAAGGCTTAGAGTTAAGCAGGGATTTGCTGAAAGTCATCTCTGCTTTAAATCCTGAAATCCAAATTTTTTTTTTTGAGTAGGGGTTGAGGGAGGAGGGTCGGGCTACATCTGGTGTGGTTACTTTTAGTTCTGCATTTAGGGATTGCTTCCAGTGCTGCCCTGTGATGCTGGGGATCAAAGCAGGATGGTAATGTGTAAGGCAAGTACCTTAAATTCTATACTATGTCTCTCTTCCCTAGGGTTTTTTGTTTGTTTGTAAGTTTTTGGGTCACACCCAGCAGTGCTCAGGGGTTACTCCTGGCTCTTCGCTCAAAAATCGCTCCTGGCAGGTACAGGGGACCATATGGAATGCCAGAATTTGAACCATCTGGATCATTTGCAAGGCAAATGCCCTACCTTTGTGCTAGCTCTCCGGCCCCTTCCCTAAGATTTTGAATCCCAATCTTGGGACATAGATTTTACTCTTATAAATTGTTGGAGGATAGAAACTTGATAAGTAGGAAGTTCAGCATACTAGTACAGAGGTATCTCCCTGCCAGAAACAAAACCCCAATCCATGGGGCCTTTCTTCAAAAAAATGACCACCTTGGGAAGTTGAGAAAGTAAAGAGCCTGCTTTATAAAGAAGGGTGTGCTCTTCCCAGCATGCTTTGCAACAGAGCTACTAGAAGCCAGAGAAATGTCAAGGGAGCAGCTAGCTATCACCCCTCATCCCCTGGTTTGGGGGATCTCCAAATAGATTTTGTTTTTGTTTTTGGGTTACACCCAGTTGCCCACAGGGGTTACCCCTGGTTCTGTGCTCAGAAATCGCTCCTTTATGAATGTAAATGATGTGAATGATGGCTACTAAGTCCTTAAAACAGATATAAAGAATCCAACACATCCAATTGAACAAAAGTATAGGCTCCTAGAAGCTTGTGGGTGCCATGTGTAGAAAAAAAAATAAAACCAACACAAGATTCCAGTGGAAGGTCAGCAAAGACAAGAGCAGCTGTAACAGAAGTGTGGTGGTTATAAGGTGGGGAGAGTAACACCTGGCTGGCCTTCAAGAGGACTACAGAGAACAGCTGGGGTCTTGAAAGGTAAACAGGGTTTCATTGATGATAACCCTGTGGAGATAAAGCAAGCTGTGGCCATGACATAGGGCCCTACAATATCAGAACTTCTGAGCATATATTTGCCTTATCTCTACTCAGCACACTTTCTTGCTTTATTTGATATCACTGATCCACTTTTCTTCTCTTATTCTGTGCGGTCCTGATTGAACGGTTAGTCCCCAAGGACAAGCATATGGTTCATGCCAGTCACGTCAGACTCTTTCCTGGAGATTGCCAGTGGAGCAAATAGAGCTTTCTCGGTGTTCTAAAGAGACATAGGGTATATTTAATGTTTTGTGCTGTGCAGATTCTGTGTTATTTTAAAAGATCTTCCACTAGCAAAAATGATTCAAACTCACTGAAGGCTCAGATGGTAATCAACATTTTTTAAGTATAGATTTTTTGTTTGTTTTTTTTTGGGCCACAGCAGGTGACACTCCTGCTGTGACGCTCCATAGCCAGGGGTTACTCCTGGCTATGCAGTCAGAAATCGCTCCTGGCTTGGGGGTCTATATGGGATGCCTGGGGATCGAACTGTGGTCCATTCTAGGCTAGCGCCAGCAAGATGCCTTACCACTCTGCGCCATCCTCTGGCCCCTAAATTTTTTTTGATTAATGTATGTGTGCTGTTGGCTATGAGTGTTTGTGTTTTAAGACAAGATATTGATGGGCCTGGAGAGAATAGCACAGTGGTAGAGCATTTGCCTTGCATGTAGCCGACCCAGGAGGGACCGGTTTGATTCCCATCATCCCCATATGGTCCCCCAGCCTGCTAGGGGCGACTTCTGAATGCAGAGCCAGGAGTGACCCCTGAGCACCACTGGGCCAATCAATCAGTAAAATAGAGTTTTAAAAAAAAGACATAATATTGAGACAGATGATTAGGATACACTAGAAAGGAACAAATAAAATGGGGGGGGGCTCTATTGCCTAAAACAAGACCCTTATTGCCTGAAAATTCCTGCTACCAGATATCAGTTCCTGATAAGATAGGAAATACAAGATCAGAGAGATGTAGGTGTTCAATTAATCAAGGATGCAGAAAAGCCCTAATTTTATTTGGGAGACAAAAGGCAGGAAAGTAAAGACCTACCTAAGAAAAACCCTGTTAAAACCCAAGTGGCAATCCTTCTTCAGCACTCCTCCCTTTGAAACCCTTTCCTACACTCTCTGAGTTTCTCGTTTCTCATTTATTATAAAACTTATCTCTATTCTCTAACTCTGCTTCATGTCTTGAGTTTTAGTCTTTGTTTACTGACACAAGAACCTGGAACATTGCTAACAATAAAACCACACACCCAACAGACAACTGTATCTGTATAAAAGTAACTTTCACACACATTGGAAACCCCCCAAATATGTGTAATTTGCTTTTTTGGGAGGTGGTTAGGGCTCCTAGGCAGTGCTCAGGACATAAGGACAATTCTCAATAATATTGACCAACAGCAAGATCCAAGAATGCTCAGATCCTGTAGAGCCAAGAGCCCCTAAGGGCCACCCAGGTAATATTTGGAGGCCTTCAAGGTGGTGACAGGATTTAAACTGATTGGGAGCATATGCATCTACCTGTGCTATATTCCTGACTACCCTTGATTTGCTTCATGGGATATTATTGGATGCACTGGTCTGGAATGGAACCCATAGTGTCTCTGAAAAATGTCTGTGTGCATGAGGGCTAATACCTGGATATTCATATCTATCTATCTATTTATCTATCTATCTATTTATCTATCTATCTATCTATCTATCTATCTATCTATCTATCTATCTATCTATCTATCTATCTATCGATCCATCTATCTATCTATCTATCTATCTATCTATCTATCTATCTATCTATCTATCTATCTATCTATCTATCTATCTATCATCTATCCATCCATCTATCTATCTATCTATCTATCTATCTATCTATCTATCTATCTATCTATCTATCTATCTATCTATCTATCCATCCATCCATCCATCCATCCATCCATCCATCTATCTATCTATCTATCTATCTATCTATCTATCTATCTATCTATCTATCTATCTATCATCTACCTACCTACCTATCTATCTACCTATCTACCTACCAATCTACCTACCTACCTACCTACCTACCTACCTACCTACCTACCTACCTACAATCTTTCACCTTTTTCTGTTTTGCCTGAGAAAATTTCTGAAACTTACAAAGATCTCTAATAAGAAAATGAAAATTGGACCAAGAAAATGATGCTAAATAATAGACCTGGTGTGAATATGGACTGGTTACTGGGACTGTCCTTTGTCCCATGGGCTATGGTAACTGAACCTAAGTACAGTGTTCGACACTTGATGGCCAATTGCTCACGAGATAAGGGCAGATGTGAGTAAAAATGTTTATTCAGGGGCTGGCAACCTGAGAAGATGCAGACTCATGTTCCCTCCACAAACCTCATCTCTTAGATTGTGGCTGGGGGTTATATAGGGCTGGTTGGGACAGTAAGAAGTTTAAGGTCATAAACAAAGCAGGAAGGTTCTTTTTTCTTCATTCTTTCTTTGTCTAGTTCTTTGAGATGGCATAGGGCATAATGGATTTTGGACCATAGCAATCTATTCCTAGTGACATGGTCAAACAACCATCCTTCTCCTGGGTCTCAATATCTTCTGTGCTGTATTGAAGAATTCACCCCAGAGAGCCTTGGCTGACTCTTCCTTTCTTCCAAGGTAAAGTTATCCCAAGGGAAGATAAAACCCAAGGAGTACTCTCAGTAGACCTGCTGTTTTGTCTTCTCTGCTCCATCTATAACTGGACCTGATTCAACATCAAATATTCAGAGCAAGAGAATATCTCTTAGCATTGAGGGACAGAGCTGAGATCAAGGGGGAAGCAGAAATTATAAGAATAGTTTGTGAGCTATAAAGAGTCTCAAATGCCCACTCACTTATAATGGTATCTGCAGTTGTAAGTACCAAAAACAAAACCTGGGGAACTGGTTGTTCACTGGCATCAATGCTTTAAAAGGGATGAAGAACAGAGAGGCCTTGTGCCAGAATGATGGCTTTGACAGAATGATGTTGATGAAAGGAGTGGGTGGATATTCATCAGGCCCAGCATTAACCATCAGCATCAGTCATTGCTTTCTTTGGTCTGCTCTCTCCTAAGACAATGAGTGCATTGCTTTGTGCATATCCCTAGTGTATGTTCAATATTAGTACACAAAAGGCATCTAAATATTTGATGAACAAATGCATATTTTAGTAAGCTGTTAACTTAGGAGTTTCTTAAATAAGATAGATAATAAAAGGAATATGCTGATTCATATTATAAAAAAAATCCAAGGAGGAATTGTGAGACTAGATATGAAAGCTTCTCCACCAGGAATAAAATAATGGGCTTACCTGTGCCATGTAGATATGTTGGTCAAGGATGAATTTCATGTAAGATAGTGTGTTTTCTCTCTCTCCTCTTTTTCTCTCTCACACTAGGGATGCAACTCATCAAACTGTGTACAAGAGGCCTGATCTAAAGATTCACTAAGAGCGAAATGAATGGGGTCAACACAACAGGTAGTCCTGGGTAAGACAATGAATTCTCAGATCATTGACCAACCAAGCCAGAAGTACCCATAAATAAAAATAGGTAGCTAAGTTATCTGGTATGTGATTGATAATTAGGATCTATGTTCTTTGTTGTTGTTTTTTATGTTGCTTTCTTTTGCCTTTATTTTGGAACATGGCAGTGCTCAGGGCCTAGCTCTGCACCCAAGGATCACACATGCTGGTCCAGCACTATATGAGGTACAGAAGATGGTACCCACATGTAAAGCAAGCACCCTAACCCCTCTATGCTTTCTCTCTGACCCCCTAAGTTTCCTGTTCTAATGAGGAGACTCAGGCTGACATTTGATTTCCATCAGGCATGCCTGTTGTGCTCTGAGACTTCTCTGCTGTGCCTCTTCTCTTCTTTTTTTCTAATTTGCTAAGTCTAATCTCTTACAGGATCTAATTTGCTATGCTTTGGACTTTATATTTTTTTTTTTTTTGGTTTTTAGGCCACACCCTGTGATGCTCAGGGGTTACTCCTGGCTATGCGCTCAGAAGTTGCTCCTGGCTTCTTGGGGGACCATATGGGACGCCGGGGGATCGAACCGCGGTCCGTCCTAGGCTAGCGCAGGCAAGGCAGGCACCTTACCTCCAGCGCCACCGCCCGGCCCCTGGACTTTATATTTTTGCCTTAGTTTACCTTCTTGTTTTTCTGGAAATTACACTTACATAATTTTCTAAGAAAAAAGCCCAAACTTCTAAATCTGTCCATCCCCAAATATGTGTCATTTCTTTGCTAGATATAGAACTATAGACCAATGAAAGCACTCTTTGGTTCATACTCTTTGGCCCATGGACCAAATCCAGACTTCTGCATAGTTCTTCTTCCTTTTCTTAGTAAATAAGTGATTTATTTTCCTCTCTGTCTCTGGAGGATTTTAGAATGCTTTAGTGTTCTAAGATTTCACTGTGAGGTAGCTAAGCATGAGTCTTTCTCTGTCTTTATTTTTGGGTTTCCTAGCTATTGACTTTGTTTTCCTTGTGTCAAGGAAGACCAAGGCTTGTTTCAAGCCTCTGTGTTTCCTATTTTTCTATCTCTTTTATAAAGTCTCTTCTATATTATCTTCCAACCTTTCTTTGATTTTAGAAGTTTCAGAAATCTTATATATATTGTTCAATTCATAAGAGCTCTTTTTTATTTTCCCATGAGTGTTTTAATATAACTATCTGTTGCTTTATGAATGCAATATTTTCTTGAATCCTTCTGAGAGTAGAATTTTTTGATTAATTTTTGTTGAGGTACCATTGTTTATGATACTATTGAAGTCATTGTTTTACAATTATAGAACTACTGCATCAATTCAATAATTAGAGATTTTTATCTCTTCTGTTCTTGGTCATCTCCCAGCCTCAATGGCATTGGCTTTCTTTATTTTGCACTGTGTCTTTACCTTTCTGGTGGTCCTTAATTACTTGTTTGTCCTTATGAGCAAGACAATAAATATCTACATGCATGAGAGTGGGATCTGTCATCCCTATTCTCCTGGGTTGGGTTCTTTGGGGATGAATGGGCTGAGAGCAAGCCTTTGTGCCAACATGAAAAAGCTCTTTTATCTTGGGAATTAAAGTCATACAAGGTGCTCTAATTATTTCCTGACAGCTTGTTGAATTAGAGACTAATCCTTTGATTTTTTTTTCTAGGAGTTCAGTGGTGGTGTCTGACAAGAATTATGCCAACTAGATGCCCAGGAACTAGCAATTGTGTTCGTTTGTATTTTTGTATGCCTGTGTGTCAAGGGTTTCTTTCAACACTTCCTTTCAATTTTGTAGGTAACAACCACATTTCACTTTGAAAAACCTTCCCTCCCTTTATTCCATGTTATCAGGTAAGGTTATCTATCTATCATGATGCTTTTCATTTCATAATAAACTTGTGAACCAAGACAGCCCAGCACATCCTTCTTGGCCATATGGATATGTTCAGGTGCCAAAACATACAAAGTGAATAATCAAAACATTTCCTTGGTTTTCTTTTATGGGTCTTCCCCTTCCCCGGAGTTTTAAATTTTAAAGACCGTGCAAGTCTACAGTTGCTACTGACCATCATTTATAACTTTGTGCAAGAAGCTGTCTACAGAATAAAGCCAATATGCTGAAGGAGGGAGAGAGGAGAATAGAGAATGTATATGAGAAGACTCTTGGGTCCAATACCAACTTCAACTGTGACTTTTCAAATTAAGGATGTCACAGACTTTGTGATTTGTGCTAGTTTGACTTGGGCTCTCTCACTTGAAACAGAGAAGGATCTAAACCAGTGTTTCCCAAAGTTTGTGATATTCTTCCCCAGGGGCAAGAAAAATCCAGAGGATCAGTCATAGCTTCATGCAGTTGGGGATGGGTAAGCTTTATGTTTCACTTATAGAAGGAAGATTTCCAAGGATACAACTGAGTGATATTTTTTTCTTCTGAGAACAGAGTATAGCAAGACAAATATGTTTTGAAAATTCTGAATTTGGAACTAATCTAGGATATTTCAAGGAGGCAGTAGTAATCTGGTTCTATTATACTCAGGAGACTCCTAAATTGGGAAGTCTGAGTGGTAATATGTAAGTAAGGCTGGACTCCAGATGCTAAGTTTGGAAATCGCAATGAATATTGATGGGCTCAGGTATGACTTAGGGACAAGAGAATCCCACCTATCCAAAAATAAGTGGCTACCAAAAAGGACAGTCATGGTATATCACGACACTGCTTCCAGTGGGGTAGATTCAACCCTCACCAGCAAAGGAATAGGGTTCTCTGGTGGCTTATATGAACTGAGGAATAGAGTCACAGCCTTAAGAAGGAAATATCTCTCTCTCTCACTCTCTCTCTCTCTCTCTCTCTCTCTCTCTCTCTCTCTCTCTCTCTCTGCACCACTTTCACCCCAGGATAAGTGCCTACGAAGTTTAAGACCGATAATATGTGACGAGTTCCTGGATGTTGCTATCCCACCAGCTCCATAAGGCAGTCATCAAGCTGTTCCTAAAGTTGACTTTTTGTGATTGGCATAAGATGATCTCTGCCACCTGACTTTTCTTGAAACTGAAGGAAAAAAAAGGAAACTTACCCTTTTCCTTACAGAAAATAATTTCAGGAGATAAATAATGCAGTAAAACAAGTCTATGGGAAAATAAATATAAGGGGAGAGAGGTTGATTTATTTGGGTGCTCAAGAGAAAACAAAGGCTTCTCTAAAATGCAGAAAATGTCAGTACACATCCCAAATAGGGTCCCCCAGAATTGGGACATGGGTATTAAAATCCACATGTTTATAACCATGGTGCATAAATAAAGATATTAGAAAAAAACCCCACATCTCAAGAGAGGAGATATGGGCAACAAGAGTACATTCTCCCTCTGTCAAGTTAGTTTATATATAATTTTCTCTAACATCATCCTTTCCATTCCATTGTTAGTGTGTGACTACCTAGGAGGAGAGTTTGGAGCAGATGATGGTCTTCTTTTGATATTCTTTGCAGGGCTTTTGTTCCAGTGGTGAAATCTTTCCTCCACATCTCCTCTCAGGAAGCTTCCTCATACCTGAAATTCTGTATCTCAATGGCTTTCTGGGCTTCTGAAATGGAATCTTTTGTGTCAAAGGCCTTCCAAACATGCATTACTAGCCCCACACCTCATGTGAAGAAGTGGTCCCTGGCAGTGCTAATATGGATATTGTCTGTGGTGCTGGGGATTTGAACCAATGTCAGCAGAGGCAAGGCAAGAGCCTTGACCTGAATACTATCTCTCTGACCTCAGTACTATCTCATTATTATTTCTATCACTTCCCTTGTCCTATTTTTCATGTCTATGCTTCCCAGTGTTGAATCACATCTAGTGGAAGATACCAATGCCCAAGCTCAGGCCCATCCTTTTTCCTTTTTCTTCACTAAGGGTTAAAACAGTGTTAAGTCTTTTTCTACCTGAGGTCATTATGTTATACTTAATATTATATAGATGAGTGTTTCATATCAAAAACTTGAAATAATTTACCAATCAAATCTTTAATTGGAACAAAGGTGATCAGAGAACAGATGAAAGCAAACAAGTGACTTCAGACATTAACAATATAGAAACATAAACGATACAGAAAATTGTCAAACAACTAAACATCACAGCATAAGGGCCAAAGAAATAGTATAGCAGACCAGGCACTTGCCTTTCATGCAATTGAACCTAGTTCCCACAGGATTCCTTGAACACTGTCGAGTGATTGTGGAGTGCAGAGCCAGGTGTAATTCCCGAACATTGGTGGATAAGGCCTCAAACCGAAAAGAAATAAAATTAAAATAATCATATTATTAAACAGCACGACATAGCAATTGTACAATATTGTGTGAGAGTTCCAAAATGGGTTGGTGGTGGGGAGACAGAGCAATAATAGAGCATACAAGGTGTTTGCCTTGTGCTGGTCAACCAGAATTCAATCCTTGGTATCTCAGCTGGTTCCCCAAGTCATCCAGGAGTTACTAACCCTGAAGTGACTGAGTATTTCTGGGTGTGGCCCCAAAGAAATAAAAATGAGGGAGGAATTTTTTTTTAATTAGGGTAGGCTTATTCACAAAACTAGGCTTTAGGGTAGATCTAGAAGGGGCTGATAGATTGTTTAATGTGTAAGTAAAATGGCTTAAGGGTCTTAGTAAAAGGATCTGTGATCCTTCATTAAATGAACATTTATGGAACATCTCTTGTGTGCAAAGGTTTGTTCCAATACAAAAGAAATTAACGGGCCTGGAGAGATAGCACAGCGGCGTTTGCCTTGCAAGCAGCCGATCCAGGACCAAAGGTGGTTGGTTTGAATCCCGGTGTCCCATATGGTCCCCCGTGCCTGCCAGGAGCTATTTCTGAGCAGACAGCCAGGAGTAGCCCCTGAGCACCGCCGGGTGTGGCCCAAAAACCTAAAAAAGAAAGAAAGAAAGAAAGAAATTAACAAATTCTAACCGTGTTTGTAAATCATGGTGCTTAAATAAACATTTTAATTAAAAAAAAAAACAAGAAACTATGATAGAGACATATAGTTTGGGTCTGAGACCCTTCATATTTGTCATCTAACAAAACTCTTTGAAATTCTTCAACTTTGCCAGGCCTCAGTATTTCTGGGCTACTCCATCACACTAGCACCTTATATGGTCTACCAAATACTGCCAGGAGTGATCCCTAAGAACAAAGTCAGGAGTCAGACTTGAAAACTGCTAAGTATAGCTTAAAAATTAAAAGAATGAAATTAATTGCTGCTCTGAGATAATGGAATTCCTGAGTTTTGTGAGACATTCAAACAAATTAATTGAACCTGAAGAAGGCTCCCTGAGAAAACTTAATCTGTAGCCAGTGGTCAGAATTACAAGAAACTGTCTGATTTTGCAGTAGCTTCTGCAGAGGTTGGTGTTTGGAGACTGGGTCCTCAGTTTAGGAATCTGATACTGTCTCTAGGAGTATCTTCATTGACGTGAGCTCTTGGACTCCTGTTAATGTATGAGAGTTGGTGTGGGGAAGTCTCTAATACAGACCACATTGCTTTCCAGAATTGCTGAGGTTTTAGGGATGAGACTAAAAAGCAAAAGGAAGGATATAATCTTCAATTCCCTCTCAGAGACTAAGTCAATAAGGAGTTGCATTAATAAGGATAAAGACTAAAATTCCTGGGAGTTTTACTTGCAGGAAAATCATATTTTTATTTCTTTTCTTTCTTTCTTTCTCTTTCTTTCTTTCTTTCTTTCTTTCTTTCTTTCTTTCTTTCTTTCTTTCTTTCTTTCTTTCTTTCTTTCTTTCTTTCTTTCTTTCTTTCTTTCTTTCTTTCTTTCTTTCTTTCTTTCTTTCTTTCTTTCTTTCTTTCTTTCTTTCTTTCTTTCTCTCTTTCTTTCTCTCTTTCTTTCTCTCTCTTTCTCTCTCTCCTCTCTCTCTCTCTCTCTCTCTTTCTTTCTCTTTCTCTCTTTCTCTCTCTCTTTCTTTCTTTCTTTCTTTCTTTCTTTCTTTCTTTCTTTCTTTCTTTCTTTCTTTCTTTCTTTCTTTCTTTCTTTCTTTCTTTCTTTCTTTCTTTCTTTCTTTCTTTCTTTCTTTCTTTCTTTCTTTTCCCTCCCTCCCTTCCTCCCTCTCTTCCTTCCTTCCTTCCTTCCTTCCTTCTACCTTCCTTCCTCCCTCCCTCCCTCCCTTCCTCCCTCTCTTCCTCCCTCCCTCCCTCTCTTCCTTCCTTCCTTCCTTCCTCCTTCCTTCCTTCCTTCCTTCCTTCCTTCCTTCCTTCCTTCCTTCCTTCCTTCCTTCCTTCCTTCCTTCCTTCCTTCCTTCCTCCTTCCTTCCTTCCTTCCTTCCTTCCTTCCTTCCTTCCTTCCTTCCTTCCTTCCTTCCTTCCTTCCTTCCTTCCTTCCCTTTCTCATTTTGTTTTTTTTGCCTTTTTTGGGCTACACCGGTGATGATCAGGGGTTACTTCTGGCTATGTGCTCAGAAATTGCTCCTGGTTTGAGGGACCATATGGGATGCCGGGGGATTGAACCACAGTTCGTCCTAGGTTAGAGTGTGCAAAGCAGATGCCCTACTGCTTGTGCCACTGCCCCAGCCCTATTTTCTATTTCCTTTTTGTTCAGACCCAGCTATGCTCAAGGCTTACTCCTAGCTCTTAGGGATCACTCCTGGTGGGACTCAGGAAACATAATGGGGTGCCAGAGATTAAAGCCAAGTCTGTTGCTTATAAGGCAAGGGCCCTGCCCACTGTACTATCGCTTTGTACCCTAACTAATATTTTCTTTTATCTAATACACCTTGAATCGGGTTAAAGTGGAAGAAACCATTCTACCAATGTGTATTCATTGGCTTCCTCCAAATTCCTCTCATCCCTCCCCAGGACTCCAGGGCAGTGACCTGGCCAGACAGTAGTCTTATCTCATGGGTTCTCAGTGTCTTGATAGTGCTGCAAAATAACAAAGACTCAATCTGTGTTTCTCGAGAGCCTGTTCTTCAAACCCAGTGTTTAAGTTTTTGCCTCATGCAAACAGAGATCATTCCTTCTAGTCAAGTGTATTGGGGGGATATAAACAATCTGGTTATGTGTTAAGAAAAGTTAACAAATAATTGGAAAATAGAAGTAGATGTAGTGACACTTGATCTGCAGTCTGGTAAGAGGCATTAATCACTACTAAAAGAAGAGACACTTCTTATCCCTTGGAAAACTAATTCCTCTGAGTGACTTTTAATAATAAAATCATTTGTAATATTGCATCATTTTTGAAAACAATGAAAATGCAACATTTTATACTAACAGTTTATGGATAAAGTATAGAGCCTTAAAAGAAAAATTTGGGGGGAGGAACCACATCTGGCAGTGCTCAGGATTACTCTTGGCTCTGACTT
This sequence comes from Suncus etruscus, assembly GCF_024139225.1. Taxonomy (NCBI): domain Eukaryota; kingdom Metazoa; phylum Chordata; class Mammalia; order Eulipotyphla; family Soricidae; genus Suncus; species Suncus etruscus. The sequence continues at coordinate 18,226,672 of NC_064851.1, read as the reverse complement.
TGCACTTAGAAATCACTCCTGATAGGCTCAGGGTACCATATGGGATGCTGAGGATCAAACTTGTGTTGGCTGTGTGCAAAGCATGCACCTTACCCATTGCACTATATCTCAGGCCCCAACAGCAAAGGAATGTGTAAGATCGAAAGAATAAAATAAATGAATTAGTCAATTAGAGAAGTTAGGGGGAAAAAAAACAAAAGAAACAGAAAAGAGTAGGTAACTAATAGAGGTAAGAACAGAGGTGAACACATAAAAATATAAAAAACTAGAAATGTAGAAAGAAAGTGAAATGAAAATATTTTTGAGAAGGAAAATAACTTGGGCTATAAACTATTAAGTTAACTGAGAAACCAGAGGGACAGGAAGAGGGAGAAGAAATAAGTAGGGTACAGCAGTATCTGAGCCCTTTTTACCTTCTCCCCCATGCCAGGATGGACATTGTTGGCCTAAAGAGCAGTCACTGCTGCACTACAACTAAACTATGTGGACACCTTCCCTGTGCTGGGTTGAGCATTGTCCATTTCTAATAGATCATAAAGGCAAATGCTGTATCTCTTTGAAAGGTCCCCTTTCTCAGTAGCTGTTTCTATAGCTCTACCTCCACCTGCTTTAGTGGAGCTCCACCCCCAGGAGAGAAGTGATATTACACTCTATCCTCACAAAAGTCCTACAGGTCTGCTAAAACAGAGGCAGTTCTGGATGGTGCAACTGGGAATCAGCCAGGCCAGGTCTAGAGAGTCCATCTGTTGTTCTTTAACCCTAATGCTTTGTTTTTGTGCCGTGTAAGTCAGGCTGAAAGACACTATAGCATAAAGTCCACAGAGGTCACAACTTCTTCTTCAGGTGGGGTGTAGGGAGAACTGTATTAGTCCTGAACTCCCCCCCCCACCCCAAGGCTCCATTAGAGGAATCTCATTTTATGAGTGAACTCTAAATGGGGGATCTTTTTTGTTTTGTTTTGTTTTTGGGTCACACCCGGCAGCGCTCAGGGGTTACTCCTGGTTCTACGCTCAGAAATCGTTCCTGGCAGACTCAGGAGACCATATGGGATGCCAGGATTTGAATCACCGTCGTCTTGCATGCAAGACAAACACCCTACCTCCACGCTATCTCTCCGGCCTCTAAATGGGGGATCTTTCAATTGCAACAGACAGCAAGCTCACCCACATTGTTTTAAGTCAAGAAAGGGCCTGTATAGGCAGAAACATCCAGTAAACATTGCCCATCTCTTCCCATTAGCACTTTCTGCCCTGTGGTCTCTAGCTTGGGCCCTAACATCAAACAGGATGAGTGCTGACAGTCACTGGCATCCAAGAACCAAACCCCCCAAGAGAGCACCAATCAAGCCCTTGGGAATAAGCATTCAAGTGACATCATTGACCCCAGATTAGCCCCACTTCAACCAATCCCTGGAGTCTGGGGAGAGGACTGGCCAATTGGCTTAGATTGGCTGGGAAGAGGGTGAGCTCCATAGAAACAGTAGGAGGAAGGGCATAGCTCTTAGAGGGAATCTGGGACTTTTGTACCAAAAGAAAGTGAATGGATGGTGGGGGAAAAGGGGAAAACAAAAGGTCAATAGAAGCTGTGATCTACATGAAGCATTGGAACCTGAATTCTGAACAAGGAGGGATGCCATTTTTTTTTAAAAGCCACATGACAGGCTTTTTCTTAGGTTCTGAGCAGGGAGAGATACCATTTTGTAAGGACCACATGTTATAGGTCACATTCTGGGGCTTCACAAGCCTATTTCCATAGACCCTGCCCCCATCTACCTGGCCATACCAGATAGCCTATCAGGGAAGGACAAGGAAGCAATAGGAAGGTACCCCTAGACAAGAGACACTTATTCTAAGGATCATCAGAAAGCTGGAACCTCCCTATATCCCTTCCCTATATAATCTTCCTCATGACTTTGGGCAGGGATCTTCTCTTTCAGGAGATGGCCCTGGCTGGCCAGGCTGAGGGATCTTGTTGACAGACGAATTAAATTATTAAACTTTATTCCAGTTGTGTGGTCTTGTCCTTCTACTCTGGAACCCTACAGAAGCACTACAGGGAACACAATATTTTTTTACATGGGGAGGTGGGGGACTGAAGTTCAGAGAATGAATTACTTAATACTCCAGAGAGATTTTGTATCAGAATCAAAATAAGAACCCCAAATCCTAATTCCTTATCTTTTATCCATTTTTAAATCTTATTTAATTAGGCTGGTGCTTTCTAGGAGGAATTTCAGGCTCTCCTGTCATTCAAGAAGCTTCTGTCTTGTCCCCCAACATTTGCCAGAGTAGATAGGTACGGTTCATCTTTGACCTGGTGTGGAGCAGCATTACTAATCTGACCTTGGTTTGTCTTGGAACTGGGCAAGACTGACTGCCCAGCTGGCACTGATTCTCTATTGTTGAACTTGGTGGAAACCTTGGTGATGGAGATTATGACTCCAACATCCCAGCAGTTGGGAGGTACAGAGGGGAGGTGTCCCCTTTCATTCATCTGGAGGTCCTAGAGAAAGGGGCCTAGGTCTGTTCTTTCTTCTGAAACCCTCCTCTTCCTCTCAGTTCAGCAACAGAAATGACCTTGTGTGAAAATGCCCTACATGCTATATTTCCAACCCTAAGTAAGTGGGTCTGAAGTAGGGTTGCAGCATGAATTAATATACCAAGGCATGAGGGAGACAAGGATGGAGTTGGGTGGCATCTCACCTCATGGTCTCTGGGCCTAATAAACCGAAACCTCTATTGATTTTCTCAAATCCCAACTGGGAAGGGGAGGGTTGAGTAAGAGACAAAAGTACCCATCAAGATAATCTAGTCTAGGTGTACTTAGGAATTAATGAAAAAAGAAAGAGGAAGCTGGAAAATGCTTTTGTTTTAGGGAAAAGCAGAAAGTTCCAACAACACTTTGTGTTTTGTATGTCCCCCAACTCCCAATTCTTTTGCTGTTTTCAGTGTGATTTTGCCAGGGAGGCTATCTCTTGATCATTTTGCACCCACAATCAAACTTTTTGACTCCTGTGTCAAAGCTGCCCCCCAGGTGGAGGAACTCCCAGCAGGTTTAGTGGAACAGTTTAAACCCCAAGATCCCTTAACCATTTTGGTGGATGTAAGTGGGACAAAACTTTCAGGAGAGTAAGACATTTTAAAAACTAACACAACTTCTTTCCTATACTTTCTACCTCTAGATATTTAAATAGTTGAAATGAAAACTATGTCCATACAGATATAAGAACTCTTAGAGCAGCTTTATTCTTAGTTTTCCCAAACTGGTAACAACCCAAATATCCATTTTTAGAAAAATGGAAAACAAATTGTTCTATGCCCACACTGTGGACCTCAGTATGTTTCCAGAAGACAAACAACACACACAAATGAAAGACTCTCTTTAATTTTATGCTCAGCAAAAGAAGTCAGATATAAAAGAAGCCAGACTGCATATAATACATGATCTCATGAGAGAAAGCTCCAGAACATGCATATTGCCTCATGTGGAAATAATCAGAGCTAGGATTTCCCAGGTTTTGGACTGAGTTGTGTCCCCAAACTCACATGTAGAAGTCCTTGCCTCAATTCCTTAGAGTGTGACCATGTTTTGGAAGAAGTCAATAATGTAAAATTTTGGGGCCACAGCGGTGGCGTAAGCAGCAAGGCATCTGCCTTGCCCACGCTAGTCTAGGATGAACTGTGATTCAATCCCCTGGTGTCCCATATGGTCCTCCAAGCCAGGAGCAATTTCTGAGTGCATAGCTAGGAGTAACCCCTGAGCGTCACTGGGTGCAGCCTAACCCCCTCACCCAAAGTAAAATTTTGTAATAAAATGAATAAATAAAAATAAACAAATATGTAAAAATAATGTAAAACTGGCCATCCTGGGAGCCTGGCACCACCCAGTCGGTGGTTTGTGAGAGAGGCAGATAGGCCTATGAGAAAGGGACAATCTTACAAGGACACAGGGGAATCTGGACAAGCCCAGAGTGAGACTGTGCCACTGTTGACACCTTGATCTTAAATTTCTAGGCCACAATTTGTGAGAGATATGTTTCTATTGTTTAGCCTTTCAATGTCCAGTACCTTGTTATATGATGGCCTGCACTGATTCACAAATCAGGGGACAGACACAGAAGGGACTCAAGGGAGATTTATGGGAGAGGTAATGTTTTAGAGAAATGGGGTATGCTGTGTAAGACCTGTTCAACTAAGACTTATGTGTGTTTTATCTCAAGGAAAGACCAGAAGCTCATTCTAATGATGATGAGAACAGAATTAAGAATTAAGAACAGGGGCCCGGAGAGCACAGCGGCGTTTGCCTTGCAAGCAGCCGATCCAGGACCAAAGGTGGTTGGTTCAAATCCCGGTGTCCCATATGGTCCCCTGTGCCTGCCAGGAGCTATTTCTGAGCAGACAGCCAGGAGTAACCCCTGAGCATCGCCGGGTGTGGCCCAAAAAATCAAAAAAAAGAAAAAAAAAAGAAAAAAAAAGAATTAAGAACAGGGGCCGGTGAGGTGGCGCTAGAGGTAAGGTATCTGCCTTGCAAGCACTAGCCAAGGAAGAACCGCGGTTCGATCCCCTGGCGTCCCATATGGTCCCCCCAAGCCAGGGGCAATTTCTGAGCACTTAGCCAGGAGTAACCCCTGAGCATCAAACGGGTGTTACCCAAAAACCAAAAATAATAATAATAATAATAATAATAATAATAATAAAGAATTAAGAACAGAGTGGATGGAGGCGGAAATGAGAAAAGACACAGCTGTGTGAATCCCTCTTGCTGCTGAGTGAAGGTACAGGGCAATGTGGGATCTTGTTTACTTGACATGTACTAAACTCATGGAAATGAGAGGTTTCCATGAAATTGGGTAATTCGAGACTAAACCAATGGAGCTATGGGCAGGGTGTACAGGCCTAGGGAAACTCCAGGATTTAGTAAGAGTCAGTTTGTTACTGTATGCATGTCTAAATAACTAGAGGTGGAAAAAAACATTTCTAGTGCCAGAGAAGTGGGGAGAGGAATAGGAGCCAGAGCTCTCTCCCCAAAGTGGTGTTCAGGGAAGAGCTCATTCTGTTCTTCCCCGAGTCTCCTACTGGCCATCTGAGGCCAAACCAAGGAAACCAGAGACATGGGTGTGATGAGGTGCAGTCACCAAAGCCATCCTGGCACAGGCATTGAACACAGAGCCAGAGCACACATGGAAAATGGCCAAATGGATCAGGCAGCAGAGAGCAGCGGGAGCTGAGCTTGGGGTAAGTTATGAACCAGCTGTGAGATAAAGAACACAAGCCTGGCTTGAATGAAAACTTCATGGAAGATTTTTATGTTGGAAAACAATTGGGTCCTGAGAAATGAGACAAGTTGTTCTGGACTCCATCTCTCACCCAAGAACAAATTCTGCACCAGGCAAGGTGTGAGGGGCCTGACCCAGGAGGCCTTCTCAGGCTTTCTCTCTTGGAGCTGAACTCTCATGGTTTCCCTCTCTCCTCAGTGAGCACTCCTCTAACTCCAGCCCAGACTCCTTGCTCTTCTTAACCCCCATTCCCCCTTGAGCTGGGTCCTGAGTCCCCCTGCACCTAAGTGGCACACACCATTGGGACAGGAGAACCATGCTTCGAGAGCAATGAAAGAGAGGCCACAGGGGCCGGGCGGTGGCGCTGGAGGTAAGGTGCCTGCCTTGCCTGCGCTAGCCTAGGACGGACCGCGGTTCGATCCCCCGGCGTCCCATATGGTCCCCCAAGAAGCCAGGAGCAACTTCTGAGCGCATAGCCAGGAGTAACCCCTGAGCGTCACAGGGTGTGGCCCAAAAACAAAAACAAAAAAAAAAAAAAAAAAAAAAAAAAGAGAGGCTACAAGAGCTTGAGGATTAAATCTTCACTTTTACTCTCAAGGTGGGCAGCCTGCAGACTTTCCTTTTGTTTAACTTCCATCATTGTGGGGACTCTCTTGACAGCCAAACCTAATGCTGTAATGCTACCCCAAACCTCAGGTTGGAAATACTTCATTCCTGTTTCCCACTTCAGGTTTGGCCTCAATATCCAGCACAAACCTACAGACTCTACAGTGAAAGCAAAAGGCACCAGAAAGATTTCCCAGGATCGTATGCCAGCATAAGCATCATTTGAACATGAGCCTCTCCCATTCAAAGGTCTAGAAGGAGTAGGGCGGGAGCTACAGTACAATGGGTGAGCTGCTGGCCTTGCATGGGCCAACCCAGGTTTGATTTCTGGCAACACAGCTGGTCCCCTGAGCACCGCTAAGAGTGAATGCAAAGCCAGGAGCACCTCTGGGTGTGACCCCCCCAAAAAAAAGCAAATAGAAGCCCCAATGCCCAGAAGCAGAAGACATCCTGAAATTACCCAAATTACCCTTATTTATATATCCTGAAATAAACATGTTCTCTCCCTCCCTTGGAATTCAGAAACACCCCATCCCAGCTGCTCTTTCTTCCTTTTGTAGTTGTGATGCCAGGGCTACCGGCTTGGTTGTGGTCCTTCTGCATGCTGTCTTGCCATTAACTAGAGGTTACACTATTATGGGCAAGGACTTCATACTAGCAATTCTGGTTAACAGTTAACAGTCCCAGTCATCTGCATTGGAGGACAATGTAAAGATGAGATGTGTCCCCACATGTGCCAGGTAGATGCTCTCCTTCCACTGAATTCCAAATTGGGTCCTTTATTAATAAAAAAAAAAAAGGTTTTTTGGTGATTGGGTCACATACAGCAGTACTCAGGGGTTACTCCTGGCTCTGTGCTCAAAAATCACTCCTGGCAGGCAAAGGGGACCATGTGGGATGCCGGGATTTGAATCACCATGAACCACCGTCCTGGATCAGCTGCTTGCAAGGCAAACCACTGTACTATCTCTCTGGCCCCTTTATTCGGATTTAATGCAATGTAGAATCACCTTAAAATCCAGGCCTGCTTGACAAAGTGTGACATATTGTCTTCTAGACTTAGATTAAATCCTTCCTTTGACCTCTGCAGATAAGATCAAAGCATATTAGATGAAAGAGAACACAATTTACCTGCAGGCAAAACTCTTGGGAATTATGTCCACAATTAACTTCATTTATCCAATTCCTCCCTGGCTCAGCCTCAGTCAGGCACTGAAAATTCATTCTTCCTTTTCTCTCTCTGGTCCACCCCATAGTCCCTCATGTTTGTGCAAGGCAGCTAGCTGTTCTGCAGTTGAAGTGAGTTTCTGGTTCAGAGGTCTGGGTGGGCAGAGAGTTGCATTTCTAGCTAGATGCTAGTTGGTTGCTCTCAGAGCTCCCATCTGAGACCTATTTTCTAGAAAATCTCTCTCTGAGTGAACTTGACTGGCTGCCTCGATTTTGTTTTCCTGCTTCTACTGACCCCATCAGATTTAAAGAAGAGAGAAACTCTCATATGTCAAACTTAAAGACACAGCAAGGTAGCAACAACAGTCCAATGGCAACATAATAGGAAAACTGATCCACATAATTGAGTCGATGTGTGTGAAGGTTAGTGGTAGGAGTGGAAGGTGTGAAAGAGAGGACTGTTGGGGTCTCTGGAGGAAGGAGGTGGGTACACAGGTGATGAGTATAGTGTTGGAATTTTGTGCTTGAGAATTCATTACTAATGAATGACAGAATCTCAATCAATATAAAAAAGAGAGAGAGAGAGAAAAGTTATAGTTCAGGGTAAGAGCACATGCATGGCATTCACAAAGACTCAAGTCAGAATCCCAAACCATAAGATGTGTCCCTGTCCTCAGCACTGTAAGGCCCAGCTGCTTTACCTCAATGATCCCAATAGAACCACTGGCTTGTTGATTATCACAAGGAGTGGTTTCCAGCCTACCTAAGCAAGAAACAAAGAAAGGAAAAGAATAGAACAACCTGAGCCCTACCTCTCACATTTTGTCTCTACCTTGAATCCTCAGAGACAGAGTATTACAAATGCAGGCACATTCATTACTTCTCCACCCCACTCACAAATAAATGCATGACATGTCATTTCCATGCTCACTCAGATGAGACAAGCTATTTTGAGACTATTTATTTCCTCTCAGTCATAAAACCAGTCACTTACCATGACTGCTCCAGCAGTGGGTCTTGGCCCTACCTGAGATGGCTGGTGAGATCAACAATCAGGAGCAGACAAGCCTCAACCTTCATAGTTATTTCCTTTATAGCACTTTTCCAACCTCAACACTTCATAGATTTGGGACTGGCAAGAATAAGATGCTGCAAATCACTGTTGTACCACAGGAGCTGTGGAATATGGGGGAGAGAAGTTGCTTTCCACCACATGAAACCTTACAAGCTATGCTTGTAGTTAACAGTCCCAGACATCTGCTAATCGTCCACCCCTGACATCCCAGCACAGGTGCTAAAGTGATGCTTCCAAGTTCAAGGTAGATTGAAAGGCAGTGTATCACCTACTTATATTTCTAGATAAACCAAATTTACTATTCCATAGCAATTTCATGAGCCTGTACAGATCTAGTCCTCTGTCTTCCCTTGAGACTGGAGCAACTTGGGGACAGACGTCCCTTACTGGAATATCCTGTGTCATGCACTGATGACTAAGGAGTAAGTCAGAGGTGAATTCTAGAGGAACAGGCTGGAAACTAGAAAATCTGTTTATTGAATGACTGTTGTATCACTGACATAATTAGCACTATATACCATTAGCTTCATTTACTTTGTACATTTAGTCCCCTGTGTCCATGAAGCATCCTGAGTGGTGGTGGCATCTCTATCATACATAATTTGTGCCGAGACCCCCAGAAAGAGACATGACTTACCAATGTCACACAGCTGCTAAGTTAGTCGCAAAGCTGAGTTGACCCTGGTCAGACTCTCAAGGCCATGCCTACATAGCCCAAAGCAAAGCAGTCTTTTAGAGAGGGGTTACTGGAAGAGGAGACTAGAAAGCCAAGTGAGTGTGAGAGAGGAGGACAAAGAGCTCCTTGTGGGGCAGGGAATAACTTCTCCCCTTCTATGTCTCTCTATGGTGACCTGACTGACTGGCTCATGGTGGCAGCTCAGAGGATTGTATGTAGCTGGATTATTTTTTCTGTACCAGATGCTTTTAGGCAGGACACAGCATGGCATCAACATGTTGGTATATAAATAATATGTTTTAAGGATACATCTTCATGAGAAAGGTGAAATGAGAACAATAAATTAAATGAAAAGAAATAAAAATGATCTAAAATATATCAATAGTTATTGGTGTACAAACATACACAAACCCACTAAAAGGCATCAATAGAGTAAAAGTCAGCTCAGCACTGAGACACCTCAGTGAAAGGTCAACAATCGATGGTCAGCCTGTTGTCTAACGTTTCATTACCAATTTTGTTTGTTTTGGGGTCAAATCTGGCTGTGCCCAAGTCTTACTCTTGGTTCTGAACTCAGAGATTATCCTGGGCAACCTCAGGGAACCATATGGTGTGCTGGAGACCAAACTCATGTCAGCTACATCCTACCCACTGTACTATCTCCCCAGCTCTAATAACCTATCCTGATTAGTCCTAATTTGTAGTTTGTCAACTTTTTTTGTTGGTGGTGCTTGGTTTTTATTTCTGGTTCTGTGCTCATGGGTCACTCCTAGTACTGCTCAGAGGACCATATGCAGTGTTTGAGATTGAACCTGGGTGGCCATACACAAGGCAAGCACCTTACTCTATCTATCTATCTATCTATCTATCTATCTATCTATCTATCTATCTATCTATCTATCTATCTATCTATCTATCTATCTATCATCTATCTATCTATCATCTATCTATCTATCTATCACCTATCAATCATCTATCTATCTCTCAGTATTATCTCTCAGCAGCAGAGTTTGCCAACTTTTTATATGTAAGTACTCATGCTGTAATTGATTTCAGGCTACCAACATGGACTCATTGATCATGGAAATAAAGAGTTGTTTAGCTGGTTTATGTAAACTAAAAACCTCTGCTCTATAAACAACATAGCCATAGGTAAGGAGCAAAAGTTTAGACAGTACATCAGTAGAAGTATCTAACTAAAATATACAAAGAACTGCTAACACTCACCAATAAGGAAACAGCAGGAAATAAAACAGGCAAAATAGGACCAGGATGGGCCTGGATCCACAGTGCAGGCTGGGGCTTATGTTTGAGACCTGGGAAGATGATGGTGGGAGGTTTCCCAGTGAGTTATTTATTTCTGTGCAGTCAGGCAGCTTTGCTACTGGGGAATCTACTGCTGCTGCATTGTGTCTCTCAGAGCCATTTGTATAATGCTACTGAGGAACCCTGGATTTCCTTCCCTGGTGCAGCCCACCCAGAGAGCTCTGTTGGTGCCCCAACGTGGGAATATGGTGATAACCACACTCCAATTATCTTTTGCTCTTAATGGGAAGACACAGTGGATCATTTTGTAAATACAACCATATCCCATGAGTTTGATTATGGCTATCTCAAATTCAGTGGTTATACAGGCCTACAGTGATGTAGAACACACTTCAGTTCAGTGCTGGGCTCTAAATAGAATTGAATGTGCCAGTCCTAGAAATCTTCCTACTAAAGAATAAACCTGTATAAACTTACTGGACACTACTTCATAACCACCTTACTCTACTCTTTCTTCCTGGAATGCTTTGGACCTTACTCTACTCTTTCTTCCTGGGATGCTTTGGAGTGGATCATTTCCATCTGGAACACACTGGCAGAGCAGTAGGGAAACTGTTGACACTTGGAAGACTTGGCATTTGGTAGTTTGTTGACCGTATTTTGCTTATTACCAGAGGCTTAATGCCAAGTGATGGCAGCAGTTGGTGTACTGTTTGCAAAAAAGACTAAAGAGCTGATATTATTACCCCCAGAGTCAAGTCCTCTGATTTAATATTTATAAGCTCAAAACTCTTTCTTGATATCAAGCCTAGCCATTGCTTCCCACTATGGAGGGATTACATTTGTTTAAAAGGTTTCTGGAACTTTGTATTTTCACTCAAACTGTACCACCAAACTAGAAATGACAAGGAATCAAATTGGCATCTTTGCTCATGTACAAAATATAAAGGAGAGTGACTAAAGAAGCAGCAGGAGGAATTCCATATTCTTTATTTCTGAACATTGCAATGTCATCAATCCGTTGGAACAAGTGAACAAAATAAACAAAGTGAGTATTTAGAGTCTGTGCCTGTTTTGACCTCAGATCTTCAATGCAGGGGACATTTGAAACTGAACCAATGAAAATCTTCAGCGTAAATAGGCATATTCATTGACATTAATATAAGCTGAAATTCTAACTTTTTGAATTTAAATTTAGCAATAAATTTGGGGCTGTAGTAATAGCACAGTGGTAGGGTGCTTGCCTTGCATGCAGACAACCCTGGATGAACTCAGGTTTGATACCCAGCATCCCATAAGGTTCCTCGAGTCCACCAGGAGCGATTTCTGAATGCAGAGCACCGCTGGGTGTCGCCCAAAACATACAAACAAAAAATAACAATAAATTTTGCCAACATGCACTGCTACTTAAATATTTATAGAAGATAGCATAAAATTCAGAATTATATTTGTCTTGCTAGAAACTAGATGTTTGCAATGAACTTCTATATTAGTAGTTTCTATTATGCTCCAGAGGTAGTACATATAGTATATTCTTTTTTTCCTTCTAATTAAGTTTTTAAAGCCAATAATATCAAATATATCTGGGTTGATCAGATAGAAATTTTCTACCTAAAACTTAGTATTTATAAGTTTAGATTTTCTACAGTACAGACTGATTAAAACAAGATTTTATCCAAGTATTAGAATACTTCACAGTGGGATAATATGAGAAGCCTTGACCTTGGAAAAACAAATAGTTTCTTATAAAAGATTTGATAACTTGGTTCTTGGTAAAGTTACAGTGTTATTCATCACCTGGGAGCAATCCTCTACCACAGAAGACCCTACCGCTGCCCTGGCATCGACTTACTCCAAGAGAGGTCCCTTAACACCAAGAAGACATAACATCAACTTGTTTTCAGGGCAGGGATATCCACATTGCCTTCTAACTGTGAAGTGAAACTAGAGGACACTCCACATCATCCTGACTTCAATGTAGGATATGCACAGAATCCAGGACCTTTAACTACAGAAACCTGACACCAACAACAGTGACTGTGCAGAAAAACAATTTATTGGCACTACAGACAATGACCTGGGTTGGACAACCTAGTATGCCTGGAGCCTAGAGTTGGTTTTATGCCAGAAAACTTCAGGGATGAGATCTCCTTATATCTAGATCACGGTTTTTCCTTTCCATGTCTCCCACATTTGGCTGTGCCTATGCAAAGAACAATTGCCATTCTAACATAGTTTTTACTGTATTTCTTTAACTCTTTCCCTAAAAAAAAAAAAGAAGAAAAGCTTATAAACCTTCTGTTAGGTCTTTAATGAGTTAATTGATGATTCAAAGTTAGTTCAATATTTGAAAATCAATTAATGTAGTTCAACACATCAACAGTTATAGAAAAAGCCATGTGATCATAATTTAGATGTAGAAAATGCTCTTGAGAAAATTTAATACTCAGTTGTGATTTGATCAGAGGGGGGGAGAGCCTGAGGAGATTCAGTGATATGATCAAATCTTATCAGGTAAGCATCCTGTGCCAGGCCAGTGGTTGCAGAAGATCAATGCAGCCGTTTTGTTTTGCTCTGTGACTGCACATTTCTTCCTGTCAGCGAGTCCCAGCACATCACATTAAAAACATTACCAAAGTGCAAAGGCTACAATGGGAAAGCAATGCAGAACTCCTCCACACTTAGTAAATGAAGTAGTTCTGAAGATCAAACCAGTATCAGTCACCTATATAGTCTCTCTGATTAGGATTTTAGAGAAGAAATGTTAAGGATGTTCAAAGAACTCAAAGAAGCTCTGGAATGGATAGCCAATAAGATTCAAGAAGATATGAGAGTAGAAATAAAAAAAAAACTTCAAATAAGGGCTGTGGGGAGGGCATTTACCTTGCAAGTGGCTGATCCTCAGCATCCCATGTGGTCCCCTGAGCACTGCCAGCAGTGATCTCTGAGCACAGAGCCAGGAGTAATTCCTGGGCACTGCCAGGTACAGCCCCAAAACCAAAACAACAACAACAACCACCAAAAATCGTTTAACAAAAATGACAAAACTGAAAAACCTATTGGGCGAAATGAAAAACTCACTGGAGGGCTAGAGGAATAACACAGTGGTAAGGCATTTGCCTTGCACGCAGCTTATTTGAACAGAAGGTGGTTCAAATCCCAGCATCCCATATGGTCCCCCAAGCCTGCCAGGAGTCACTTTTGAGCACGGAGCCAGAAGTGGCCCCTGAACACCGCTGGGTCTGACCCAAAAACAAAAACAAAAAAGAAAAACTCACTGGAAAGTCTCACCAGTAGAAAGACAGCTGATGAGGACAGAATTAGTGAGCTGGAAAATGAGCAACACAACACCACCATACAACAAAAGAAGTTTGAAAAGAACCTTAAAATAAATGATGAGAAAAAATGCTTAAAATCATTGAACAGATAACATCAGAACTCTGGGATAATTTCAACAGAAACAACATAAGAATCATCGGAGTCTCCAAGCACCAGGAAGATAACCCCTATGAGTAATCAACAGTCAAAGACATCATTGCTGAGAAGTTTCCAGAGCTGAAGAGTATATGCACTCACATTCCGGATACCCGAAGTGTACCATCTGAAAGAGACCCAAACAAAAGCACCTCAAGGCAATTCTAGTAACAATGTTGAAAATATAAAAAGGGACAGGCTACTGAAAACAGCCAGAGCAAGGAAGGAAATAACATACAAGGAAGTATCCTTAAAATTTATTCTTTATTATGAGCAACTCTCCAGGCCCAAAGGCAGTGGTGGGATACAGTAAAAAATACTCAATGAAATGAAAGCCTTGGGAATAATTCACCCAGGCAGACTTCCATTCCAGTTGAAGGAAGGATATACACCACCTTCACAGATAAACAGCAACTCAGGAACTTTACAGGATCAAAAACAAAACTTAAAAGAAGAATGGTGGGGCCGGGCGGTGGCGCTGGAGGTAAGGTGCCTGCCTTGCCTGCGCTAGCCTAGGACGGACCGCGGTTCGATCCCCCGGCATCCCATATGGTCCCCCAAGAAGCCAGGAGCAACTTCTGAGCACATAGCCAGGAGTAACCCCTGAGCGTCACAGGGTGTGGCCCAATAAAATTTAAAAAAAAAAAAAAAAAAAAAAAAAAAAAAAAAGAAGAATGGAAGGTGTTACTTTAAGGTGAAACATATTCCAATAACATGTCAAACTTCTACATATAGTTGACACAAAACCCCATGACAATAATCTCTCTCAATGTCAATGAAGTAAATGTACCAATCAAGAGATGCAGAGTGTCAAAATGGATCAGAAAATTGAATCCAATTTTGCTGCCTACAAGTAAACCATTTAAATAGTCAAAGTAAACATTGACTCAAAGTCAAAGTTTGGAATACAATCTTTTAAATGAACAACCCAATAAAAATGGTTGGGTGGCCATCCTAATATCAAATGACAGACTTCAGGCTTAAAAAGGTTTTGAGACAGAGAGGGTAATTTCTCAATAAACAAGGAATATGTACATCAGGAAGAAATCACCCTCATAAACATATATGCACCCAATGATGGGCCAGAAAAATACTTAAGACAACTGCTAATAGACTTGAAGAAAGACATCAATAACAACACAGTAGTAGTAGGAGACATCAACACTGCTCTGTCACCTCTTGATGGGTCACCCAGGCTAAAACTCAACAAGGATGTACTGGCTTTAAAGGAAAAAATGGAAGAGAGTGGCTTAGTATGTATACACACACATACATACATACATACATACATCATACAAAACACACACAGATAGGGCTTTTCATCTCCCAAAAGATGAATCCACTTTATTCTTCAATGCTCATGGGACATTTTCCAAGATAGAACACATTCTTGGCCATAACATACTTCCATAAAATCTAAAGGATAGAAATTGCACCAATTCTCTTGTTCAATCATGATGCACCCAAAATAGAGGTGAATTACAAATAGAAATGGAGAAACAACTTTAATACCTCAAATAGATCACTGCTTAACAACCAGTGGGTGCGAGATGAAATTAAAGAGAAAAATTTTTTAGTTCCTGGGAACAAATGAGAATGAAGACATAAACTATCAGAATTTGTGAGACATGGAAAAAGCAGTATTGAGAGGAAAATTATAGCATTGAAAACATTTATCAGGAAGGAAGAAAAGGTCTACATAAATAACTTAATGGCACAATTTAGGAACTTGAAAAAGGATCAACAGATTAAGAGAAAAGTAGGCAGGTGGAAGGAAATAAACTTAGATCAGCAATTAATGAACTGGACACCCCCACAAACAATCCAAAAGATCAATGAAAGCAAGAGTTGGTTCTTTGAAAAAATAAACAAGATAGGTAAACCAGTAGTAAAGCTCACAAAGAAAATGAGAGAAAAACTTAATAAAGAAAATCAGAAATGAAAAAAAAGAAGTCATATAAATACTACAGAACTTTATAGGGTTATGAGAGATTGTTTTGAGAATCTTTATGTCACAAAACAATAGAACCTGAAAGAAATTTATCAATTTTTGGACTCCTGTAACCTTCCAAGTTTGAACCAAGATGATCTGGAAAACTTTAACAAACCTATCTTAATTGAGGAATTTGAAAGAGTAATCAAAGGGTTTCTAAGTACCATTCTCTACAATTCTAAATAAACAAAAACTAAACTAAATTAAACAAACTCTAGATTTCTCAGAAAAATGGTTGATTCCAACATTTGAAAAAAAAACCTTTTCAACATATAACAACTTAAGGACTGGAATAATGAAGTACTTAAAAGATGATTGAAACACCAAAGGACACAACTCTGAACTTAAAGATGTCTCCCGCGACTAAGATAGAACAATTTGATTTAGAAAATAAATAATGATGGCATTGAATTATAATTCAGAGATGAAAATGATAGATATGAATCCAAATGAATAAATAAGTACAAGGAACTACCTGACATTTTTGATATACAGTATGGTCCAAATTCTTAGTATTGGAGGAAAGAGGAAACTAAAAGATGCCAGTAATAATTATTGCAGACAGTAACCATAATAAATGCAAGAGTATGTATTTTTATAACTGAAATCCAACTACAAACATGTTTGTAATCATGATGCTTAAATAAAGATATTAATTAAAAATAAAGATATACATTCCTATAGTAATAAAAAACCATAATAATGCTAAAGTTAGGGAGTAGGAAGATGATGAGAAATAGAATAATTTTTTGTTTTGGGTTTTTTTTTGTGTGCGTGGTTTTGGGCAACACCTGGTGACGCTCAGGGGATCCTCCTGGCTATGCATTCAGAAATCGCTCCTGGCTCAGGGGACCATATGGGATGCCAGGGATTGAACCCAGATCTGTCCTGGGTCAGCCGCATGCAAGTCAAATGCCCTACCACTGTGCTATTGCTCTGGTCCCAGAAATAGAATATTTGTGTGGCCTCAAAATATATCTCCTCAGGATACCAACTACAAAAAATATGGTTTCTTTACAGTGAGGAAACCTGAGAGACATTAGCCTTTTCAAGTGGTTAGATGACCTTGACAGTATTATAGCAGGGCATGTCAACTTAGGTAATATTCCTAGAGAACAGTACAATACTCTATCACTTCTTTGCTATTCTCACATAAAATGTATAATCTCAACATGAGCTTAAAGAAACATCAGACAAAGCCTGGTATAGAATCTGAACTGTACTCTCAAAGAATAAAGAAAGGCTGGATAGCCTCAAAGTAGAGGAGACAAAGGACACATGAAAACCATATACCATCAGATCTGGGGTGGGGAATAAAATACCATTTATCTGAAAACTGTGACATTCAAATGACATTCATAGATTATTTAACAATGTTCATTCTTTTATAGGTCAACTATTCCTCCAGGATTATCTCTGGTTCAGTATCCAATATGGAAATGGAAGAAGAAGGTCAAGAATGAAGAGCAAGAAGGGGAGGTAGAGGTGTTAGGCTCAAGTAAGTAGAAAGGGACCTTTTGCCTGTTATTATCCATTCCTCTGCTGGGCTCCCTGAAAACAAAATAGTCTCAACCTGGAGAGTCAAAAAGACATCCTGAAACTAACAGAGGTGAATTGGTGTGAGTGAAAAGGCAGAAGGAAAAAATGAAAAGTTTACTTCTATTGCAAAAAGTTGCACCTAGCAGGAAAAGGAGCAATGCTTCATCAATGATCCTACAGACTGTGCAAATGAGGCCTCAGTCTGCAGTGGTTGCAGGAAGGTACTTAAATGCTGCACTCAAAATAACTGATCATAATTGCTGTCAGAGGTCATTATAAAATATTCCAAAATGTGGCCATCTGATACAGTGCATAGGTTTTCTCCTATATTTCACGTTATTCTGTCATCTGAGGAGCAGATAAAATGGGGATTATGCAGGGATTTGGATAAGTCAAATAATTGAATCTACCAGTTAGCCACTGTAGTACAAACTGACAGTTGAATGCTTGCCTTCCTTTTTAGCAATGCACAAACCTGTCTGAAACTGTGATAACAGGCATCCACTTAAAAGGCATCCATTTCAAAACTGGGAGACCAGTCGCACATCTAGATCAAGAGCTAGGACATCTTCCCAAAGAGGCTCCCTTGGTGGTTTTTGTTTTTGTTTTTGTTTTTTTGACTATACTGTGTGAAGCCCAGGAGTTACTCCTGGATTTGCACTCAAGAATTACTCCTGATGGAGTTTGGAGGACCATATGGGATGCCAGGTAATGAACCTGGGCAAGCCATATACAAGGCAGGCTGTACTATTTGTCCCATGAGGTCCTTAGTTTTAAGGATTCTTGTAAAAGTCAGTTAACTGACCTTTTACCCATTTAGTTTTTCATTTTCTTTTTTATTCTTTTTTTGGGGGGGGTGACAAAACCCCTGGTGACATTCAGGGGGAACTCCTGGCTATGCGCTCAGAAATCGCTCCTGGCTTGGTGGACCATATGGGACCATATGGAACGCCAGGATCGAACCACGGTCTGTCCTAGGCAAGGCAGATGCCTTACTGTTTGCATAACAGCTCCCAGCCCTCTTTTTTTATTTTTTTAATAGTGCTTTAAATTCATGCTTTCATGTGTTAAATACATCCCTGGAGTGAGCTTGACAAACTCTAGTTCCCCTCCCTTTGCCCTCAATAAAAGCAAACTCAACCCTAAAGCAAACTGCCCTTTTTCTCCTAACAACCTCACCGTGTGGCCTTACTGTATAATTCCTAGATCCTATAATAAACTTTTCTTTTCAAAGTTGCCTGATGGTGTTTACTAAAGAGTATATAACTAATAACTGTTTTGTGCTTTTGTGTGTTTCATCTGCTGTGCATTGCCTATAGTTCAATCCCAAAGATTATAATTGCCATAATAAGTCAATGATCTCCCCAGAGCAGCAGGACTTAGACCATATGGTAGAACAAAATGAGATAATAAGATCCTCATTTATAAAGGTTGTAATTGACTGTAACATGTGTAAAGTTTCGGGCCCAGAGAGATAGCACAGCGGTGTTTGCCTTGCAAGCAGCTGATTCAGGACCAAAGGTGGTTGGTTCGAATCCCGGTGTCCCATATGGTCCCCCGTGCCTGCCAGGAGCTATTTCTGAGCAGACAGCCAGGAGTAACCCCTGAGCACCACCAGATGTGGCCCAAAAACCAAAACCAAAACCAAAAACATGTGTAAAGTTTCTTCCTGTCTCAAAGCCATGATGAGCTAAATATGTGGATAGGATCAAAAGCCCTTTGCTCCAGGAGAGTGCTGGCTACAGGCATGAGGAAAGGAATCCTATAGGTAAAATAATGGAAACCTCTTATGTACTCCTTTGAGTCTTTGGGGAAATGAGTGGTACTTCCACAGTAAAGTACAACAGAGATCTAGGGTCTTCGTGTTAAAATTTTATCCCCTATTGTGGTTCTCCATTCCTTCACCCAATGGGATATTGTAGAGCTAATTCCTGGTACAGTGTAGGTAAGAAAAGAAAGTAACTAGAAAATACAAATGTCTTATAATATTCCTTAAAATACTAGAAACTGAGCTCTTATACGATCCAACAATACCACTTTTAGGGATTGACTCTAGTGTTAGATTACATCCTGCTTTTACCCAAAACAAAAGCATCCCCCAACTTCTTCTCTCTCACCAATCCCTTTGCCTTGTAAAAGTTCACCTGGGTTATAAGAGTCCAAAAATTTATCCATTTCTTCCAGGTTCTCATTTTTAGTGGCATAGAGTTTCTCAAAGTAGTTTCTGATTACCCCTTGAATCTCTGCAATATCAGTAGTGATCTCTCCTTTTTTTTTCACATTTTGAAATTTCTTTAATATTAAAATTATTAAAACATTCTTAAAAATCTGCCCATAATATACTCTGGTGGTAGTTGCAGTTCTGGACTGATGTGTGTGTAGATGTATCAATGACAATAATGTAAATCACAGTTACAATTAGAAAAATAATCTTAAAAAGACCAGAAAATTTTAACAAAAGTTTTCCCCACACAGGCTCAAAGCCAATATATTAATACAAAAGATGTGCATGCAGAGAATCAGAGTTTAATATACATTTCTCTATGGTTTCCCCTATGTACAACTCAGGTGACCTCTAGAACAGAGTAGCCCAAAACACTGCAGGATATTTTCTCCTCACATAAACCATAAACTTCTCTCTCTCTCTCTCTCTCTCTCTCTCTCTCTCTCTCTCTCTCTCTCTTCTCTCTTTCTCTCTCTCTCTCTCTCTCTCACTCACACACACAATTATATAATTACAAGACGGTTTAAGGTATGTCTTGCAGAAGGGAGACTTGGGTTGCATGTAGCAACACACATGGTTCTTGAGCCCCACCAAGCTGCAAGCACCAGTGGGTGTGAGCTCTCCTTTTTCATTCCTAATACGTGTTATCAAGTTTCTCTCTCTCTTTCTTTGTTAGTTTTGCCAGTGGTCTATCAATCTTGTTTCTTTTTTCAAAGAACCAACTTCTGCTTTCGTTGATCTTTTGGATTGTTTTTTGGGTTTCCACTTCATTGATTTCTGCTCTCTGCTTTGTTATTTCCTTCTGTCTCCCTATTTTTTTTGTTGATCATTTTTTAATTCTATGAGCTGCGTTATTAAGCTATTCATGTATGCCCCTTCTTTCCTGATGTGTGCTTGCAAAGCTATAAATTTTCCTCTCAGTACTGCTTTTGCTGTATCCAATAGGTTCTGATAGTTTGTGTCTCTGTTGTCATTTGTTTCCAGGAAGGTTTTGATTTCCTCTTTGATTTCATCTCGGACCCACTGGTTATTCAGTATTAGGCTGTTTAACTTCCAGGTATTAAAGTTTTTCTTCTGTGTCCCTTTGTAGTGATGTCATCCAGAACTTTAACACATAAGATTAATGTAATAGGAAAAATGAATAAATATAAACAAATATAAGTAATTGAAATCTTTCTCAAAGGTTTTATGTGGAGATGAAAGAAAGGAACTCATTAGTAATTGCTTATTTTTTGTTTGGAATGGGCTTTGAATTGTAAGTCCTTGATTTCCAAAAGGCATCTCTGGCAGTAATCTCTGAAAAGCTTAACATTTCTAACTTAAAGATCTTTGCAGACTTTCTTCTCCTAAGATGTCACAGTTTCTAAGCCCTCTATAACTTCACCCTCTAGATTTTTCAGGTCACCTTTGAATGAAACATAACTAAGAGCTATGCCTTAGAAAGTATTCCTACCACCAAAAAAAAACTCAGCAAAGTTACCTCAGGATTACTGAGGCTTCTGGCAAGGAGGAAGAGGTCCTCTTTTCACTTAGCTATTTCTATTTAGTTTCATGCCCATGCTTTCATTAACAAGGATTCTGGTAAGTGCACAGGAAATAAAAAACTTTAATCAAGGTTCATCTCTTGCTATGCAATATTGGAATGTTTTAGGGGTTTATCATTTCCATGAATACATTGACCAAGTGAACCCCTCTTCATTTTCTACCTTGAAGAAGTCCTATTTGACTTTGAGTTCACAAGAACACAAAACAGCTAGGATAATGGCTGGCTTTGTCTGAACATATGAAGCTTTTTTGTATGAGGATTTGTGCTAAGAACATATTATTTAAATATATGTAAAATAGGATGAAAGCTTGTGTGTGTGTGTGTGTGTGTGTGTGTGTGTGTGTTTGTATACATCTGTGGTGCTCAGTGTTGACTCCTTGACTCTGTGCTGAAGGATCATTCCTGGCAGAGTATTTGCAGTAAAGATCTGATGGAGGTGAATTCTTTTTTTTGTTTTTGTTTTTGTTTTTGTTTTTGTTTTTGCTTTTGGGCCACACCCGTGAAGCTCAGGGGTTACTCCTGGCTATGCGCTCAGAAGTCGCTCCTGGCTTGGGGGACCATATGGGACACCGGGGGATCGAACCACGGTCCATCCAAGGCTAGCGCAGGCAAGGCAGGCACCTTACCTCTAGCGCCACCGCCCGGCCCCTGGAGGTGAATTCTTAGCTTGGATTTTTTGTTTTGTTTTGTTTTGTTTTGAACCATACCCAGTGGTGGTGCTCAGGGGTTACTCCTGGCTCTGCACTAAGAAATTACTCTTGGCTAAGCTCAGGGGACCCCATCATATGGTGGGTAACCTGGCCAGCTGAGTACAAGGAAAATGCCTCCCCACTGTGTTATAACTGTAGCCCCTTGGCTTGGATTTTTTTTAACATTGAGAAGCTTTGAAAAGTTGAACATTAGATTCCTTATGAAAATCTCTGATAAACCAAGCTTAAAAAGCATCTGTGGATTATGCTGCACTTAAGTCTAGACCAACTTTACAATAACTAGACTGAATTTGCAAGCATGTCTTAATGTGATTCTTTTTTTCTAGAAGTGGGAGATAATTATAAAGGGGAAATTACATTTTAGTACTACACCACTGTGGATAACAATCCCAGGTCCTTAATTCCTTGGGTCATTCTTCAGGAGAGACCACATGCTGGCACATAAAACATACCTCCATAAAATCAAGAGGATAGAAATTTTGCAGGCTACCTTTGCTGACCACAAGGCTCTGAAATTAGATGTGAACTACACAGGAACACAGAAGAAATACTTTAACAAATGGAAATTAAACAGCCTGCTACTGAACAACCAGTGGGTCTGAGATAAAATCAAAGAGGAAATCAAAACCTTCCTGGAAACAAATGACAACAGAGACACAAACTATCAGAACTTTTTGGATACAGCAAAAGCAGTACTGAGAGGAAAATTTATAGCTTTGCAAGCACACATCAGGAAGGAAGAAGGAGCATACATAAATAGCTTAATAACGCAGCTTATAGAATTAGAAAATGATCAACAAAAGGACCCAAAAATAGGGAGACAGAAGGAAATAACAAAGCAGAGAGCAGAAATCAATGAAGTGAAAACCCAAAAGAAAAAAAAAATCCAAAAGATCAACAAAAGCAGAAGTTGGTTCTTTGAAAAAAGAAACAAGATTGATAGACCATTGGAAAAACTCACGAAGAAAGAGAGGAAGAGAAACTTGATAACATGTATTAGAAATGAAAAGGGGGGGCCAGGTAGGTGGCGCTGGAGGTAAGGTGTCTGCCTTGCAAGCGCTAGCCAAGGAAGGACCGCGGTTCGATCCCCTGGCGTCCCATATGGTCCCCCCAAGCCAGGGGCGATTTCTGAGCACATAGCCAGGAGTAACCCCTGAGCGTCAAACGGGTGTGGCCCAAAAACCAAAAAAAAAAAAAAAAGAAATGAAAAGGGGGAGATCACTACAGATACTGCAGAGATTTAAAGGGTATTCAGAGACTATTTTGAGAAACTCTATGCCACTAAATATGAAAACCTGGAAGAAATGGATAAATTCTTGAACTCATATAACCTTTCATGGTTGAATAAAGAGGATGAAGCATATCTAAACACCCTATCACTATTGAGGAAATTAAAACCATAATCAAAAGTTTGCCCAAAAACAAAACTCCAGGCCCGGATGGATTCAAGAATGAATTCTTTCAAACATTTCGAGAGAAACTACTACCAATCCTGGCCAGGCTCTTTCATAAAATTGAAAAAACAGGAACACTTACAAATAGCTTTTATGAAGCCAACATCACATTAATACCAAAACAAGATAAAGATGCTGCCAAAAAAAGAAAATTACAGACCTATATCCCTGATGAACACAGATGCAAAAATCCTCAACATAATCCTTGCAAACAGGATCCAATGCCTCATCAAGATCATTCACTATGATCAAGTAGGTTTCATCCCAGGAATGCAAGGATGGTTTAACATCCGTAAATCTATCAACATAATACACAACATCAACAACAAGAAAATAAAAATCACATGGTCATGTCAATAGACGCAGAGAAAGCATTTGATAAGGTCCAACACCCATTCTTGATCAAAACTCTCAGCAAGATGGGAATGAAAGGAAACTTTCTCAATATAGTTAAGGCCATCTACCACAAGCCAATGGCAAATATTCTCAATGAAGAAAAAATAAAAGCCTTTTCTCTAAATTCTGGTACAAGTCAAGGCTGTCCTCTCTCACCACTCCTATGAAACATAGTACTGGAAGTACTTTCTATAGCAATTAGGCAAGAAAAAGATATCAAGGGAATCCAGATAGGAAAGGAAGAAACCTCTCACTGTTTGCAGATGACCTGATACTCTACTTAGAAAACCTTAAAGACTACTAAAAAGCTTCTAGAAATAATAGATTCATATAGCAATGTGGCAGGCTACAAAATTAACACACAAAAATCAATGGCCTTTTTATAGACCAATAATAACAGGGAAGAAATGGACATTAAGAAAACAACCCCATTCACATTAGTGCCACATAAACTCAAATATCTTGGAGTCAACCTGACTGAAGATGTGAAGGATATACAACGAAAACTATAAAACACTGCTCCAAGAAATAAGAGAGGACACGTGAAAATAGAAACACATACCCTGTTCATGGATTGGCAAGATCAACATCATTAAAATGGCAATACTCCCAAAAGCATTGTACAGATATAACACGATTCCTCTAAAGATACCCATGACATTCTTCAAAGAAGTGGATCAAACACTGCTAAAATTCATTTGGGACAATAAGCACCCTCAAATAGCTAACACACTCTTTGGGAAAAGGGATATGGGAAGCATTACTTTCCCCAATTTTAGGCTGTATTACAAAACAATAGTTATCAAAACAGCATGGTATTGGAATAAAGACTGACCCTCAGATCAGTGGAATAGACTCGAGTACTCAGAGAATGTTCCCCAGCCATAGAACCACCTAGTTTTTGATAAAGGAGCAAGAAATCCTAAATGGAGCAAAGAAAGCCTCTTCAACAAGTAGTGTGGGAACAACTGGTTAGCCACTTGCAAAAAAGCGAACTCACCCCCAGCTAACACCATGTATGAAGGTAAAATCCAAATGGATTAAAGGACTTGATATCAGATCTGGAACCATAAGGTATATAGAACAACATGTAGGTAAAACATTCCATGACATTGAAACTAAAGGCATCTTTAAGGAGGAAACTGCACTCTCCAAACAAGTGGAAGCAGAGATAAACAGATGTGAATCTATTAAGCTGAGAAGCTTCTGCACCTCAAAGGAGATAGTGCCCAGATACAAAAGCCACCCACTTTGTGGGAGAAATTATTCACCCAACACCCATCAGATAAAGGACTAATATTCAAAATATACAAGGTACTGACAGAAATTTACAAGAAAAAACATCTAACCCAATCAAAAAATGGGGAGGAGAAATGAACAGACACTTTGTAAAAGAAGAAATGCAAATGGTCAAAAGGCACATGAAAAGATGCTCCACATCATTAATCATCAGGGAGATGCAAATCAAAACAACTACGAGGTACCATCTCATGCCACTGAGATTGGCACACATCACAAAGAAGGAAAACAAGCAGTACTGGAGGGGAAGTGGAGAGAAAGGAACTCTTTTTCACTGCTGGTGGGAATGCTGTCTAGTCCAACCTTTATGGAAAGCAATATGGAGATTCCTCCAAAAACTGGAAATTGAGCTCCCATATGATCCAGCTATACCACTCCTAGGAATATACCCTAGGAACACAAAAATACAATACAAAAATCCCTTCTTACACCTATATTCATTGCAGCACTATTTACATTGCAAGACTCTGGAAACAACCAAGATGCCCTTCAACAAATGAATGGCTAAAGAAATTGTGGTACATATATATACACAATGAAATATTATGCAGCTATCAGGAGAGATGAAGTCATGAAATTTTCCTATACATGGATGTACATGGAATCTATTATGCTGAGTGAAGTAAGTCAGAGAGAATGAGAGAAAGACGCAGAATGGTCTTATTGCAATAATTTTCAGAGACAAAAGAGATGAGGGCTGGAAGATGCAGCTCACGACATGAAGCTCACCACAAAGAGTGATGAGTGCTGTTGAGAAATAATTATATTGAGAACTATCATAACAATGTGAATGAATGAGGGAAGTAGAAAGCCTGTCTTGAGTACAGGTGTGGGTGGGGTGAGGAGGAGGGAGATTAGGGACATTGGTGGTGGGAATGTGAAGGGGGTGTTTTTTACATGACTGAAATCATACAACTACAATCATATTTGTAATCAAGGTGTTTAAATAAAGATTAAATAAATCAAAAAGATAGTAGAAGAAGGCCAAGCAGCCTCTTATTTATTCTAGAGAAATGTAAGTGGGACAAGAACTCGGGGAGTTTGGCTGTCTTCAAAAACTGACACTAACCTCTCCCTATACTTTCTGCCTTTAGTTATTTAAAGATACAAAGTAAGAACATATGTTCATATAGATATCAATGGTAATAGTGCACTGAGGAGAGACCATGATGCAATCAATAGGTTAAGGAATTAGTCACTTGCAAGTGTGTTTGTATTTTGACTACACACCCCACATATGGGAATTCAAATCTAGTATTATCCTCATCCAAAGACTGTTCTTTTTCCAGAAAGTTAAAAAAATGTTTATGGGATTCATATGATGCAGCAATCTTCTAGTCTTAGTACCTATTATCTGAGCAAAGTGAAACTCCCATTTCTGATTTATTTTCATAATTTTGAGAGTAAGTGACTGCCGACCCCACTACTTGATCTATTTCTAGTCTGGACTGCATCTCCCCCTCCACACACATTTTAGGGCCCCCAGCATAACACTCTTGGCATAACACTCATGTGACATGTGTCTCCTTCACTCAGGAGAATGAAGTTGGGCAAGTATACACAGGTTGTTGGAGAGATATTAAACATTAGAAGAGAACATTAGGACAGGAAATTCCAGAACTTCAAGTCTGAGTTCATAGGATGGAAGAGGCCTAGGGCTGGGAGGCATATTCTTAACTGCAGAGCCCTCACCTCAGATAGGGCTTTTGCCTGGGTCTAACATGCTCTTCTTGTTTATCTCAGTTAGGGACACACTGAGAAGGGACTGTGGAGAAAAATATTTTTTTCCTCCAAAATGGGCTCTTTCGGGAAAGACTAAAAAATTAGAAAAAGTGACCTGCATACTAGTCACCCTTCCTTGAGCACCTTCATTTGATTCCCAGGGTAGTAATAAGGTTTGTTGCCTCAGAGGACCTTGAAAACAAAACCCACACCATGTGAGCTGCTCATATATTTGTGAGAACATCCCCCCACCACGCTATTCTCTCAGCTCAGAAGTCACTCCTGATGATTTTCAGCCAACCTGATTGGTGGATCATTGTGAGAGCCTGAGGGCTTTTTTTTTTTTTTTTTTGGTTTTTGGGCCACACCCGTTTGACGCTCAGGGGTTACTCCTGGCTATGTGCTCAGAAATCGCCCCTGGCTTGGGGGGACCATATGGGACGCCGGGGGATCGAACCGCGGTCCTTCCTTGGCTAGCGCTTGCAAGGCAGACACCTTACCTCCAGCGCCACCTACCCGGCCCCAGCCTGAGGGCTTTTGAGGGCATGGTGTCAGGGATAACAGTCCATAAAGGGGTCCTGCACCTGGTGATGTTCTGGCAGCCAATTACACTAATCTTTATACTATCTGCCTGGACCCTGCACTTTCCACATTTACTTCATACCTGCCAAGGAGACTGTATAATGGCAAAGCTATTGAGAGTTTCTATAGGAGTTACTTCACACCTAGGACTTCAGACAGTCTCCAGACTGAAGAGGCAGCTACTGACAGGCCTTTGCCTGTTTCCCATGGATTGTGCCTGGTGGGGTTTCCATCCCAATCAGAAAGGCACTCAGGTCAGGAGCCTGACTATACAAGGACACTAGCAACAGAAGCAATTGTTTCCACACTATTTACTGAACTTACTTGGTGGCATCTACCAGGCCAGCCTTTTATTATGATGATGATTTTATGACATAAAGGATCATATCCAGGGTTTCACATGTGCAAAGTAAGTGCCTTACTGCTGACAGGCTATTATTTTAAAGGTTTTTCTCTTTCTCTTCTCATACAATTCCCCGTGGGAGAGAGTACTAATATTTACACATTTCCTGAATGTCACTCCTCAGGATATTTACTGGGAAATTTCACCACTATCCACGTATAAGCAAATTTTGTGACTTCATATTTTCTAACAGCTGCATAGTAGTCCATTGTATAGAGGTGCTGCTGGTTCTTTAGCCACTCATCTGTTGTTGGGCATTTGGGATGTTACCAGATTCTGGCTATTGCAAATAGCACTGCTATGATCATAGGAGTGCAAAGGCCATTATTGTATTGTGTTTTTGTGATCCTCAGGTATCCCTAGGAGCGGCCTTGCTAGATCATATGGAATTTCAATTTCTGTTTGTTTATTTTTTATGGTTTTTGCGCCACGTGTGGTGACACTCAGGGGTTATTCCTTGCTATGCTCTCAGAAATCGCTCCTGGCTTGGGGGAGCATATGGGACACTGCGGATCGAACCGCAGTGTTTCTGGGTTAGTGAGTGCAAGGCAAATGCCCTACCACTTGTGCCACTACTCTGGCCCCATATTACCAAATTCTTTTTTTTTGTTTTGTTTTTTTTTTTTGTTTGTTTTTAGGGCCACACCCATTTGATGCTCAGGGGTTATTCCTGGCTAAGTGCTCAGAAATTGCCCCTGGCTTGGGGGGACCATATGGGATGCCAGGGGATCGAACTGCGGTCCTTTCTTGGCTAGCGCTTGCAAGGCAGACACCTTACCTCTAGTGCCACCTCGCCGGCCCCATATTACCAAATTATTTTTTTAAGGGGTAAAATATATTTATTTATACTGATGACTACAGCATTGGTGAAAGAAACAGAAGGCGACACAATTAAAAGGAACCCATGTTTTGGGACTGAAAGAATGAACACTACTAAACATTATTCACATTGCCCAGTCATCTATATACAACACAATTCTTATCAAAATTACAGTAGCATTTTTAGTGAAAATAGGAAAATCCTAAAATTTATACAAAATCATAAAATACCCATAAATAGCCATACCAATATTGAGACAGAAGAGTAAAGCTGGAAGCATCACAATCCCCAACTTTCAACTTTATTAAAAAAATATATAGTAGGGATCAGAGATTAAGACACTTGCCTGGCATGTGGCCTACTCTGGTTTTATCCCTGGTACCACATATGGTTTCTTGAATACCAATAGAGATATTTCTGAGCATAGAGTGATTTCTAGAAACAACAACAACTATCAACAATAACATAGTATGCAAAACAATAAGGTACTGGAATAAAAACAGACACATAGATCAATGACACAGAACAGAGTCCAGAAATAAACCAACAATTAGTCAAATATTTGACAAGGAAGTCAAGAATAGGCAATAGTAAAAGAATTTATTCAATAAATGGTTCTGGGGAAACAGTTCTGCTATTCACACCTAAGAGAATAAAACTGCATCTCTTTTATTTCACTCACAAATATTCTCTAGGTAGGTTAAAGTCCCTAATGTAAGACTTGAGAGTACAGAACTAGTATAAGGAAAAAATAGGGAAAGAATTGCTTGAATGGATTGTATCAATAACTTTTTGGATGTGACAGTAAAAGTACCAGAACCAAAGCAAAAGTTGTCCCAAATTCTTTAATAGACATCCAAGGCCTTCCTCCAAGAAGACTGAAAGTTTTCAAATTTGACACTGACCATTGAGTTCAATTTAAACCATTGCCTAAGTAACTGTGGTAGCATTCTCTACAATTGTTTTACATGCATATTGTCTGGGTTTTTATGTGCCAGTACCCTAAATTTACCATCTTAGCCACCTAGAAAATTAGTCATCATCATGAATTCTGAAGCTCTAGACTCAGATCTAGAGTCAGATCTTGGTGTCAACTCAGTTTCTCCTTTTCTTTTACTTGTATTGTAAGTACCCCGCTTAGCTTTGATAGCAAAGGCTCATCTGGAAAGAGACATCACTTCAAAGATGCTATCTTGAGTAAACTAATGAGGTGCACACTTAGGTAACATGCAGGCCACCTGCCACCATCAAGCCTCCATGGTTCCAGGATCCTGGTTGGTTTCTTTCACTGACCACAGCATATATTTGCTTCCCCCATTTTTTCCTCTGCACATTTTGTGTGTGTATATATATACATATATATATATATATTTCCTTCAAATCTACCAGCAATTAGCCCATAAGAATCCAGAAACTTCCTTTCTATGTCAATGTACACATACTTAAATCATCTATGTACATATTCTCCCCTCTCTCTTCCTGACCTTATGTTAGCTATACTGTGTTTGTCCAGGTTCTGCAAATAAAAAGACTTCCTGACCTCACCTCTCGTTTCCATATAGTTACTGTCAAAAAGTGTTTTAAGATCTTAAAAAGAATGTCCAGGTCTATTTCAAACACAACATTTGTTATTGATAGGCCAAGAATGACATAAAACACAAGCTCAACCCCATTGGGTATTTCTACAACTCTGAACTTTACTATTTAAGGAGAGTGGGAGTTAAGAATAAAGAAGAAGATCACTCAGAGGTATCAGATCAAGTATCTCAAAGAGGTGAATAGAATTAATGTCTTATTAATTAATTAATATTAATTAATTTATAGGATTTCTTGATCCTTGGCTGATGTGAAAATGACTGTGTAGTATCTATGTCTATAAGTATGTGTGTATATATGCATAAGAAAGCATGTATGTGGTTTGGTGTTTACATGAGGGAATTGTGAACAAAGTGTTTTGTGGTTATAAATATAAGCTTGTGGCGACATCCACACAATTATGAATAAAGTTTGTATATGTTGACATGTGTGTAAAGGTATGTGGGAAGCCTGTGTGTGAGGAAGCATATATAGCAGACATAGGTATTTGTGCAGATATGTGTAAGCAATATGTATGTATTGTAGGTATATACATATACAAACATGTGCATGTATGACATATATATCCAGGCATGTGTGTGAAGGTATGTGAAGGGATACAGATATATGTGTATGTATAGGAATATAACTATAAACATATGTATTTATGCCAGGATTATTTTAGCAAGAGGGAGAAAGTCTTGAAGAGATGGTTGTGTTTTTTTGAGTGTTTTCTGGGGAAAATAAGAGTAATCACTGTCGGGGCCGGGCGGTGGCGCAAGAGGTAAGGTGCCTGCCTTGCCTGCGCTAGCCTTGGACGAACCGAGGTTCGATCCCCCGGTGTCCCATATGGTCCCCCAAGCCAGGAGCAACTTCTGAGCACATAGCCAGGAGTAACCCCTGAGCATTACCGGGTGTGGCCCAAAA
The DNA here is from genome assembly GCF_024139225.1 of Suncus etruscus. Taxonomy (NCBI): domain Eukaryota; kingdom Metazoa; phylum Chordata; class Mammalia; order Eulipotyphla; family Soricidae; genus Suncus; species Suncus etruscus. The sequence goes on along the minus strand of NC_064851.1, from coordinate 18,195,943 downwards.
ATCAAAAAAAAAAAAAAAAAAGAGTAATCACTGTCCATGCATGAAATTCCAAACCATTATCCAGGGTGTGCCAGAAAGCTATGTTTATAGAGGACACATATTCTGGGGCCATATGAATCTGTTAGTATATTGGTGACCCATCTGCCAGCTGTTGTATCTCATACAGCATATTCTGTGGGGGCTGCATGGATTTGAGCCTGCATGATTGCGAAGTGCCCGGCAGCTCAAGGGGGCTCTGTGTGCACTGCTGGTATCCTCTGTGTGTGGTGGTACCTTGGCCCAGACACTGCAGGACAGGTAGAGCCTGTCTGCTGCTGCCTTGTATACTCCAGTGTCAGAGGTGGTAGAGTGAGCAGAGAGCAGGAGCAGATTAGAAGGATCCCAGCTAGGCAAGAGTCCAGGACAATCCATGTGTGTTTCCCCGCAGAACTCCAGCATGAAGATCCTCCTGCTGTTGGCAGTGATCATGGCCTTTGGTAAGAGTGTGCCTGGGTCTCTGGTAATGAGGGGGACTGCACAGGATGAGGGGCAGGGGAAGAACCCTTAGCTCAGTTTTTCTGCCCCTTGTTTCAACTCTCCCTAGGAAATGAAGTGACTTGTGGGAGGGGTCAACAGAGAGAGGTTGAGAGGGAAGACAGAGATGCATTGACACCAACCATGGCAATTTCCTTTAGGTCTGCTGCCAGCCCATGCGACTTTGTGGGATTTTGTACACATGATTAATAAAGTAACTGGAAAGCGTGCAGTAATCGATTATGGCTTCTATGGTTGCTATTGTGGCTATAAAGGCAAAGGATCCCCCAAGGATGCAACAGACTGGTGAGGCCACCCCAGCCCTTTCTTCTCTCTGGATAATTGTAGCCCTCAGTAGGACTAAGGATTCAAGAATAATGCTGTTTTCCTATAGACAGGAGGGCTCAGCTGAAAAGCAGCAAACATGTTAAAAATGCTCTAGAATATTTTTATATCACAAAACACTACCCTTGTTCAAAAATGATCTTAGTGTAGAAGACTCTCTGGAATGTTGAGAGGCCAGTATCTAATGGGGTTTCTTGCTGTGGGTGCTTTTTTTTTTTTTTTTTTTTTTGGTTTTTGGTTTTTGGGCCATACCAGGTGGTTCTCAGGGGTTACTCCTGGATGTCTGCTCAGAAATAGCTCCTGGCAGGCATGGGGGACCATATGGGACACCGGGATTTGAACCAACCACCTTTGGTCCTGGATTGGCTGCTTACAAGGCAAACACCGCTGTGCTATCTCTCCGGGCCCATAGGTGCTGCTTTGAACAAGAATGTTGCTATAACCAGCTGAAGAAAAATGGGTGTGAAACCATACGTCTGAGATACAAAGCTGATTACAAAGAGAAACAAGTCACCTGTGGTAAGCAAGTGTTTATGCCCCAACCCAGTCCTCCTGTGTGCAGGACATAGTCATAGTGCTGGACATAGAGATAGGGATGCAGGGGCCAACGGTCTTTCCCCAGCTCCTGGCTGAGTGTGAAGTGAAGACAATGAAAGACAATATGGCGAGGAGTCTGATATGAAATAAGCAACAAGAGGTGCCCTTCCTATTATGTATGTCCACATCCGCTTGGGGTTACTTCAAGCTGGGTCAGGGCCAAGGGTCTGCACAGAGCAGGGCCCAAGAACCGCAAAAGAGTTGCCACAGTTCAGTCACCTCACCACTGTGTTCTCCCCCGAGGACTGTCTCTATGGGTAGAAATTCCATACGTTAGAGGTGTGGACTGGATGAGTGAGTGGAAGCAAAGTGGAGACTGAAGGGGGAACACTGGAGAGAAGAGGTTGAAGGGTGTGTCCTGAGCAATATATTACTCATTGTGTAACTGCAGTGGCTCCATGTGAATACCATGAGTGGTATTAGAGAACCATGGGGTCTCACCCACCATCCTAGGCTCTGTCTGGTCAGAAATAATCCCCCATCCTGAGCTCTCCCAAGGGTCATCGATCTTTAGCAGCTTCAGTGACAGCAGCAGGATATTTAGGAATCAGAGATGGGCGTGTGTGTTTGTGGGGTGTCTCCTTTCACAGAGCAAATTTCAGGGAGAGGGGGTACAGGTGGGCAGCTTCACCAACCAGCCTCACACCATGACCAGCCTTCTCCCAATTTCTTCTCTGCCCTTCTGGCTTTCTACATCCATGCTATCAAGGCAGATACTGCAGTCGCAAGCATGGTGAATGGTGACCTCCTCCTTAGCATAGAAACCTGCTCTAGGGCAGGACTCTTCTCAGAAGTGGCCCAGGCTTCCCTTTAGGACTCTACACACAGCAGAGCTTAGCTTTGCTTAGGCACTGTAATGAGAAGGTGACAGTTGTAGTTTTAGGTGTCCCCAAGGCTGTTGTGTGTCCCCTGCATAGGGACCTCACCTCCTGAGGGTTCCATTTCTGTCTCCTCTCAGTAAGAACAATTTGGAAAACAAGTGTTTGTCTCACAAGGGAAACTTCTGGAATTCAGGGGAAATATTCAAAGAAGCATGGAGTACTAACCACCACTTATGTGTTTGCTTTCTTATTTCAGTCGATCAGGACTCGTGTAAAAAACAACTGTGTGAGTGTGATAAAAAGGCTGCCCTCTGCTTTAAGAACAACATTCGCAGCTATAATAAAAGGTACCAACTCTACAATAGGAAGAACTGCAGTGGCAAGGCCCCCCAGTGTTGAGAGCCTTATTCCAGCAAGAAGCCAGCCCTGACTTCCCTTCTCTCATACCTTTCTCTCACCCTTATCAAGTTGTCTGAAAATATAGAAATACCCTTTTCCCTGCCCATCCCCCTATTCCCACAGATAAACTGAAAACTGGGTGCTGGGGTTTCGGTTCTTTTTTCTTCTGGAGGCAGCAGTCTCTGTTTCTACTGTTCTGCCTCCAAGTCTGTCTTTCTACTTAGCAGCAGCAGCCGTATCCCTGGAGGTGACTCTAATAAAGTAGCTCATTGGAAAATTGGATATGAGTGTGAGTGCATGGGTGTACAGACCCATTTTTGTTTGTGTGAGGGCAAATGGCATCAGACACTAGACTGGAAGGGGCTAAAAAGCACAGGCTGTGTGGGACTGGATGTGAAATCCTAGGCCCCCTACTCTAAGCCTAGATCCTCTTCTAAATGGAGGTGACTTGGGTTCCACTGCATGGAACATGGGAAGGAGAATAGATGAGGTGGCACTAGCTGTGTTCACACATCACAGTCATCATTATCACAAGTGAAATTCGGGGGCCAGAGTAGTTGCACAGCGGTAGGGCATTTGCCATGCATACTGATCTAGAACGGACCTTGGTTGAATCCCCCGGCCTCTCATATGGTCCCCCAAGTCAGGAGCAATTTTTGAGTGCATAGCCAGGAGTAACCCCTTCACATTACAGGGTGTGGACCCAAAACAAAAGCAAAACAAAACAAAAAAGTGAAAGTCAGATATCTTCCTAGGTAAGATCTATTGTAGGTGGTACTTGGTGGAAAAGGGGCATGACTCTTGATGTTTGGGAGAGTTTCTGACTTCTGTATTATCTATTCTGTGTTGCCAGCCTTGTGAAGGGAGTCCAGTGCAATGCTGGACACCAGCATTCCTCACGGAATTCCCTTATCCAGTGCCAGTCCCTGGACAGGCCTCCTTGAGCAGAGATTTCAAGGGAATCCTAGTTCATACTCTACTACAGTCTCTGGAAATTCTTTTATTTTTTGTTTAGTTTTGTCTTTGGGCCACACTTGGGTGCCCTCAGGAGTTACTCCTGGATCTGCTCTCAGAAATCACTCCTGGCAGTTTTGGGAGACCATATGGGATACTGGGAATTGAATCCAGGACAACAATGTGCAAGGCAAAAAGCCCTACTAGCCATGGTCATTGCTCCAGCCCCCAACAATCTCTGAAAAAATTTTTTTAATTTAATGGCTTTAGTTAAGCACATGGTTACAGATTTGTTCATTGCCCTCCTCTAGGGTAAGCTATTATTATTTTTTATTATTTTTATAATAATAGATGCTCAGGGGTTACACCTGGCTAAGCACTCAGAAATCACCCCTGGCTTGGGGGGACCATATGGGATGCTGGGGGATTGAACCACAGTCCTTCCTTGCCTAGTGCTTGCAAGGCAGACACCTTACCTCTAGCGCCACCTCGCCAGCCCCTATTTTGTTTGTTTTTAATTTTAAATTTTATTGAGACCATTGTGAATTATAAGTCTTTCATAATTGTATTTCAGACTTCTGGTGACAGTGAATTAGGGCCATTCTCACAACCAGTGTTGACCTCCATCTACCATATCTCCACCCTTAACACCCTGACTCCCAGTGTAGCAGGTCAATGTTTCTGTTTAGCTTGTTATAATTTGGGTCTCTTTTTTTGTGGGGGGCACAGTCAGTGACACTCAGGGCTTACTCCTGGCTATGCAGAAATCCCTCCTGACTTGGGGGACCATATAGGACACTGGGATTCGAACCACCTTCCATCCTGAAACCATCAGAAATTCCTCCTGGCTTGGGGGACCATATAGGACACTGGGATTCGAACCACCTTCCATCCTGGATCAGCTTCGTGCAAAGCAAACACCCTGTTGAATTAATTAAATTAATAAAAGTCCTAGATGGTTGTGGGTGATGGTGGATGGATGGTGAGAACTTTCTTGGCCAGCCTTGGCACCTGCAGCTTCTTTGGCCTGGTGGGTATGAGGGTTCAGGATAACCGCAAAGAAATGATCCACAGGCAGTCAGTTGAAGTTAGGAGACATGCAGCTTTATTAAAGGCCCGGCCCGAGCTTTTGTCTTAAATTAATGAGTCCTATTGTTGGTAGGGGGATGGTGAAGCCTTTCTGGGCTCCACACGGCTCCTGCAGCCCCTGTGGCCTGGCTGGTCTGATGGTTACAGGGTGAGGGTGTTGAGGGTGGAGAGATTCACAAAGCAGTCAGATGAAGTTTCAGGAGTCAGCCAGCTTTATCTCATGGTCCTAACTGCCATGTATACCTCCTCACCTGGCCTCTATACTAAGCCTTTTCCTAGCAGCTACTTCTCTACTTCTTCTGGCTCTCTCGGCCTCTGCCTCCCTTTCAGCTGCTTTTTCCAGACTTCCTAACTGGCTTCCAGGCTGACTAACTCCCTTTGGTGAAGTTACTGCTGCTGCTTCTTTGATGATGCTAAATTGCTAATGCTAAATCTGATGCTGAATTGGTGATACTGAATCTGATGCTGAATCTCTGATGATGACGCCTCTCATACACTTCTCTCTCCAAGTCTCCTTCTTATCCCCTTCTCTCTCCGCCCATGCAGACTCCTCTCCCCACCCATTCCAGGTGTGGGCAGTTTTGATCATTCAGGTGGGATAAATAATAATAAAGTGGGGGAGGGGATACCCACATTCGATGGAGAAGATGGAGGATCCAAGACTAGGCTAGGAAGCAGCAGCTTTTAGAACTTCCAGCACCCGGGTTACATCCAAAATAATCAACTTTTTTTCTAGGCTAATCTTTTGACTCTATTGCATCGGTCATTGTTTTACTACTTAAATTGTGTTTTATCTCTGTGTATCACATTGTTTTGTTTTATGCCTAACTGCAAACAAAAAAATTTTGTATCTAATTTTAATATTTGTTTGCACAATTCTGGGGAAATGCATTTTAGTTGAAAGTTCTCAACTTGGGGCCGGGAAGGTGGCGCTAGAGGTAAGGTGTCTGCCTTACAAGCTCTAGCCAAGGAACGGTTCGATCCCCCGGCGTCCCATATGGTCCCCCCAAGCCAGGGGCGATTTCTGAGCACATAGCCAGGAGTAACCCCTGAGCGTCAAATGGGTGTGGCCCAAAAAAACAAAAAAAAACAAACAAAAAAAGAAAGTTCTCAACTATCCTGCTGAATGTTTCCCAATTGCTATGTTGTATATCTTATGTAATAATTTTATACATATATCTCTGTTGTATCCCGGTTATAGACCTATCAATAATGCTTCGGTAATAATACAAAAAAAAAGGTGGAGAATGTGGATATTCCCTCCCCCACATTTATTATTATTTATTCCACCTGAATTATCAAAACTGCCCACACCTGGAATGGGCAGGTAGAGGAGTCTGCATGGGGGGGAAGTGGGGATAAGAAGGAGAGTTAGAGAGAGAAGGGTATGAGAGGCATCATCAGAGATTCAGCATCAGAAACTGAGCATCATCAAAGAAGCAGCAGTAACATCACCAAAGGGAATTAGTCAGCCTGAAAGCCAGTTAGGAAGCCTGGAAAAAGCAGCTGAAAGGGAGACAGGCCGAGAGAGCCAGAGGAGTAGAGAAGTAGCTTCTAGGAAAGGCTTAGTATAAGAGGCCATGTGAGGAGGTATACATGGCAGTTAGGACCATGAAATAAAGCTGGCTGACTGCTGGAACTTCATCTGACTGCTTTGTGAATCTCTCTGCCCTCACCCTGTAACCATCAGACCAGCCAGGCCATAGGGGCTGCAGGAGCCATGTCGAGCCCAGAAAGGCTTCACCATCCCCCTACCAACAATAGGACTCATTAATTTAAGACAAAAGCTCAGGCCTTTAATAAAGCTGCATGTCTCCTAACTTCAACTGACTGCCTGTGGATCATTTCTTTGCGGTTATCCCAGCCAGGTCGTAGGGGCTGCAGGATAAATCCACTTAGTTTTTCACATTTTGCCTTATATTGAGTCAATTCAAGTGTCTTTTCAGAGGGGAGCACATCTGGAGATTTCTGTGTCTGGATACATAAGCTTCTGGGAGACTTCTGCCTGCCCTTTTCAACTGTATTAAAAGCTGTATAAGAACTTTTTCTTGAAGGAACTTTTCCAAGATTTTCTACTAAGTGGGTGTGTGCTCTGGGCACTGTAGGCTTCAAAAACAAAGATGCTGAAGAGCCATTCTGAAAGACTGGTTTGGGAGGTTTTTCCTCAAACTTGATGAGAGCATTGCCCGCAGGAGTGGACACACACTTGATCCTCAGCAGAGTTGGGGTCCCATCAGAACTGCTGCTATTCCTCCTCAAATAAGAAATGGAAGGCACCCATTTGGCTTTTGGAGCAGGCATTTTCTTCAAACTGGAGGAGTCAGGCTTAGATATACTACCAGAAGCGGTTGCAGGTTTTGAAGCAGAACCCAAAACTAGAGAACCATATTCAAAGTTATCCTTCAAAATTTCCTTTTCCAACTTTTTTTTCCACTGGTGCCCCATTTTCTTTTTCACCCTCATTATCAAAGGTCAATATTGGAAGCATATGTCAGTTGTAAGCAATCTGGTCTTTCCATTTTAACTGGGACTAGGCTTTTGATCTAAAAAAAACGGAGCCACAGGCCCAGTGACTGAGTAAGAAGAACTTGCTTTGTCAACATCTTCCTGATTTTATTTCATGGCAGATGTTGTTCTTGGAAGCTTGTGTGAAGAATGAGTTGTAACGTGCACAGCCTGGCTCGTAATGAGTTTAAGTTGCTGCTTATGTGTTTTGTTAATTAGGATTTCTACATTTGTGTTTGCATTCAAGTTAGATCTTGATTTTTTTTTCCCCAACGTTGTCAGCTGTTTTGAAGAAGATACGGATGATGGTAATGAGATGCTGGTTAAAGGAGGTCTGAATGCAATCTTATATAAAACAGGGTCTTTGGATGGCAACACTGACCTAGATACGACTTTTGCTTTGACATTCTTGAAGTTTGGTCTTGGGTAATTTATAATTTTAGTTTTCTTAACTTTGTTGCCTACAGAGATATTAGTTTTGGTTGGTGATTTTCCTAGAGTAGGTTTAGACATATTTGTAGAAGTACCCTACAAGTTCGATAACTTTTTAAGCTCCCAATTGATTCTTTCGACTTGACTACAGTTTTCTGTTGCTTTAAGAGGTGACATAGAAAAGGTGGAATTTGTAAGTTTTAGGACTGGCGTTGATGTAAAATCCTTGCTGTGTTAACAATTGCGTCATTTGAATCCCAGCTCTGTTCAAATGATGAAGTCACTTTTTTTCTGATGGGCTACTCACGATCAATTCTTTGGCATGATTTTGGATTCCCTAATCCTCTTCAAATGAGATAAGTGGTGTCTGATTAACCACAGGGACTCAATTCTCAGCATACAATATTTGGGCTTTAATTGAATCAAAAATTGGCCCTGATGAAAGGAATTCATCATCTCTGACACAACTGGATGTTGTTTCTCTCTTAGATGTTGGCCAACGTCCTTTAGTCCCAATGAGCTCTGTGAATGCATCTCATTATTGGGTTCACCTTTGGATAAACAAAAGAGCTTTTGTAACACAGATCCACTGGAATCACCCATACTATCAGAACCTGGTGTTGAAGGCTTTTTCTCTTTCTCTCCAACTAGTCTTTGCTGTGATCCACCTGTGTGCTCACATGTCATCTTTCCTGAAGAATGTTGATGCTGATTTTCAGAATCTGGAACAAAAACATCAGTTTGCATTATCACATCAGCAAAAGCTGTGTACATTGCGTCTTGCGCTGTTGGTGTTGTGATGTGGGGGTTTTCACACCTGTCTCTAATGCAATTCATTTTTCTTTCATGCATCTTATCAGAACCAGGCTAAGAGACAAGGCAAATGGGATACAGATACATTTTCACTTTCCATGCAAATTGGTTGCAGACTTCCAGTGGCACGCAAAGACTGATTCTCTGGAGTGGGAGGGTGTAATATGAAGGTACAGTTTGCTTTATCTTCCGGGTCAAAGGTTTAGTTTATCGGCAAGCCAGAGTTTAAATCATTAGATCTTCACATGAAAGGTTCAACTCTCCGGTCCTGAAGGGATTTCAGGGAATAAAGGCAATCTATGTACTTGGAGTCCTCTGTATTTATAACATATGCTGAAGGCTGACATGTGGGATCCTTATGCATATCTACTATCCCTTTACTAATGAAATCATTTGACAATGTTTGGTGATCAAGTGTTTTAACATGCTGTGGGTTTGAAGAAATATGTTGACCGAAGTCCATGGCAGAGCTGGTTTCATGATCAATCACCATGTCATGTGGATTGGCAGGACTCCAATTCACATAATTCGATGAAGTCTGTGTAAGTGATTTTTGGTTGCATACATAAATATTTTCATTTTTATCAGTGATAAATAAGGGTTGCAATTCATTTTCTTGTCTTGTCATCCGAATTATCATTCATCCTAAAAATGAACTTTAAAACTTTGCAATTTTATTTTATTTTTCCTTTTTTTGTGGGGGGGTCACAGCCGGCAGCAATCAGGGGTTACTTCTGGCTCTACGCTTAGAAATTGCCCCCGGCAGGCTCGGACGACCATATGGGATGCTGGGATTCAAACCACCGTCCCTCTGCATGCAAGTCAAACGCCTTACCGCTGTGCTATTTCTCCAGCCCCAAAAAACTTCGCAATTTTAGTTCATGTTTAGATCATTTCAAATGAGAGGGAAGGAAAAACAGTCCATCTCCTCATTTTCCATCACAGGTGAAAGCATCTTGTTTAAGACGATTTGAAATCGAAATGATTTGCTGTATCCTCGGGATGCTGGCTCGGCTGCCAGTTGGCTCGCTCCTGGGTCCCGATCTAGTGTGGGATACCCACACTAGCACCATATGTGGCGTCTAAGCTAAACAGTCTCTCTGTACCCAACCATCTCTCATCTCCCCATTCTGCCTCCTCCTCCTCAAGCTTCTGCTGAATCTCCCTTACACCCTCGAGGAAACACCTTTATTAGCAACCACAGACCCCTCTCAAACAGGTAAGGTAGGCAGAAGTTGGGGAAGTTGGTTACAACAACCTACTGCTGTGCTATTGCTCAGACCCCAGTTTGAGCCTCACATGTGCAAGGTAAATGCCTGCTGACAGGCTTTTCTCTTTCTCTTCTCATAGTATCCCCTGTGGGAGAGAGTACTATTATTTACAGATTTCCTGAAATGTCACTCCTCAGGATATTTACTGGGAAATTTCACCACCATCCACGTATAAGCAAATTTTGTGACTTCATATTTTCTAACAGCTGCATAGTAGTCCATTGTATAGTGGTGCCATTGGTTCTTTAGCCACTCATCTGTTGATGAGCATCTAGGTTGTCACCAAATTCTGGCTATTGTAAATAGCACTGCTATGAACATAGGAGTGCAGAGGCCATTATTGTTTAGTATTTTTGTGATCATCGGGTGTATGTATCCCTAGGAGTGGAATTGCTGTATTATATGGAATCTTAAATTCAGTTTGTTGTTGTTGTTGTTTTTGTTTTTTGGGCTACACCTGGTGGCACTCAGGGTTTACTCCTGGCTATGTGCTCAGAAATTGCTCCTGGCTTGGGGGAGCATACAGGATGCTGGGGGATCAAACCACGGTCTGTCCTGGGTTAGTGTGTGTAAGGCAAATGTCCTACAGCTTGCACTACTACTCTGGCCCAAACATTACCAATTTGTTTATTTTTTTATATAAATCTTTACTTAAGCACCATGATTACACGCATGTTTGTAGGTGGGCTTCAGTCATATCCCCCCTCACCAGTGCAACATTCCCACCACCAATGCCCCCTCCCCCACCCATGCCTGTGTTTGTGACAGGCATCCTAGTTCTCTTATTCTTTAACACTGTCATGCTAGTTGTTAGTGTAGTTATTTCCCTAACAGCATTCACCACTCTTTGTGGTGTGCTTCAAATTGTGAGCTGGTCCTTCCGGCCCTTCCAGCCCTTAAATCTATTGTTTCTGGTCCTTATTACAGTAATGTCTTTAATTTTTCTTAAAACCCATAGATGAATGAGGCTATTCTGTGCCTATCTCTCTCCCTCTCACTCAATATAATAGATTCCATGTACATTCACATATAGGAGAATTTCATGACTTCATCTCTCCTGATGGATGCATAATATTCCATTATATATATGTACCACAGTTTCTTTAGCCATTTATCTGTTGAAGGGCATCTTGGTTGTTTCCAGAATCTGGCTATTGTAAATAGCGCTGCAATGTATATAGGTGTGTGAGGAAGGAATTTTTGAATTGTATTTTTGTGTTCCTAGGGTATATCCCTAAGAGTGGTATAGCTGGATTATGTGGGAGTTCAATTTTCAGTTTTTTGAGGAATCTCCATATTGTTTTCCATAAAAGCTGGCCTAGACAGCATTACCACCACATTGAATAAGGATTCCTGTCTCTCCACATCCTGCCAGCAATATTTGTTCTTGTTCTTTGTGATGTGTGACAGTCTCTGTGGTGTGAGATTTGTATTCATTGTAGTTTTCATTTGCATCTCCCTGATGATTAGTGATGTGGAGCATTCTTTCATGTGTCTTTTGGCTATTTGTATTTCTTCTTTGAGGAAGTGTCTTCATTTCTTTTCCCCATTTTTTGATGGGATTATATTTTTTTCTTAAGTTTTGTCAGTTCCTTATATATTTTGGAGATTAGCCCCTTGTCTGATTGGTATTGAATGAATAGTTTCTCCCATTTTGTGGGTGGCTTTTGTATCCTAGGCACTATTTCCTTTGAGGTGCAGAAGCTTCTCAGCTTAATATAGCCCCATCTGTTTATTTATGCTTCAACTTGTTTGAAGAGTGTTGTTTCCTTCTTTGAGATGACTTTAGTTTCAATGCCATAAACTGTTTTATCTATGTGTTGTTCTATATACCTAATTGTTTCAGCCTGATATCAAGGTCTTCAATACATTTGGATTTGATCTTTGTGTATGGTGTTAGTTGGGGGTCTAAGTTCGCATTTTTGTAAGTGGCTAACCAATGTGCCAACACCACTTGTTGAAGAGGCTTTCCTTGCTCAATTTTGAATTTTTTGCTCCTTTATTAAAGATTAGTTGAATGTATGTTTGAGGAATATTGTCTGAATACTCAAGTCTATTCTGATCTGAGGATCTGTCTTTATTCCAATACCATGCTGTTTTAATAACTATTGCTTTGCAATACAGTTTAAAATAGGAAAAAGTAATGCCTCCCATATTCCTTTTCTCAAGGATTGCTATGGCTATTTGTGGGTGTTTGTTGTTCCAAATGAATTTCAGGAGTGTTTGATCCACTTCTGTGAAGAATGTCATGGGTATCTTTAGAAGGATTGCATAAAATCTGTACAATGCTTGGGGCCCGGAGAGATAGCACAGCGGTGTTTGCCTTGCAAGCAGCCGATCCTAGACCAAAGGTGGTTGGTTCGAATCCCGGTGTCCCATGTGGTCCCCCGTGCCTGCCAGGAGCTATTTCTGAGCAGACAGCCAGGAGTAACCCCTGAGCACTGCCGGGTGTGGCCCAAAAACCAAAAAAAAAAAATCTGTACAATGCTTTGGGGAGTATTGCCATTTTAATAATATTAGTCCTGCCAATCCATGAGCAGGGTATGTGTCTCTATTTCCTTGTGTCCTCTCTTATATCTTGAAGCAGGCTTTTGTAGTTTTCTTTGTATAGGTCCTTCACCTGTTAAGTTGACCCCAAGATATTTGAGCTTGTGGGGCACTAATGTGAATGGGATTGTTTTTAGATGTCCATTCCTTCCCTATCATTATTAGTTATAAGAAGGTCACTTAGTTTTGCCTGTTAATTTTGTAGGCAGCCACTTTGCTATATGAATCTATGGTTTCTAGGAGCTTTTTGGCAGAGTCCTTAGGGTTTTCTAAATATGTTATCATGTCATCTGCAAACAGTGAGAGCTTAACTTCTTCTTTATCTATTTGGATGCCCTTGATATCTTTTTTCTTGCCTAATTGCTATGTACTATGTTGAATAGGAGTGATGTGAGAAGGCAGCCTTGTTTTGTGTCAGATTTTAGGAGAAAACTTTTAGTTTATCTACATTGATAATAATATTTGTCATTGGCTTGTGGTAGATGGCCTTGACTATATTGAGAAAAGTTCCTTTCATTCCCATCTCAATGAGGGTTTTCTTTTTAAATCAAGAATGGGTGTTGGGGGGCCGGGCGGTGGCGCTGGAGGTAAGGTGCCTGCCTTGCCTGCCTTGCCTGCACTAGCCTAGGATGGACCGCGGTTCGATCCCCCGGCATCCCATATGGTCCCCCAAGAAGCCAGGAGCAACTTCTGAGCGCATAGCCAGGAGTAACCCCTGAGCGTCACAGGGTGTGGCCCAAAAACCAAAAAAAAAAAAAAAAAAAAAAAAAAAAAAAAGAATGGGTGTTGGACCTTATCAAATGCTTTCTCTGCATCTATTGATCTGATCATATGATCTTAGTCTTTCTTTTTGTGATATGGTGTATTATGTTGATTGCTCAATGGATGTTAAACCATCCTTGTATTCGTGGGATGAAACCTACTTGGTCATGGTGAATGACTTCATGATGATGCATTGAATTCTATTTGCCAGAATTTTGTTGAAGATCTTTGCATCTGTGTTCATCAGGGTCCAAATTCTTTTAATAGATATTCAGGGCCTAACTCCAAGAAGACGGAAAGTTTTTAAATTTGACACTGACCATTGAATTTAATTAAAACAATTGACTACATAACTGGTAGCATTCTGCTACAAAAATTGTTTTAGATGCATGTTGTTTGGATTGTAATGTGCCAGCCCCCTAAGTTTTAACATCTTCACCACCTAGAAAACTACTGTCATCACCATGAATCCTGAAGCTCCAGACTCAGAGTCAGATCTTGGCGTCAACTCAGTTTCACCTTTTCCTTTACTTGTATTTGTAAGTACCCCACTTAACTTTGATAGCAAAGGCTCATCTTCAAAGAGGAATCACTTCAAAGAAGCTATCTTGAGTAAACTAATGAGGTGCACACTTAGGTAACATGCAGGCCACCTGCCACCATGAAGCCTCCATTGTTCCAGGCTCCTGGTTGGTTTCTTTCACTGACCACAGCATACACTTGCTTCCCCACTTTTATTTTTCTCTGCACATTTACATATATATAAATATAATATACTTATATAATAAATATATATTATGTAATATATAAATATAATATAAATATATAATATAATAAATGTAATATAATATTATATAAATATAATATAATAATATATAAATATATATATATATTTCCTTCAAATCTAAAGGAATGAGCCAATAAAAACCTAGAAACTTCCTTTCTATGTCTATGTACACATACTAAAATCCTTCATGTGCATATGCTCCCCTCTCTCCCTGACCTTATGGTAGCTGTACTGTGTTTGTTCAGGTTCTTCAAATAAAAAGCCTTCTATCTCACCCTAAAACCTCACCTCCAGTTTCCCTATAGTTACTGCTAAAATGTTTTATAATCTTAAAAAGAACCGCCAGTTCTTTTTCAAACATAATATTTGTTATTGATAGGCCAGGAATGACATAAAACACAAGCTCACCCCCATTGGGTATTCCTACAACTCCAACCTTTACTATTTAAGGAGAGTGGGAGTTAAGAATAAAGAAAAAGATCACTCAGAGGTATCAGGTCAAGCATCTCAGAGAGGTAAATAGAATTTATGTCCTATTAGGAATTCTTGATCCTTGGCTGATGTGAAAGTGACCTGTAGTGTATATGTCTATAAGCATGTGTGTATATATACATATGAAAGCAAGTATGTGGTTTGGTGTTTACAAGAGGGAATTGTGAACAATGTGTTGCGTGGTTGTGAGTATAAGCTTGTGCTGACAGCCTCACAATTGTGAATAAAGTTTGTATATGTTGACATGTGTGTAAAGGTTTGTGGGAAGCTTGTGTGTGAGGAAGTATATATTGCAGACATAGGTGCTTGTGTAGATATGTGCAAGCAATATGTATGTATATTAGGCATGTGCATATAGAAACATGTGTATTATGGGATATATCCAGGCATGTGTGTGAAGGTATGTGTGTGCAGAAATATGTATATATACAGGAATATAACTATAGACATATGTATTTATGCCAGGCTATATTAGCAAGAGGGAGAAAGTCTTGAAGAGAGAGTTATGTTTTTGAGCATTTTCTGAGGAAAATAAGAGTAGTCATTGTCCATGCATGAAATTACAAACCATTATTCCAGGGTGTGCCAAAAAGCTCGGTTTATAGAGGACACATATTCTGGGGCCATATGAATCTGCCAGTATATTGGTGACCCATCTGCCAGCTTATCCTGTGGGGGCTGCATGGATTTGAGCCTGCATGATTGGGAAATGCTCAGAAGATCTGGGAGGGCTCAAGGGGGCTCTGTGTGCACTGCTGGTATCCTCTGTTTGGTGGTGCCTTGACCCAGACACGGCATGGCGAGTGGAGCCTGTCTGCTGCTGCCTTGTATACTCCAGTGTCAGAGGTGATAGAGTGAGCAGAGAGCAGGAGCAGAGCAGAAGGGTCCCAGCTAGGAAAGAGTCCAGAACAATCCATGTGTGTTGCCCCACAGAACTCCAGCATGAAGATCCTCCTGCTGTTGGCAATGATCGTGACCTTTGGTAAGAGTGGGTCTGGGTCTCTGGTAATGAGGGGGACAGCACAGGATGGGGAGCAGGGGAAGAACCCTTAGCTCAGTTTTTCTGACCCTTGTTTCAGGCTCTCCCTGTGAAAGAAAAAGGGTGACTTATGGGAGGGGTTCACAGAGATTGAGAGGGAGGACAGAAATGCATTTACTCCAACCATGGCAATTTTCTTTTAGGTCTACTGCCAGCCCATGGGGCTTTGTGGAATTTTGGAATCATGATTAATAAAGTAACAGGAAAGAATGCAGTAACCGATTATGGCTTCTATGGTTGCTATTGTGGCTATAAAGGCAAAGGATCCCCCAAGGATGCAACAGACCGGTGAGGCCACCCCAGCCCTACCTTCCCTCATAATATTTATGAGCCCTCAGCAGGGCTGTGGTTTCAGAATAATGCTTTTTTTCTATAGACACAGGAGGGCTCAGCTGTAAAGCAGCAAACATGTTAAAAATACTCTAGAATATTCTGATATCACAAAATACTATCCTTGTTCAAAAATGGTATTAGTGTACCAGACTCTCTGGAATTTTGAGGCCAGCATCTAATGGGTTTTCTTGCTGTAGGTGCTGCTTTGCACATGACTGTTGCTACCGCCAGCTGATGAAAAAGGGATGTGGAACCAAAGGTCTGAACTACAAAGCTGATTACAAAGGGAACCAAATCATCTGTGGTAAGCAAATATTTATGCCTCAACCCAGTCCTCCTGTGTGCAGGACATAGTCACAGTGCTGGACATAGAGATAGGGATGCAGGGGCCAGTGTCTTGCCCCAGGCTTCTGGCTGTGCGGAAAGTGAAGACAATGAAAGACAATCTGGTGAGGAGTCTGATGTGGAATAAGCAACCTACTTATGTCTACATCTGCTTGGGGTGACTTCAAACTGATTCAGGGCCCTTCCCAGAAGAGCAGGGAGCAGGGTCAAGAAGCACAAGGAAGTTGCCACAGTTCAGTCACCACAGACACCTTACCAACTGGCCATCCCTGGGCACTATCTCCATAGGTAGGAATTCCACAGCTCAGGGGTGTGAGGACACTTAAAAGAGAAGTCCCTCCCTAGAGCAGGTTTCAATATGTTAACGTGGAGGTGGCCATTCACCATGCTTGGGACTGGAGTATCTGCTTGGTAGCATGGATGTAGAAAGCCAGAAGGACAGAGATGAAATTGGGAGAAGGCTGGTCCCTAGTGTGAGGCTGGTTGGTAACACCTGTACCCCCTCTCCGTGAAGTTTGCTTTGTGAGGGGAAACTACCTCACAGTCATCTCTGATCCCTGAACATCCTGATGCTGTCACTGAAGCTGTTACAGATCCATGACCTAGGGAGAGCACAGGATAGGAGATAGTTTCTGATCAGACAGAGCCTAGGATGGTGGGTGAGATCCCATAATTCTCTAATCCCATTCATGGTATTCACCTGGGACCACTGCAGTTCCCATACTGAGTAATACTTCAGGACACACCCTTCAACTGCTTCTCTCCAATGTTCCCCTCAGTCTCCACTTAACTACCACTCACCCAGTCCTTATGCTTTCTTTTATGACTATGCGCACAGAAGAGCTCAGTTTTGCCCCAGGCACATGTTATGAGAAGGTGATAGTTGTAGTTTTAGGTGTTCCCAGGCTGTTGTGTGTTCCCTGCATAGGGACCTCAGCTCCTCAGGGTTTCATGTCTGTCTCCTCTTAGTCAAGACAATTTGGACTATAAGTGTTTGTCTCATAATGGAACCTTCTGGAATTCAGGGGAATATTCCAAGAAGTCATGGAGTACTAATCACCACTCACCTGTTTGCTTTCTTATTTCAGCCAATCAAGACTCATGTAGAAAACAACTGTGTGAGTGTGATAAAAAGGCTGCCCTCTGCTTTAAGAACAACAGTAGAAGCTATAATAAAAAGTTAAAATACTACAATAACAAGAACTGCAGTGGCAAGGCCCCCAAGTGTTGAGAGCCTTATCCCAGCAAGAAGCCAGCCCTGACTTCCCTTCTCTCATACCTCCTTTCTCACCCTTATCAAGTTGCCTGAAAATGCAGAAAAACCTCTTTCCCTGCCCACCACCCACTCCCCTGGGGTTTTGGTCTTTTCTCCCTTCCAGAGGCAGCAGTCTCAGTTTCCACTATTTTGCCTCCAAATCCATCTTCCTATCCAACAGCAGTAGCCCTATCCCTGGACATGACTGAATAAAGTAGCTCATTGGAAAACTGGATGTGAGTTTGTGCACATGAGTCTATAGCCCCACAGCTGTTTGTGTGAGGGCAAAAGGCACCAGACACTAGAGTGGAAGGGGCTTAAAAACAGAGGCTGTGTAAGACTGGATTGAAATCCTAAGCCCCCCCACTCTAGGCTGGATCCTCATCCAAATGGAGGTGACATGGGAACAAAGGAGGGGAACAGATGTGGCACCGGCTATGTTCACACATCACTGTCATCATTATCACAAGTGAAAGTCAGAGTGTCACTCCACCAGTAAGAGATGTTGCAGGTGGTAGCTGGTGGAAATAGGATCATGACTCTTGATGTTTGGGGGAGTTTTGGTCTTCTGCATTATCTGTTCTGTGTTGCTAGCCTTGTGAAGGGAGTCAGTATAGTGCAATGCTGGGCACCAACAGACTCCTCATGGAATTCCCTTATATAATGCCAGTTTCTGGACAGGCCTTCTTGAGCAGAAATCCCAAGGGTGTCCTAGTTAATGCTCTAATGCAATTTCTGAAAATTCTTTATTTTATTTTTTGTTTTGTTTTGTCTTTGAGCCACACTTGGGTGCCTTCGGGTGTTACTCCTGGATCTGCACTCAGAAATCACTCCTGGCAGGCTTGGAGAACCAATTGGGGTACCGTGAATTGAACCTAGGTCAGCAATGTGCAAGGCAAAAATCCCTATTAGCCATGGTAATTGCTTCAGCCCCCAACAATCTCTAGACATTCTTTTTTTTAATTTAATTTATTTAAGTACCATGGTAATAAATTTGTTTATTGTTGGTTTAAGTCATACAATGTACACCATCCTTCACCAGTACACCCTTCCTGTCACCACCACCAATTTCTCCTAATTCCCTCCCATCTCTTACCCTCCACCCCTGTCTTCCTCTAGGGCAGGCTATTGTTTTTTTTACTTTACTTTATTTTATTTTATTTTATTGAGACCATGGTGAATAACAAGTCTATTGTAGTTGTATTTCAGGCATGCAGTAACAGTGAATTAGGGTCATTCCCACCACCACTGTTGACCTCTCTACCATAGTTCCCAGCAAACATCCCATACCTCCACTCTTAGCCAGTTGAACAACTAGTTTAAAAGGTACATTTTGTGTTTAGCTTGTTATAATTTGATTCTCTTGTATTTATTGTTGTTGACTTTGGCTTGGGTATTTAGATCTGACTCTTTTTTTTAACTCAGTGCTCCTGAGACCACTAGGACCCTGAGTCCAATCCGCTTTTTATTTTTCCAATTTGTAGAAGGATAAAGAATATGTGAGGCCAAGAAAAATTCAATTCTAAGGTTCTATGAAAAAGGCAGGAGCCTCTATATAGAATATATATAAAAAAGGGTTGGGGACCAGGTGTGGCAAGATTTTTTTTTTTGTGCATAGGAACAGTAAACGTTGGGGAAATTAGAAAGAAAATTTCATTGGTCTAAGAGATACAGGAAGTATGTAGAACAGGCTATTTTTAATAGAATGTGATCCTGCATTCAATTTGGTGTTGAGACTTACAAGTTATGCAGCTGGTTTTAGCCACTTTGAGTGTTACTCATGTTCCTATTATCCAGGGTTGTGCTAGAATAGATAGTTCTGCTTCTCTAGTTCCAGCCACATCTGATATTTTATAGTCAGCACTATTGGGAATGGATTCCTGCACAAAGCACTGAGCGGCTCATATATTTGTGGGAACGCTCCCAAGCTGTTCTTCTCTGCTCAGAAGTCACTCCTGGTGATTTTCAGCCAACTTGACTGATGGCTCAATGTGAGGGCCTGAGAGCATGGTGTCAGGGATAACAGGTCATAAAGGGGTCCTGCACCTGGTGATACTCTGGCAGCCAGATACACTAATCTTTATACTATCTGCCTGGACCCTGCACTTTCCACATTTACTTTATACCTACCCAGGAGACTGTATAATGGCAAAGCTATTGAGAGTTTCTATAGGAGTCACTTCACACCTAGGACTTCACACAGTCTCCAGACTGAAGAGGCAGCTGCTGACAGAGGGCCTTTGCCTATTTTCCATGGGTTGTGGCTGGTGGGGTTTCCATCCCAATCAGAAAGGCACTCAGGTCAGGAGACTAACTATACAAGGACATTAGCAACAGAAGCAATTGTTTCCACACTATTTACTGAACTTACTTGGTGGCATCTACCAGGCCAGTTTTTATTTTATTGTTTATGATGATGATTTTGTAATATAAAGGATCATATCCAGGGTTTCACATGTGCAAAGTAAGTACCTTACTGCTGACAGGCTATTATTTTAAAGGCTTTTCTCTTTCTCTTCTCATACAATTCCCCTGTGGGAGAGAGTACTAATATTTACACATTTCCTGAAGTGTCACTCCTCAGGAAATTTACTGGGAAATTTCACCACCATCCACGTATAAGCAAATTTTGTGACTCCACAGTTTCTTTTTTTTTTAATTATTTATTTATTTTTAATTATGAGAACAAAGATGCAAAAAAGAGGACAAGGTAAAGTTACAGAGGAAGGACAATCACCCATAAACAGAATTCTCAGAAGTCCCCTTGCTGATATCTTAACTTTGAACTTTCAGCCAAAGAACATTAATAAAAATAAAACAGAACCCATGTACAATTACTTTGTCTCTCAAGTCCCCAAATTGTAATACATAATATTTCTTAGCAGCACACAAAGCAATCTAAAGCCATAAAACTTATGTAATTCTTTAAACATTGAAGGCATAGTATTTTTTTACATTTCCATGCATATGCATATTAGTTTAAGTTAACCTCAAAAGTTTAAGTGGGTTGTTTTTCTTAAGGATTAGAGTCAAAGGAGCACAGTAAAAATGGTGTTAGAGTGGCACTTATTGTTTGCATAGGCCCACCAAAATATGAGGGACATGGAAAGGAAAAGCCTTGGCCTAAATACAAGGAGACCATACCCCTGAAATTTCCTGGCATAAGACCAACTCTAGGCTCCAGGCAAACTAGTTAGTCCAATTCAAGTCTTTGTTTGTAGTGCCAATACACTTTTATTTTTCACAGTCTCTGTTGTTGGTATCATGTTTCTGTATTAAAGATCCTGGAATCTGCATATCTTACATTAAAGTCAGGATGTGGATCATCCTCTTGTTTCACCTCACAATTAAAGGGCAATGCAGAGAGCCTGGTCCTGTAAGCAGGTTGCTGTTTTCAAGTCTTCTTAGCGTTAAGGGAAGTCTCTTTTGAGCAAGTCGATGTCAGAGCAGCGGTAAGATCTACCCTGTGGAGGATTGCTTCCAGGTGTTGTTATAAAAAACCTTGGATGTTTCGTAGATAGCTTCCCTGATTCAGGGGTGAATGGAAAATGCCCATTCTTCTGAGGCCTGTGCCAGGTCATTATGTCAATGTTTAGGGTGTAAAGTCCCATTGCACTACAAAACTTGTGTGTTCCAATCTCTATTAGATAGGAACTTATTTGTATGTATAGTATTTTCCCATTTTAATGTGCCTATACAAACAAGGAACAATGTCACGTGGCGTTATTGCTGTATATGGGGGCAGTAAGAACAAGTCCAACAATCCCCATGACATGGTTCAATCATAAGCATTAAACTGAGGGACTCTTTCATTGAAATTCCTTATTGAACAGCTCACAAAGACGAGAAAAGATAAAAAGTAGGTAGAATTGTCACTGTATAAGTTTATTTAGTAAGAGTTATAGCTGTCAAAGAAAATACACATAAAATATTCAAAAGACATATGTGTCCATTTTATGTCTTTTGAAATAGTTGGGGGTTGTTAAATCCAATGCATGACTTTGGTCTGTGATTAGGACTGTGCAGTACTAAAGTTAAAAAGAGTAAATGTGGGGTAATGATGGTTGGGGGTGAGAAAGTTAAGGAGTAAAAATGAGCTGTGTAGGGGTGTGCGAAAGGGCAGAATACAAAATGGTCATTCTGCATACACAAAACATATCTTAAGGATAGGGAATGCTATTAATATATACAAATATATACAATATATATTAATATATACAACCCCCCCACGCGGTTTTGAACATGTAGACTGGCAAGAAATTGCCAGTGACTGCCTTAGTGCAACCGAGCAAATCTCAGCACACCCCAAGTTAGGACCCATCTTTTCTGGCCGCCTGGACGGGCAAGGCCGGGGGCAGAAGAGAGGATGGCTGGAGGCCTATCAAGGCTTCCAGCACCCACAACCTAGGTAGAAAGCCTTCAACATGGGGCTTCCCACACCCCATGCCGGCTAGAGCTAGCCTCCAGATCAAGAAAGGATTTGGTAGAGAACGGGAAGCCAGGATTTGCCCACCCTCCACCCTGTGCCCTTCCCACCCAGTGCTGGGGGAATGTTGGGGAAAGCTTGGGACCTCCTCCAGGAGGGACCACCCGACACCCGCCTTTTCTGGCTGCCTGGGCTGGCTCCCAGGGAAGACCTGGAGGCCAGGGGCAGGAGAGGGGACAGCTGGGGGCCTATCGAGGCTCCCAGTACCCCCAACCTAGGGAGAAGGCCTTCAACATGGGGTTTCCCCACACCCCATGCCAGCTAGAGCTAGCCTCCAGATCAAGAAAGGATTTGGTAGAGAACCGAAATCCAGGATCTGCCCGCCCTCCACCCGGTGCCCTTCCCACCCAGTGCTGGGGGAAGGGCGGGGAAAGCTTGGGACCCCCTCCAGAAGGGACCACCTGACACCCACCTTTTCTGGACACCTGGACTGGCAACCCAGGGAAGGCCTGGAGGCCGGGGACAGAAGATGGGATGGCTGGGGGCCTCCTAGCACCCCAACTAGGTAAAAGGCCTTCAATGTGGAGTCTCCCCACACCCCATGCTGTCTAGAGCTAACCTCCAGATCAAGAAAGGATTCAGTAGAAAACCAGAAGCCAGGATCTGCCTGTCCTCCACCCTGTGCCCTTTCCACCCTAGTGCTGGGGGAAGGGCAGGGAAAGCTTGGAACCCCTTCCAGGTGGGACCACCCGACACCCACCTTTTTTGACCGCCTAGGCTGGCAACCCAGGGAAGGTCTGGAGGCTGGGAGCAGAAGAGGGGACGGCTGGGGGCCTATTTGGGAGGATCTGGCCGCCCTGCACCATGTGCCCTTCCCAGCAAGTGCTGGGGGAAGGGCGGGGAAAGCTTGGGACCCCCTCCAGGTAGGACCACCCGACACCCACCTTTTCTGACCACCTGGGCTGGCAACCCAGGGAAGGCCTGGAGGCCTGGAGCAGAAGTGGGGATGACTGGGAACCTATCAATGCTTCCCAAGCTAGGTAGAAGGCCTTCAACATGGGGTCTCCCCACACCCCATGCCGGCTAGAGCTAGCCTCCAGATCAAGAAAGGATTCCGTAGAGTGTGACTTCATATTTTCTAACAGCTGCATAGTAGTCCATTGTGTAGAGGTGCCATTGGTTTTTTAGCCATTCATCTATTTTTGGGCATCTGGGATGTTACCAGATTCTGACTATTGTAAATAGCTCTGCTATGAACATAGGAGTGCAAAGGCCATTATTGTATTGTGTTTTTGTGATCCTCGGGTGTATCCCTAGGAGTAACATTACTGGATCATATGGAATTTCAATTTCTGGATTTTCTTTTATGGTTTTTGGGCCACACGCGGTGACGCTCAGGGGTTATTCCTTGCTATGATCTCAGAAATTGCTCCTGGCCTATGAGAGCATATGGGACACTGAGGATCTAACCACGGTTTGTCTTGGGTTAGTGAGTGCAAAGCAAATGCCCTACCACTTGTGCCACTACTCCGGCCCCATATTACCAAATTCTTTAATAAATATCCAGATCTTACCTCCAAGAAGACTGAAAGTTTTCGAGTTTGACACTGACCATTGAGTTCAATTAAAACCATTGACTAAGTAACTGTGGTAGCATTCTCTACAATTGTTTTAGATGCATGTTTTCTGGGTTTTAATGTGCCAGTACACTAGCTTTTAACATTTTATCCACCTAGAAAATTATTGTCATCATCATAATTCCTGAAGCTCTAGACTCAGAGTCATATCTTGGTGTAAACTCAGTTTCTCCTTTTCTTTTACTTATATTGTAAGTACCTTGCTTAGCTTTGATAGCAAAGGCTCATCTTGAAAGAGACATCACTTCAAAGATGCTATCTTGAGTAAATTAATGATGTACACACTTAGGTAAAATGCAGGCCACCTTCCACCATGAAGCCTCCATTGTTCCAGGATCCTGGTTGGTTTCTTTCACTGACCACAGCATACACTTGCTTCCTCCCATTTTTTTCCTCTGCACATTTTAATATATATATATTTTTTTCTCTTTAAAGTCTACCAGGAGTTAGCACGTAGAAATATAGAAACTTCCTTTCTATGCCAATGTACACATACTTAAATAATTGATGTACATATTCTCCCCTCTCTCTTCCTGACTTTATGGTAGCTGTACTGTGTTTGTCCAGGTTCTGCAAATAAAAAAAAAAAACTTCACCTCCAGTTTCCCTATAGTTACTGCTAAAATGTTTTATGATCTTAAAAAGAACCACCAGTTCTTTTTCAAACATAGTATTTATTATTAATAGGCCAAGAATGACATAAAACACAAGCTCACCCCCATTGGGTATTCTTACAACTCCAAACTTTACTATTAAGGAGAGTGGGAGTTAAGAATAAAGAAGAAGATCACTCAGAGGTACCAGGTCAAGCATCTCAGAGAGGTAAATAGAATTAATATCTTATTAATTAATTAATTAACATTAATTAATTTATAGGAATTCTTGTTCCTTGGCTGATGTGAAAGAGACTGTGTAGTGTATATGTCTATAAGCATGTGTGCATATATACATAAGAGCAGGTATGTGGTTTGGTATTTACGTGAGGGAATTGTGAACAATGTGTTTCTGGTTATGAGTATAGGCTTGTGGTGACATCCACACAATTGTGAATAAAGTCTGTATATGTTGACATGTGTGTAAAGGTATGTGGGAAGCATGTGTGTGCGGAAGCATATATAGCAGACATAAGTATTTGTATAGATATGTTCAAGCATATGTATGTATTGTAGTCATATACATATACAAACATGTGCATGTATGACATATATCCAGGCATGTGTGTGAAGGTATGTGAAGGGATGCAGATATATGTGTATGTATAGGAATATAACTATAAACATATGTATTTGTACCAGGGTATATTAGCAAGAGGGAGAAAGTCTTGAAGAGAGAGTTGTGTTTTCTGAGGAAAATAAGAGTAATCATTGTCCATGCATGAAATTCCAAATCATTATACCAAGGTGTGCTGGCAAGCTCTGTTTATAGGGGACACATATTCCGGGGTCATATAAATCTGCCACTAATTTGATGACCCATCTGCAAGCATTGTATCTGAGTTATCCTGTGGGGGCTGCATGGATTTGTGCCTGCATGATTGCAAGAGCCCCAGAGATCTGAAAGGGATCAAGGGGGCTCTGTGTGTACTTCTGGTGTCCTCTGGGTGGTGGTGCCTTGACCCAGACACTGCATGACAGGTAGAGCCTGTCTGCTGCTGCCTTTTATACTCCAGTGTCAGTAGTGGTAGAATGAGCAGGAGGGCAGGAGCAGAGCAGAAGGGTCCTAGCTAGGAGAGAGTCCAGGATAATCCATGTGTGTTGCCCCGCAGAACTACAGCATGAAGATCTTCCTGCTGTTGGCAATGATCGTGGCCTTTGGTAAGAGTGTGCCTGGGTCTCTGGTAATGAGGAGGACAGCACGGGATGGGGGACAGGGGAAGAACCCTTAGATCAGATCCTCTGTCTATTGTTTCAACTCTTCCTATGAAATGAAGTGACCTGTGGCGGGGTCAGCAGAGAGAGGTTGAGAGGGAAGACAGAGATGCATCGACACCAACCATGGCAATTTCCTTTAGGTCTGCTGCCAGCCCATGCAACATTGTGGGATTTTATACACATGATTAATAAAGTAACAGGAAAGCATGCAGTAATCGATTATGGCTTATATGGTTGCCATTGTGGCTTTAAAGGCAAAGGATCCCCCAAGGATGCAACAGACCGGTGAGGCCACCCCAGCCCTTTCTTCTCTCTGGATATTTGTAGCCCTCAGCAGGACTAAAGATTCAAGAATAATGCTGTTTTCCTATAGTCACAGGAGGGCTCAACTGAAAAGCAGCAAATACGTTAAAATGCTCTAGAATATTTTGATATCACAAAACACTACCCTTGTTCAAAAATGATATTAGTATACCAGACTCTCCTGAATTTTGAGAGGCCAGTATCTAATGGGTTTTCTTGCTGCAGGTGCTGCTTTGAACAAAACTGTTGCTACAGCCAGCTGAAGAAAAAGAAGTGTGAAACCGAACGTCTGAGATACAAAGCTGTTTATAGGGGAAACCAAATAATCTGTGGTAAGCAAGTCTTTATGCCCCAACCCAGTCCTCCCGTGTGCAGGACATGGTCATAGTGCTGGACATAGAAATAGGGAGGCAGGGGCCAATGGTCTTTTCCCAGGCTTATGGCTGTATGAAAAGTGAAGACAATGAAAGACAATATGGTGAGGAGTCCGATGTGAAATAAACAACAAGGGGTGCCTTTCTTTAGCTTATGTCCACATCTGCTTGGGGTGACTTCAAGCTGAGTCAGGGCCAAGAGTCTGCACAGATCAGGGCCCAAGAACCACAAAGGAGTTGCCTCAGTTCAGTCACCTCACCACTGTGACCTCCCCAAGGACTCTCTCCATGGGTAGAAATCCCATACCTCAGAGGTGTGAACTGGATGAGTGGAAGCAAAGTGGAGAGTGAAGGGGGAACACTGGAGAGAAGAGGTTGAAGGGTGTGTCCTGAGCAATATATTACTCAGTGTGGTAACTGCAGTGGCTCCATGTGAATACCATGAGTGGTATTAGAGAACCATGGAGTTTCACCCACCATCGTAAGCTCGGTCTGGTCAGAAACTATTCCCATCCCGAGCTCTCCCGAGGGTCATAGATCTTTAGCAGCTTCAGTGACAGCAGCAGGATATTCAGGGATCAGAGATGGGTGTGTGTTTGTGGGGTGTCTCCTTCACAGAGAAAATTTCAGGCAGAGGGGGTACAGGTGGGCAGCTTCACCAACCAGCCTCAAACCATGGACCAACCTTCTCACAGTTTCTTTTCTGCCATGCTGGCTTTCTATATACATGCTACCAAGGCAGATACTGCAGTCACAAGCATGGTGAATGGTGACCTCCTCCTTAGCATAGAAACCTGCTCTAGGGCAGGACTCTTCTCAGAATTGGCCCAGGCTTCCCTTTAGGACTCTGCACACAGCAGAGCTTAGCTTTGCTTAGGCACATGTAATGAGAAGGTGACAGTTGTAGTTTGAGGTGTCCCCAAGGCTGTTGTGTGTCCCCTGCATAGGGTCCTCACCTCTTGAGGGTTCCATTTCTGTCTCCTCTCAGTAAGGACAATTTGGAAAACAAGTGTTTGTCTCACAAGGGAAACTTCTGAAATTTGGGGAAATATTCCAAGAAGCCATGGAGTACTAACCACCACTTATGTGTTTACTTTCTTATTTCAGTCGATAAGGACTCGTGTAAAAAACAACTGTGTGAGTGTGATAAAAAGGCTGCCCTCTGCTTTAAGAACAACATTCGCAGCTATAATAAAACGTTCCAATTCTACAAAAGGAAGAACTGCACAGGCCAGGCCCCCCAGTGTTGAGAGCCTTATTCCAGCATGAAGCCAGCCCTGACTTTCCTTCTCTCATACCTTCCTTCTCACCCTTATCAAGTTGTCTGAAAATGTAGAAACACCCTTTTCCCTGCCCATCCCCCCATTATCACAAATAAACTGAAAACTGGGTGCTGGGGTTTCAGTTCTTTTTTCTTCCAGAGGCAGCAGTCTCTGTTTCCACTGTTCTGCTTCAAGTCTGTCTTCCTACTTAGCAGCAGCAGCCATACACCTGGAGGTGAGTCTAATAAATTAGCTTATTGGAAAATTGGATATGAGTTTCAGTGCATGGGTGTACAGACCCACATTTGTTTGTGTGAGGGCAAATGGCACCAGACACTTGACTGGAAGGGGCTAAAAATCACAGGCTATGTCGGACTAACTGTCAAATCCTAGGCCCCCGACTCTAAGCCTGTATCCTCATCTAAGTGGAGGTGACTTGTTTTCCAGTGCATAGTTCCAGTGCATGACTTGGGTTCCAGTGACTTGGGTTCCAGTGCATGGGAAGGGGAATGGATGAGGTGGCACCAGCTGTGTTCATACATCACTGTTATCATTATCACAAGTGAAAGCCAGGGGCCAGAGTGGTTGTGAAGCAATAGCATTTGCCATGCACAGTGACCTCAGATTGACCATGGTTCGATCCCCTGTAGTTCCATAGAGTCCCCCAAGTCAGAAGTGATTTTTAAAAAAAAATACATTTATTTATACACCATAATGACATACATGACTATAGTTGGATTTTAGTCAATAAATAAACACCCACCTTAACCAGTTCAACATTCTCAACACCACTGACCCCATCTCCCTCCTCCAACATCTGCCTGTATTTGAATCTCTCACTGACAAGATTGTCATGATAGTTTTAGTGTAGTTATTTCCCTAACTGCACTACTACCCTTTGTGGTGAGCTTTATTTTGTGAGCTGGTCCTTCTGGCCCTCATTTCTATTGTCTCTGGGAATTATTACCATAATGTTATTAATTTTTCTTAGAAACCTATAGATCAATGAGACTATTCTGTGTATATCTCTCTCCTTCTGACTTATTTTACTCAGTATAATAAATTCCATGTACATCCACATAAAATATAACTTTATGAGTTTTTTCTCCCGACAGCTGCATAATATTCCATTGTGTATATGTACTACAGTTTCTTTAGCCATTCATCTGTTGAAGGCATCTTGGTTATTTCCAGAGTCAGGCTATTGTAAATAGTGCTGCAATAAATATAGCTGTGAGGAAGGAACTTTTGAATTGTATTTTTGTGTTCCTAGGGTATATCCCTTTGAGTGGTATAGCTGGGTCATATGGAATCTCAATTATTCAGTTTTTTGAGGAATCTTCATATTGTTTTCCATAAAGGCTGGACTAGACAGCATTCCCAACCACATGAATTAGAGTTCCTTTCTCTCCACATCCCTGCCAGCACTGATTGTTTGGTCTTTGTGATGTGTGCCAGCCTCTGTGGTATGAGATCAGGGGTCTCAAACTCAATGTACCTGGGGGCCGCAGAAGTCAAAGTTGGGGTGAGGCAGGGCCACATAAGGGATTTCACAAAAAAAAGTTCGCAAACGTCATTATTAACAGTTTTAATTATTTCTTCTGAACATGAATAAAATATTGAGTGAAGATCATGAACAGTTCTTCTGAACATGGCATCTTTTGCCTAGTCCTTCTCCCAGAGACTTGACAGCACTTCTTCTCACAAATCTGAACCACATTTGGATTTAGAGAGGAAGCAGTTGAGAACCTCAGTCTGGCTTGAAGATGATCATCATTAAGTCTAGACCTGTACTTTGACTTATTGAAATTCAATGTGGAGAATAACTTTTCACCCAAATATGTGCTCCCAAAAAGGCACATGGTGCACTTGAACATTTGGGAAAGCTCAGGGAAGCTGGGGGGCAATTCTCTCAAAAATTGCCTATGCATGTCTGCTTTTCCACTAATCTCCCTGAACTTGGCTTTGAGAACAGAGTCGCATTGCAGGTCAATGAGCTCCACACAGGAGGGGCATCTTGCACATCAAAAAAAAAAGGGTCCACAAAAGTTTGGAAAGTGGCTCTGTGCTTTTTGAAGTCTGCAAATCTGTGATCAAATTCCTTCTCTAGCTTAAAAATAGCATCAACATATTTCTCACCACTGAATGGTATGCCTGCATCTACAAGTTCCTTGCATGCTGGGAAATGGCAAAGGTTTGTCTGAGAGAGCTGGAATTTCCATAACACAAGTTTTGTGGAGAATGCTCTCACGTTGTCATAGGCAGCACTAATAAGTTGCCCCAGGCCTTGTAACATCTTGTTTAGTACATTCAGCTTATGTTTGATGCCAACAAGAAAAGCTAAGTCCATGAGCCATCTGTGATCACTCAACTTAGAAACAGCATTCCCATCCTTCTCCATGAAGGCTTTCACTTCTTCTCTCAACTCAAAAAATTTTTTCAGGACATTTCCCCTGCTGAGCCAACGTACCTTGGTGAATAGAGCACATCTTCATATTCTGACTCCATTTCCTCTAAAAAAAAAAAAAAAGCGCAGAACCTCCTGTGTTTTAAGACCCTGGATCTGATTTGGTTGATGCATTTCACAACAACAGACATCACATTGTCACACGGTAGGCATTTACTACAAAGGGCCTGCTGATTGGTAATGCAGTGAAGAGCAATGGCCTTCTCTACACCCTCCTCTTCAAGTTTTTTTTGAACAAGTGCCACCAGTCCATTTTTTTCTCCCTGTCATCGATGGCACTCCATCGGTTATTATTCCAACAAACCTCTTCCATGGCAAACCTGCATTCTCAATGGCATCACACAGATGCCGAAATATCTCATTAGCGATGGTCTGGCCATGCATTGGAACTATTGTGAGCAGTTCCTCTGTCAATTCAAAATTGCAATCAACACCACGGACTTAAATTATGAGCTGTGCAGTGTCTGTTCTATCTGTGCCCTCATCAAGAGCAACTGAGTATGCATCAAAACATTTGGTTTCTCACACAGTTGATGATAAAGGCCACTTGACATGTCAGAAATGAGCTCTGCCACAGTGTTGGCGGAAAGGCTGATTTTGCTAAACTGACCTTTCTTTTCTGGACAGATAATACTTGCAGCCTGTATCATGCATTTTTTAACAAACTCTCCTTCTGTGAATGGTTTCCTGCCTTAGCAATCATCTCACTAACCATGTAACTAGCTTCGACTGATGCACCATTCTCTTTGGTTGCTTTCTTCAAGAAATCTTGTTGCCTCATTAGACATGCTTTAAGACTGGCAACCCGCTTGGCTTTCTCATTTCCTTGATATTTTGCACATTCCTCAGCATGTTTAGTTGAATAATGGCGTTTCAAGTTGTATTCCTTGTGCACTGCAACTTTCTCTGAGCAAATAAGACATGTGGGGATGCCCCTGTGCTCAACAAAGAAATACTGTGTCTCCCACTTTTCCTGAAATTGTGCTCGTCATCAATCTTTCTCTTCACTGCAGGCTTTGATGAAGTCATGATGAAGGTATGACAAAATCTAATTCTGTAATAAACTTCTCTCCCTTCTCTCACTTAGGCCTCTGATAATGCAAGGGGCAGTGGGCAGAAGCAGCAGAAATGACGTCTGCGCTAGGTGCAAAGTATTTGCAATTATTCGCTTACTGAATATTTGCAATAAAAATCACATTAAGAGATTTCCTGGGGCCACATAGGTAGGGGAACTCCTGGCGACTCCGTCCCTTCCCTGCCCACGTCCCTGAGGTTTCCCGGGTCACACAGGTAGGGGAACCTCCACTGCCTCCGCCCCTTCTCCATCTGTGTCTCTGAGGTTTCCTGGGGCCACACAAAGTAAGGGAACTTCTGGTGTTTACACCCCTCCCCAACCCGCGTCTCTGAGGTTTCCCGGGGCCACACAGGTAGGGGAACTTCCGGCGCCTCTGCCCCTCCCTGACCCGTGTCTATGAGGTTTCCCAGGGCAGCATTCACCAGGCCACTTTCCACTGCCTCTGCCCTACCCCTGACCATGTCTTCAAGGTCTCTGGTGCCCCCCACTGGGACAGACTAGGAACTATAGACGAGAGGGGTTTCCCTCAGAGGCCTTGAGGAGGCAGAGCTCCGCTGACATCTAGATAGGGAAGGAGGGCAAAGGAGCCAAGCTCAACAGTGCCCCTCACCAATGTGGCCAGGAGCAGTAATGCACTGGCTGGCAGCAAGAGGGGGGAACACTAACCAGGCTCCCACTAGAGTGCATGCTAGAGGGCAAACCTCAGACAGCCCACACAACAGTCCCACTTATAGCTGCAATGAAGAGAAGGGATCCAACCCCACACCTCAGGGAGCAAAAGCAGGCCGAAATCAGAAGGCACTGCTCTCCAAGCCACACCAATAACTGCAAAAAAACATGGGTAAACCAAAGAGGACCCTAACAGCTGGAGATACAGAGAGAACCCCTACTAAGTTCCCAAGTCCACCAAAACGCACAGATCCAAGAGATGAAGATTTAAAAGCAGCCATGAGAAATGAAATGCAAGCCATGGTAAAAGAAATGAGAGAATCGCTAGCCACCGTGTACAAAAAAATCCATGGAGAAACAAATTAGCCAAATTAAAGAAGATCTGATACAGAACATGAGCGATTCCATAAAAAGGAATTAAAGGAATTAACAGACACTGTAAAAAGCCAGACAAGCAGAATCACAGAGTTGGAGAAGCACATAGTAGTACTCCAAGGAAAACTGCAAACCAAAAATGACCAGGAAACCAACATGGAATTAAGAAGCAAGGCACTGAAAGGAGAAGTCCAGTACTTAATAAACAAAGACAAAAGAATTAATCTAGGAATTGTAGGTATACCAGAAGGGGGGAAACAAGGAGAGGGGAAGAACAAGTAGTTAGGGAAATAATAGCAGAAAACTTCCCCAGCCTTTGGAAAGAGGACTCTGTGCAAATCCAGGAAGTGAAAAGAGTCCCTAATAAAATAGACCCTAATAAACCAACACCAAGACATACAGTAATACAAATGGCAGAGAGAGAGAGAGAGAGAGAGAGAGAGAGAGAGAGAGAGAGAGAGAGAGATGAACTTAAAGCAATAAGGGAAAAAAAGAACCTCAAGTACAAAGGAAGGGACATAAGAATCAAACCAGATGTCCCATTTGAAACAATTCAAGTAAGAAGACAGTGGAATGAAATATTTAAATGACTGAATGAAAGAAATTTCCAGCCTAGGGTACAATACCCAGCAAAACTGTCACTCATATGGGATGGTATCCTAAAAACATTCTCAAACAAAAACGAACCTGCAGTATTTGTGCAAACAAAACCAATCCTAAATAACCTACTCAGAGATGAACTACACAATCCAAACCCCTGATTGTAACAATAACCACCCTACACAACCCAACTGCACAACGCCTTCTCTGTCAATGATCTCCCTAAATGTTAACGGACTAAATTCTTCCATTAAAAGGCACATAGTAGAGAACTGGATTAGAAAACATAAACTGGGGGCCGGGAAGGTGGCGCTAGAGGTAAGGTGTCTGCCTTACAAGTGCTAGCCAAGGAACGGACCGCGGTTCGATCCCCCGGCGTCCCATATGGTCCCCCCAAGCCAGGGGCGATTTCTGAGCACATAGCCAGGAGTAACCCCTGAGCGTCAAACGGGTGTAGCCCAAAAACCAAAAAAAAAAAAAAAAAAAAAAAAAAAAGAAAACATAAACTGGACTTCTTCTGCCTGCAACAAACACACCTACAAGTACAGGACAGGCATGGGCTTAGAATAAAAGGATGGAAAACAATTTTTCAAGCCAATGGAAAACAAAAAAGAGCAGAGACAGCCATTCTTATATCAGACCAAATACTATTCAACCTCAAGAAAGTGATCAGAGACAAAGAGGGTCACTACATACTAATCAGGAGAACACTAGATCACGAGGTACTAACCCTGATAAATATTTATGCACCTAATGTAGAGTCAGAAAAATATGTGAGGCAGTTGATCACTAACCTGGAGAAACACATGAAGGGAAATGTGATAATAGCAGGAGATCTCAATACTCCACTATCACCACTGGATAGATCCAGCAGACAGAAAAATAGCAAAGAAATAAGAGCCCTAAATGAAAAATTAGAAGATTTAGGGCTAATAGACTTATATAGGGCCCTTCACCCCAGAAAACAGAATACACATTCCTCTCAAGCCCCCATAAAACCTTCTCCAGAATAGACCATGTCTTAGGATTCAAATCTAGCCCATAAAAGACCACAGATGTAAGGATCATTAGAAGCACCCTATCAGATCACTATGCAACAGAGGTCAAAATTGACTGCAAGAAGAAGCAATGGAGGAAAAACTAATACTTGGAGATTAAACAACATGCTGCTCAACAACAGCTGGATCAAAGAGCAAATCAAGGAAGAAATAAAAAGATTCTTTGAGACAAAAGATAATGAAGAGATGACTTGTCAAAATCTGTGGGACACAGCAAAAGCAGTAATTAGGAGGAAACTCATAGCAATACAGGCCTATGTCAAGAAAGAAGAAAATGACAAAATCAACGGTTTAAAGGATCATCTCAAGGAATTGGAACAACTGCAGCAAAGAAATCCAACCACAACCAGAAGGCAAGAAATAATAAAAACCAGAGCAGAAATAAACAACATAGAAACTAAGAAAAAATACAAAAAATCAATGAGACCAGGAGTTGGTTTTTCGAAAAAAAATAAACAAGATAGACAAACCACTGGCAAAACTCACCAAAAAAGAGGAAAAACACTCAAATCAGTAGGATCACAAATGATAGAGGAGAGATTACAACAAAACCCCAAGAAATACAACATATAATGAGATCATATTATGAACAACTATACTCAGTTAGGCTAGAGAACCCAGTAGAAATCGACAGATTCCTGGAAAACTACCATCTTCCGAGACTGGAAAAGGAAGACCTAGAAAGCCTAAACAGACCAATCACTTCAGAGGAAATTGAAGATGTAATTACGAAACTCCTTAAGAACAAAAGCCCAGGCCCAGATGTATTTACAAGTGAATTCTATCAAACATTCCGAGAAGACTTACTACCACTTTTCCACAGGCTCTTCCAAACCATTGAAAAAAAAACAGGAATCCTTCCCAACTTCTTTTATGAGGCTAATATTACACTCATTCCCAAAGATGGCACAGACACCACCAAGAAAGAAAACTACAGACCAATCTCACTATTGAACATAGATGCAAAGATACTCAACAAAATCTTAGCAAACCGAATGCAGCACTTCATCAAAAAGATCATACATCTTGACCAAGTGGGTTTTATCCCAGGAATGCAAGGTTGGTTCAACATACGCAAATCAATCAACATCATACACCACATCAACAACAAGAAAGATAAAAACCACATGATCATATCAATCGATGCAGAGAAAGTTTTCGACAAAATTCAACACCCTTTCGTGTTGAAGACACTCAGTAAAATAGGGTTAGAAGGAACCTTCCTTATGATAGTTACAGCTATCTATGAAAAGCCCACAGCCAACATTATCCTTAATGGTGAAAAACTAGAAGCATTTCCACTGAGGTCAGGAACTAGACAAGGCTGTCCACTTTCTCCACTCCTATCCAATATAATCTTAGAAGTTCTTGCAATAGCAATCCGACAAGAGAAGGGAATCAAAGGAATCCAAATTGGGAAAGAGGAACTCAAACTATCTCTTTTTGCAGACAATGTGATGAAAACCCTAAAGAGTCCACAGTAAAACTCCTAGAAACAATTAACCATTACAGCAAAGTGGCTGGATACAAAGTCAATACACAAAAGACAGTAGCATTTCTCTATACAAATAATGAAGCTGAGGAGAGAGAGATTAAAAATATAATTCCATTTAAAATAGTATCAAAAAATATCAAGTACCTAGGAATCAACCTTACAAGGGAAGTGAAGGACCTATACCAGGGAAATTTCAAAACACTTCAGAAAGAAATTGAAGAGGATCTAAGGAAATAGAAGAACATCCCATGCTCATGGGTAGGTAGAATCAATATAATCAAAATGACTACCCTACCCAAACTTCTATATAGTTTCAATCCAATCCCCATCCAAATTCAGGCATCATTCTTTCAAGACTTAGAACAATCAATCATAAAATTTATCTGGAACCACAAAAGACCCAGGATAGCCAAACAGATACTGTAAAACAAGAAGCTGAATGGTATCTCTTTACCTAACCTGAAGCTATACTATAAAGCCATAGTGATCAAAACAGCATGGTACTGGAACAAAAACAGAGCTTTAGACCAGTGGGTTAGAACAGAATTTCCAGGCATAAATCCCCAGATATACAGTCAACTAATATTTGACAATAGAGCCAAAAACTTGAAATGGAAAAAAGAAAGTCTCTTTAACAAATGGTGTTGGTACAACTGGAAAACCATCTGTAAGAAACTGGAAATTGACCCATACCTCACTCCTTATACAAAAGTCAACTCAAAATTGATTAAAGACCTTGAAATTAGATCAAAATTTGTAAAGTTTATTGAGGAAAAAATAGGCAGAACACTCAAAGACCTATATATTAAAAAAGTCTTCGAGGATAGAACACCAATGGCAAGGATTTTAGCATCAAACATAAACAAATGAGATTACATCAAACTAAGAAGCTTCTGCATGGCAAAGGAAACCCAACCTAAAAGAAGACAGCTAACTAAATGGGAAAAAATGTTCTCACTCAACACATCAGATAAAGGGTTAATAACCAGAATATACAAAGCACTGGGAAAGCTGAGTCCCCCAAAACCAAATAAAGCCATAGAAAAATGGGGAGATGAAATGAATAGACACTTCTTCGAGGAAGACCAAAAGATGGCCAACAAACACATGAAAACATGCTCTCCTTCACTCATCATTAGGGAAATCCAAATCAAGACAACAATGACATATCACCTTACACCAGTGAGGATGGCTCACATCAAAAATAATGTGAAAAATCTGTGTTGGTGGGGATGCGTTATGAAAGGCACTCTCATCCACTGCTTGTGGAAATGTCCCCTAGTCCAACACCTATGAAGAACAGTCTGGAGAGTGCTCAAGGAACTCAGAATTGACCCAGAAATTTGACCCAGAAATTGCTCTCCTAGGTATCTACCCCCAAGTCGGAAGGACATTTATCCCAAAGTGTGTGTGCACCCCACTATTTATTGCAGCATTCAGTATAATAGCCAAGTCTTGGAACCAACCTCGATGTCCAACAACAGATGAGTGGATCATTAAGATGTGGTATCTATACACAATGAAATACTACATGGCAGTCAGAAATGATACAGTCACAGACTTTGCAGCAAACTGGATGGACCTAGAACATATTATGTTAAACGAAGCAAACCAGAAGAAAAAAGATAAACACAGAATGATAGCACTATTCTGAAGTACCTAGAATATACACCAGATATACAATCAATACCCCGCAATTAAATAACAGGGGGTAATAGAATAGAAATCTCAATAACTGTAATAATCACCATATACTGGGGAGTAGAGCCCAAAACAAAGGGAAGAGAAACAACACAAAGCCCAATTACACATCATATCATAAAGAAATCAGCAACAGCATAAATAGTAGCATAGAGAGAACAGGTATGTAATTATCGTTTTACTACAAAGGCCCATAATTACTTAACTAGGGATCTTATACAGGATTATAGGTAAAGATTAAGACAGAAAATTACTGAGTTCAACGGAAACATCTCAAAACATTATGTTTGAATGCCTTAACATTACCACATTTAAAATAACCTCTAAGTTTTTCTGTCCATAGGGGTTCCTGGATACAAAGGGCGAACATCCTACAGTGGTACCTTGGTGCTCAGTCACATGAGGCACCAAACTCTGCTTGAACCATGAAAATGGCTGGATAAAACTCTTTACATACCCTTTATTCCTAGATTACGCCTTCTTTTAGGACCTCAAGCACATGACCAGCCAGATCACCGAAGCAACAACCGTGACCTACAGTGTTATACCACAGGACCTAAGCATCGAACATGTTCAACCAAACTAACATGCACATGTTCTTATACCCTCCCTTCTCATTACTTCGTTTTTTTTTGTTGTTGTTTGACTGTTGTTTTGTTTTTTTCCTACTCTCACTTCTTGTCTCCCTCTTCCTCCACCTTCTCCTCCTCATTATCATCAATTCAATCTATGTCAAAAAAATCACAAGGTTACCCCCTCTATAGGAAAGGAAAGCTGACATATAGGGCGCTGTGGACAATACTGCAAAAGGTAAACACCTATATAGATAGACCTCACTAATACAATGGTCAGTACTCGAGACACGAAACCTATACATACCCAAAAGTTGAACTATTAGTTTTCTTTCCTTACAAATACTATACTTATCTATTTTTCTGTACTCAGGGCACCTCTTGTCCTCCTGACCTCTCTACATTAATATACACCTAAGCTAACTTCTATATGTTTATATGTGGGCAGGAGCACACAGAAATTGGAATCCTCCTTAAGGAACAAACCTAAACCACAAACAACCCATA
Source organism: Suncus etruscus (assembly GCF_024139225.1). NCBI lineage: Eukaryota > Metazoa > Chordata > Mammalia > Eulipotyphla > Soricidae > Suncus > Suncus etruscus. The sequence goes on along the minus strand of NC_064851.1, from coordinate 18,158,252 downwards.
CCTATACCCTATATAGACCCTCCCATATACTATCCCCTCTCCCTCCCCCAGAAATCTGGCTATCCCTTCTCCCCTCAATACCACCCCCGATATCCCCACCACATTATAACTCTCCACCCTCAGTTCTTAATCCATTAGTTATCAAGACCGACCTCCTACCCCAATGAGCCAGTACCCACTACACAAGTGAAGAGACACCCGCTCAAACTCTCACCTCGTTCCCGGCAAGAAAATGCAACCAACACCCCGACTGATCAATGCACTGTGGCCCTCCTAATCACCTCTCCCAAATGTGGACTGTGGCTTGATACTGGAACTAGCTCCAAAGGACCCCCACTGCAAGAACTCTACCCAAGACCTCCCTACCTGGACCCCACACTTCACAAGGAAGTCTCAAAAGACAATGGGGAAGCCTGTACTTTCATCATTAATATAGACCTATATAACACTACTTCTTATCCTGTTTCTCCCCAAATGTAATCTCCTGTATCACTTTCTCCCTATTTCTTTTATTTTTCTCTCTTTTTTCTTTTGCTTTTTTTATTCTTGTTCGTTTTTTTCTTGTTTTTTTGTTTGTTTGTTTGTTTGTTTTGTTTTGTTTTAGTTTTTGTTATTTGATTTGATTTGTTTTTGTTTCTTTTGGGTCACTCCTGGCGGCACTCGGAGGGTGCTCCTGGCTCTATGAACAGAGATCGCCCCTGTTGGCATGGGGGACCATATGGGATGCTAGAATTTAAGCCACCATCCTTCTGCAGAAAGGACAGACGCCTTGTCTCCATGCTATCTCTTCTGGCCCCACTTTACTCCTTTAATTACTTCTTTTATTTAATCTTTTTTTTTGTAAAGAAACTTTTTTTTTCCCTTTAGATATGTGTGAGCATATATACTCCTAGTTTTTGTCAGGTGTCTGTTTTCTTCTCTCTCCACCCCCAAATCCATCAGCAATATAATGTAGCACCACTTCTTCCTGAAAAGACATATTAAACAAAGGGAAAATTTTATGTGTACAAACCAGCTCTTATCTACTAGGGATAAGAACTCATACTTGTTTACAACACAGAGACATCTCCCACCCTGAACGTATGTCATGTGGAAACAACTTAGACTCCAGGGAACTAGACACCGACCATCCAGCCTTGACTTCTGGACCCCAGACATAGAAACGACAGAGTTCTCCACAACAGCTCCAGGAGCCCAATTCCCTCTAGGGCATGCATAATGCTGCTCTGATGCCAACACGTGCCAGTGCTAAATTGATAACCTGAGAATGAGGAAATGGAAACAACTTGATCTAAGAGCAAGTTGTCCTTCCTCATCAGTCAACAATAAGACAAAGTAAGAAAACATATCACCCTTTTGATCTGTGCAAAAGCCAAGACTGCTTTATACAGATGACTGGATGTTACAACCAAGACCGGACAGTACACATCCAGGGACCAACAACAACAGCAACAAAAAGCTCTAGCCTAGCTTTTGGTCTACAATCTGTTCAACAAACAAGAGCTCCAATTCCAGAAGTCTGACTGAGACAATAGCAACTGAATGGGTCTTCCGGAAACATAACCAAAGACTATCCCAGGCTCCATCCTAGGAGCAACATAATGACCAAGACCACCAACTACTGAAGATGGATTAAAATGACACTGAAGATACAGAACTGCTAGAACCACAAAGAAAGACTTCATCATAAGCTCCATTCCTTGAGCTGCACAATCACCAAGATCTCTAAATACAGAGGTCTGATTTTACCAACCATGACAAAACAGAAGTCTTCCATACACCACAAAAGCACCGAGGTGAGAGCAAATGATCATGCAAGGAGTCTATAGTTAATCCCATGATAGTATACTTCAGGGGGGAGAAACCCTGTATATCCTAGGCCAAGGGAATTCCCTCTATAATATCCCCAATAGTTACTGTGCCTATGCAGGGGGAGGGGGGAAGAAAAAGAAAAAAAGCACAAAACAATAATTTTTCCACATATTTATTGATTGATTGATTGATTTTTTGACGTCTTTATATTAGTGTTGAGATTGAAGTTGATGTCTCCAATATTATTTTATTTTATTTTATCTTATTTCTCTTTCTTTTTGCACTCCAGCATGAGCTGATTTCAGAACTGAGTCTGTTGTGTGGTGCTCGTCTTTATTGCTGTGGTGCTTACTGGATATTTAATTTGATATTTCTTTTCTGTATTGTGGTGGTGTTTCAATTGCCTTTATCACATCCTCTCTCAAACTGAGGTTGAAATCCTCTGGAAGAACTCTGCCTATTTTCAGCATATTTGACTTCTATTTTTTAATTTTGTACCCCAATCTATTGCTTTTTTTCCTTCAAACAAAGTCACATAACTCGATTTATCTAGCTTCGCTTCTTAAATAGAGGGGGAGACAGGGGAGGGTACCAGGACCAAACAGATAAATGATCACTAATAGTGAGCTGGACAAAGAGGGGACTACCTACTCTAGCAGTCCGGGGGGGTGATGGTGGGGTATATAGGTTGCAGAAGGGAAACTGGGATGGGGGAGGACAAATTTGGTGATGGGTATTCCCCTGACTCAATGTTGATATGTACCTAAAATACTACCGTGAAAGATATGTAAGCCATTATGATCAAAATTAAAATAAAATAAATCGCATTAATAAGAAAAAATTATAAAAAATCGCATTAAACCTTTGCATACCCCGAACATAACTGCTTGGGGTATGTGAATGTTTAATATGGTTTTTTTCTTACTAATGCGATTTTTATTGCTATAATTCGGTAGGCGAATAATCGTGAATACTGTGATATTTGAAGGCCAGCAGCGGGCCACAAAATGTTGTATGGAGGGCTGCAAACAGCCCATGGGCCGTGAGTTTGAGACCCCTGTATGAGATGGTACCTCATTGTAGTTTTGATTTGCATCTACCTGATGACTAGTGATGTCGAGAAATTTTTCATGTGCCTTTTGGCCATTTGTATTTCTTGTAAATTCTAGAAGTTCTATCATCTAAAACATATTATAAAGGGAGTGTGGGCAGAGAAACTCCATTCATTGTTTTTAGGATGGCAAAGATAAAATTTTTATGCTACTTTGATTGCAAGTGAATGTAATTGACTGGTTTGATCCCACAGTTTTACTTTTTGGAGAAAATCAGATTGATTAGTGAGATTTCTTGAGCAGATCCGGCCTCAGAGCTGCAAGTGTTCCTCTCCTTTTGGGAGGACAGAATTTTATTTAAAATGATAACACAAAAATTAAGTTAAAGCAACATAGCATTAATTATCTTAAATTTGTTATGAAGCAAGGTAAATTTTTTATAGTCATAATATTTAAATGCATTTTATAAGCAAGTAAATAAAGTAGTGGTGGCAGGTATAGCTATTTTTTGAGGCTATAAATATAAGAGAAATAAAAGAAGCAAAAAATTTGCCACAATAGCAAGTTAAATTGAATTTAGTTATACATAAGATTATAAAATAATTATTGTATACTTAAAAGAAATGTTTGTTAAGAGAACTACATAATTGACATAACTGATTGCATTGTATATATTTTTAAATAAAGGAGAGCAAATTTATAGAAAAATCATAGAAAGAATAGGGAGAGGAAATTTTTTTCTTATTTAAATGAAAAGTTAAGTAGCAAGTAAGATGTGAACATTATTAATGTAAGTTACTTGTTAACTGGCATTTGTGTGAAGGCACACTGCCAGTCTTACTTAGGAAAAACTTTAATGCTCTGCTGGGAGAAAACACAGCTGAATTACATTACTGTCATTTTCTCACTTAAATTTTTAGGGTAAGATTTTCCTGGTAAGGTTAAAGTTAGATTAGTAGTTGTTTTAAAACTTTGTTACTTATGACAAGTTTGTTATAATCAGTAAGTAACTTTCATTTAAGTCCTTTAAAACTGCATATAATTTACTAAAATACAGAGAGTTAGTTGCTCTTCACATGTAAACTTAAAATTTTATTTTCAGATAGCTGAATATTACATTATGCTCTTTAGCATAAATTTAGTAAGGTTGGAGAAATTTACTTTTGCAGGACAGCCATTGAAGGCTGTAGAGTTCCTTAGTTGACTTAAATTTGCAAGAGGGTTAATTTGGACTGCAGAGAAGGCTTCCTGTCTATACATATGCAAATTAATATAGCAATTAAGTATCACAATACTAAAAACATTGGAGATGCCAGGAGGCATCTACACACTTACACAAAAGGAAAACAAAACCTCACAAATGAAGATCTCCAATTAATAGAAATAGGACCCACCACAGCAGCCCGGGAACTTCTTCCCGCTGCAGCAAAAGCCAAACTCCTGGGGCGTCTCCAGGGTCATGACCTATAGTTTTTGAACCTGTCAGTTCACTACCACTCGGAATCCACATCGAGTGGGGACTCTTAATTCCACCCAGAATCCACGTCGAGTGGAGACTCTCAAGCCCTCGATCACACAACTATTTCCCTATTTCTATTTCCAACACACGTCAAATCACAACCAACAACACAAGATATACTGCTAGTTCCTACACACATCAAATTACAACTGACATCACAAGATATACTACTCAAAACCCACCGAGTTCGTCTATTCACCACTCCACTCAGGGCATATCAAGGACTCCTGGCTGGCTCGCCAATGAAAGGTCCGGCAGTCCAGATAACACTCCAACACGGAGAAATGAAGAGACAATTACTCAGGCAAAAGCTCAAGTGGGTCTTTATTCTGGCCAGTCAGGGTCAACTGCCGTGTGCCTGTAACAGGACAAAGGCAAAAGACCTCGTGGCTTTCTACATCCCTCCTTATATATTATAGGGGGGAAGAAGTAGCAGCGACTTTCTTAGAGGCGGGACATCCGCCAATGTTATACGAGGTATTGGTGGGGGTGAGGTAGTGATGACTTCCTTAAGGGTGGGACATCCACCAAGGTAAGGGGAGGGGGTAGTGATCTCCCCCTTTTAATTTCTAATATGTGTTATCAAGTTTTTCTCCCTCTCTTTCTTTATGAGTTTTGCCAATGGTCTATCAATCTTGTTTATTTTTTCAAAGAACCAACTTCTACTTTCGTTGATCTTTCAGATTGTTTTTTGGGTTTCTATTTTATTGATTTCTGCTCTCAGCTTTGTTAATTTCTTCTGTCTCCCTATTTTTGAATCTTTTTGTTGAGCACTTTCTAATTCTATAAGCTGCGTCATTAAGCTATTTATGTATGCTCCTTCTTCCTTCCTGATGTGTGCTTGCAAAGCTCTAAATTTTCCTCTCAGTTTCCCTTTTGCTGTATCCCATAGGTTCTGATAGTTTGTGTTTTAATTGTCATTTGTTTTCAGGAAAGTTTTGATTTCCTCTTTGATTTTATCTCGGATCCACTGGTTGTTCAGTAGTAGACTGTTTAATTTCCAGGTGTTAAAGTTTCTCTTCTGTGTCCCTTTGTAGTTCACATATAACTTCAGAGCCTTGTGATCAGCAAAGGTAGCCTGCAAAGTTTCCATTTTTTTGATTTTATGGAGGTATGTTTTATGTACCAGCATGTGGTTTATCCTGGAGAATGACCCATGTACATTGGAAAAGAATGTGTATCCAGGTTTCTGAGGATGGAGTGTCCTATATATATTTAGTAGGCCTCTTTCTTCCATTTCTCTTTTCAGAGCTAGTATATTTTTGTTGAGTTTCAATCTGGTTGACCTATCAAGTGTTGACAGGCCCGTGTTGAGGTCTCCCGCATTATTGTGTTATTATTGATATCCTTTTTCAGATTTGTCAACAATTGTATTAAATACTTTGCTTGTCCCTCGTTGGGTGCATATATGTTTAGGAGAGTGATTTCTCCCTGCTGTACATATCCCTTAATTAGTACATAATGTTTATCTTTGTCCCTTACAACTTTTCTGAGTATAAAGTTTGTGTCACCTGATATTAGTATGGCCACTGCAGCTTTTTTAAGGGTGTTGTTTGCTTGGATGATTTTCCTCCAGCCTTTGATTTTTGAGTCTATTTTTATTCTGACTATTCCGATGTGTTTCTTGTAGGCAGCAGAATGTTGGGTTCAGTTTTTTGATCCATTTTGCCACTCTGCCTCTTAATGGGTGCATTTAGTTCACTGATATTGAGAGAGATAATTGTCATGGGATTTAATGCCATCTTTGTGTAGTTTGGTGTGTTTGTTGGTCTGTCTTGTATTTAAAGTAGATCTTTCAATTTTTCTTTTAAGGCTGGTTTTGAGTCTGTAAAGTTTTTGAGCTGCTGTTTGTCTGTGAAGCCATGTATACTTCCTTCAAACCTGAAAGTGAGTTTTTCTGGGTGCAGTATTCTAGGTGAAGCATTTATTTCATTGAGTTTTGTCACTATATCCCACCACCAATTCTGGCCTTGAGTGTTTCTGGTGACAGGTCTGCTGTAAATTTCAAGGATGCTCCCTGGAATGTAATTTCCCTTTTTGATCTTGCTGCTTTCAGTATTCTATCTCTATCTGTGGGATTCATCATTGTGACTAGGATGTGTCTTGGGGTGTTTTTCCTGGAGTCTCTTTTAGCTGGTACTCTTTGGGCATATATTGAAAGTTTCTATGGAAGTCACTTCACACCTAGGACTTCATACAGTCTCCAGACTGAAGAGGCAGCTGTTGAGAGAGGGCCTTTGCCCGTTTTCCATTGGTTGTGCCTGGTGGGGTTTCCATCTGAATCAGAAAGGCACTCAGGTCAGGAGACTGAGTACACAAGGACACTAGCAACAGAAGCAATTGTTTCCACACTATTTACTGAACTTACTTGGTGGAATCTACCAGGCCACATTTTTAGTTTATTGTTTATGATGATAATTTTATGATATAAAGGATCATATCCAGGGTTTCACATGTGCAAGGTAAGTGTCTTACTGCTGACAGGATATTATTTTAAAGGCTTTTCTCTTTCTCTTCCCATGGTATCCCCTGTGGAAGAGAGTACTATTATTTACAGATTTCCTGAAATGTCACTCCTCAGGATATTTACTGGAAAATTTCACCACCATGCACATATAAGCAAATTTTGTGACTTCATATTTTCTTTTTTTTTTTCTTTTTTTTTTCTAATTTAATTTTTTTTATTTAAACACCTTGATTACATACATGATTGTGTTTGGGTTTCAGTCATAAAAGGAACACCACCCATCACCAGTGCAACATTCCCATCACCCAAGTCCCAAATCTCCCTCCTCCCCACCCAACCCCCGCATGTACCCTAAACAGGCTCTACATTTCCCTCATACATTCTCAATATTAGGACAGTTCAAAATGTAGTTATTTCTCTAACTAAACTCATCACTCTTTGTGGTGAGCTTCCTGAGGTGAGCTGGAACTTCCAGCTCTTTTCTCTTTTGTGTCTGAAATTTATTATTGCAAGAATGTCTTTCATTTTTCTTAAAACCCATAGATGAGTGAGACCATTCTGCGTTTTTCTCTCTCTCTCTGACTTATTTCACTCAGCATAATAGATTCTGTGTACATCCATGTATAGGAAAATTTCATGACTTCATCCCTCCTGACAGCTGCATAATATTCCATTGTGTATATGTACCACAGTTTCTTTAGCCATTCGTCTGTTGAAGGGCATCTTGGTTGTTTCCAGAGTCTTGCTATGGTAAATAGTGCTGCAATGAATATAGGTGTAAGGAAGGGGTTTTTGTATTGTATTTTTGTGTTCTTAGGGTATATTCCTAGGAGTGGTATAGCTGGATCGTATGGGAGCTCGATTTCCAGTTTTTGGAGGAATCTCCATATTGCTTTCCATAAAGGTTGAACTAGACGGCATTCCCACCAGCAGTGGATAAGGGTTCCTTTCTCTCCACATCCCCGCCAGCACTGTTTGTTCTCATTCTTTGTGATGTGTGCCATTCTCTGTGGTGTGAGGTGGTATCTCATTGTTGTTTTGATTTGCATCTCTCTGATGATTAGTGATGTGGAGCACTTTTTCATGTGTCTTTTGGCCATTTGTATTTCTTCTTTGTCAAAGTGTCTGTTCATTTCTTCTCCCCATTTTTTGATGGGATTAGATGTTTTTTTCTTGTAAATTTCTGTCAGTGCCTTGTATATTTTGGAGATTAGCCCTTTGTCTGATGGGTATTGGGTGAATAGATTCTCCCACTCAGTGGGTGGCTCTTGAATCCTGGGCACTATTTCCTTTGAGGTGCAGAAGCTTCTCAACTTAATATATTCTCATCTGTTAATCTCTGTTTTCACTTGCTTGGAGAGTGCAGTTTCCTCCTTGAAGATGCCTGAAGTCTCAATGTCCTGGAGAGTTTTGCCTATGTGTTGTTCTATATATCTTATGGTTTGGGGTCGGATATCAAGGTCTTTAATCCATTTGGATTTTACCTTTGTACATGATGTTAGCTGGGGGTCTAAGTTCAATTTTTTGCAAGTGGCTAGCCAGTTGTGCCAACACCACTTGTTGAAGAGGCTTTCCTTGCTCCATTTAGGATTTCCTGCTCCTTTATCAAAAATTAGGTGATTGTTTGTCTGGGGAACATTTTCTGAGTATTCAAGCCTATTCCACTGATCTGAGGGTCTATCCTTATTCCAATACCATGCTGTTTTGATAACTATTGCTTTGTAGTAAAGTTTAAAGTTGTGGAAAGTAATTCCTCCCATATTCTTTTTCCCAATGATTGCTTTAGCTATTCTAGGGTGTTTATTGTTCCAAACAAATTTCAAAAGTGCCTGATCTACCTCTTTGAAGAATGTCATAGGTATCTTTAGAGGGATAGCGTTGAATCTGTATAACGCCTTGGGGAGTATTGCCATTTTGATGATGTTAATCCTGCCAATCCATGAGCAGGGTATGTGTTTCCATTTCCGCGTGTCCTCTCTTATTTCTTGGAGCAGAGTTTTATAGTTTTCTTTGTATAGGTCTTTCACATTTTTAGTCAAGTTGATTCCAAGATATTTGAGTTTGTGTGGCACTATTGTGAATGGGGTTGTTTTCTTAATGTCTATTTCTTCCTTATTACTATTGGTGTATAGAAAGGCCATTGATTTTTGTGTGTTAATTTTGTAGCCTGCCACCTTGCTATATGAGTCTATTGTTTCTAGAAGCTTTTTGGTAGAGTCTTTAGGGTTTTCTAAGTAGAGCATCATGTCATCTGCAAACAGTGAGAGCTTGACTTCTTCCTTTCCTATCTGGATTCCCTTGATATCTTTTTCTTGCCTAATCGCTATAGCAAGTACTTCCAGTGCTATGTTGAATAGGAGTGGTGAGAGAGGACAGCCTTGTCTTGTGCCAGAATTTAGAGGGAAGGCTTTTAGTTTTTCTCCATTGAGGATAATATTTGCCACTGGCTTGTGGTAGATGGCCTTAACTATATTGAGAAAGGTTCCTTCCATTCCCATCTTGCTGAGAGTTTTGATCAAGAATGGGTGTTGAACCTTATCAAATGCTTTCTCTGCATCTATTGATATAATCATGTGGTTTTTATTTTTCTTGTTGTTGATGTTGTGTATTATGTTGATAGATTTACGGATGTTAAACCATCCTTGCATTCCTGGGATGAAACCTACTTGATCGTAGTGGATGATCTTCTTAATGAGGTATTGAATCCTATTTGCCAGGATTTTGTTGAGGATCTTTGCATCTGCATTCATCAGCGATATTGGTCTGTAATTTTCTTTTTTCGTAGCATCTCTGTCTGGTTTAGGTATCAAGGTGATGTTGGCTTCATAAAAGCTATTTGGGAGTGTTTCCACTTGTTCAATTTCATGAAAGAGTCTTGCCAGGATTGGTAGTAGTTCCTCTTGGAAAGTTTGATAGAATTCATTAGTGAATCCATCTGGGCCTGGGCTTTTGTTTTTGGGCAGACTTTTGATTACCATTTTTATTTCATCAATGGTGATGGGGGTGTTTAGATATGCTACATCCTCTTCTTTCAACCGTGGAAGATTATAAGAGTCCAAGAATTTATCCATTTCTTCCAGGTTCTCATTTTTAGTGGCATAGAGTTTTTCAAAGTAGTTTCTGATTACCCTTTGAATCTCTGTCATATCAGTAGTGATCTCTCCTTTTTCATTCCTAATACGAGTTATCAAGTTTCTCTCTCTCTCTTTCTTTGTTAGGTTTGCCAGTGGTCTATCAATCTTGTTTATTTTTTCGAAGAACCAACTTCTGCTTTCGTTGATCTTTCGGATTGTTTTTTGGGTTTCCACTTCGTTGATTTCTGCTCTCAGCTTTGTTATTTCCTTCTGTCTTCCTATTTTTGGGTCCTTTTGTTGAGTACTTTCTAGTTCTATTAGCTGTGTCATTAAGCTACTCAGGTAAGCTCCTTCTTCCTTCCTGATGTGTGCTTGCAAAGCTATAAATTTTCCTCTCAGTACTGCTTTTGCTGTGTCCCATAAGTTCTGATAGTTTGTGTCTTTATTGTCATTTGTTTCCAGGAACCTTTTGATTTCCTTCTTGATTTCATCTCGGACCCACTGGTTATTGAGTATGAGGCTGTTTAACGTCCAGGTGTTAAAGTTTTTCTTCTGAGTCCCTTTGGAATTCACAAATAATTTCAGAGCCTTGTGGTCAGCAAAGGTAGTCTGCAAAATTTCTATCCTCTTGATATTATGGAGGTATGTTTTATGTGACAGCATGTAGTCTATCCTGGAGAATGTCCCATGTACATTGGAGAAGAATGTGTATCCAGGTTTCTGGGGATGGAGTGTCCTATATATATATCCACTAGGCCTCTTTCTTCCATTTCTCTCCTCAGGTCTAGTATATTCTTGTTGGGTTTCAGTCTGGTTGACCTATCCAGTGTTGACAAAGCCGTGTTGAGGTCCCCCACAATTATTGTGTTGTTATTGATATTGTTTTTCAGATTTGTCAACAGTTGTTTTAAATATTTTGCTGGCCCCTCATTTGGTGCATATATGTTTAGGAGAGTTATTTCTTCCTGCTCTACATACCCCTTGATTAATATAAAATATCCATATTTGTCCCTTACAACCTTCCTGAGTATAAAGTTTGCATTATCTGATATTAGTATGGCCACTCCAGCTTTTTTATGGGAGTTGTTTGCTTGGATAACTTTTCTCCAGCCTTTTATTTTGAGTCTATGTTTGTTCTGACTATTCAGGTGCGTTTCTTGTAGGCAGCAGAAGGTTGGATTGAGTTTTTTGATCCATTTAGCCACTCTGTGTCTCTTAACTGGTGCATTTAGTCCATTGATGTTGAGAGAAAGAATTGTCCTGGGATTTAATGCCATCTTTATATCGAAATTTGGTGTGTCTTTTGGTCAGTCTTGTCTTAGATTAGGTCTTTCAGTTTTTCTCTTAAGACTGGTTTTGAGTCTGTAAAGTTTCTGAGCTGTTTTTTGTCTGTGAAACCATGTATTCTTCCGTCAAACCGGAAAGTGAGTTTTGCTGGGTACAGTATTCTAGGTGAAGCATTCATTTCATTCAGTCTTGTCACAATATCCCACCACTGCTTTCTGGCATTTAGTGTTTCTGGTGACAGGTCTGCTGTAAATCTCAAGGATGCTTGCTTGAATGTAATTTCCCCTTTTGATCTTGCTGTTTTCAGAATTCTGTCTCTATCTGTGGGATTTGTCATTGTGACTAGGATGTGTCTTGGGGTGGTTTTTCTTGGGTCTCTTTTGGTTGGTACTCTTCGAGCATGCAGGATTTGATCACATATATTCTTTAGCTCTGGGAGTTTCTCTTTAATGATGTTCTTGACTGTTGATTCTTCCTGGAAATTTTCTTCCTGGGTCTCTGGGACTCCAATTATTCTTAAGTTGTTTCTGTTGATCTTATCATAGACCTCTATTTTCATCTGTTCCCATTCTTTGACTAATTTTTCCATTGTCTGTTCATTTGTTTTAAGTTTTTTTTCCCAATCTCTCCTGTTGTATGGAATTGTTATGTATCTCATCTTCCACAGCACCAAGTCTATTCTCAGCTTCTGATACCCTGTCCCAGAGCTTATCCATTTTGTCATTCACTTCGTTTACTGATTTTTTCAGGCCTGTTATTTGACATGTTATTTCAGTTTGGAGTTTTGTGATTTCTGTCTTCATATTTTCTTGATTTTTATTAGTGTTCTGTTCTATTCTATTCATGGTTTCTTTGAGTTCTTTGAGTATATTCCATATTGCTACTCTAAAGTCCTTATCTGAGAGATTGATTAGTTGCTTGGTCGTTAACTGGTCATCAGAATTGTCATCTTCATTCTCTATGTCTGATGCTGGCCTGCGTTGTTTCCCCATTGTCACACTTGTATTGTGGGTTTTTCTATGTGTTGTGTTGGTATTCATTGGTTATATGATGCAGGCAACACACTTCTCTGGCTCCGCCCTTTCTGGATGGGCCGACTTGCCTCCAAGGTAGGGGAGTCCTCCGTGGATGAAGCCTCACACAGGATCAAATCTTAGGCCCAAGCACGCAGCAGAGAAGACAGTCTGGAGAGAAATTCTTGCTTCTGTGATCCAGTACAGTTCTTAGTGTGGTTTTTTTCTTCTTGTGATGGTGTTCTTTTTTTTAGAAAGAGCGGACGGCTGCGTAGCGAAGTGGAGCTAAGTGCCTTCTGGAGCCTCTTTTCAGGCCACTCTCAGGAGGTTTACGCAACAGGATAGCAGAGAGACACACACAGGCAGCACTCACAGTTTTTCACAGTCGGGCCCCACTGGTCAGGCGTAGTTTTCACTCGCTCGCTGGGCAGCTTCAGAATGCTGTATTTTTGGGGTTCACTTCCCAGGACTCTGAGGAGAGTCACTGGCTCGCTGGGTAGCTTCCGAATGTAGTTTCTTTGGGGTTCGCTTCCCAGGGCTCTGAGGAGAGCTTCCAGAGTTTAGGAAAGACAGAGAAGGGTAGGACAGGGCTCCCTTCCAGTGCTCAGTTTCCTCAGAATAAGCACAGCCCGGTGTAGAGTCTGCAGGTAGAGCAATCAGCACTCTGCCTGGAGACCCCCACATCCAGCCATTTCTTACTCACTCCCTGGCTCGCTGGGTAGCTTCCGAATGTAGTTTCTTTGGGGTTCGCTTCCCAGGGCTCTGAGGAGAGCTTCCAGAGTTCAGGAAAGACAGAGAAGAGTAGGACAGGGCTCCCTTCAGGTGCTCAGTTTCTGGTTCGCTGGGTAGCTTCCAAATGTAGTTTCTTTGGGGTTCGCTTCCCAGGGCTCTGAGGAGAGCTTCCAGAGTTCAGGAAAGACAGAGAAGGGTAGGACAGGGCTCCCATCTGGTGCTCAGTTCCTCAGAAGAAGCACAGCCCGGTGGAGACTCTGCAGGTAGAGCAATCAGCACTCTGCCTGGAAACCCCCACCTGTAGCCATTTCTCACTCACTCACTGGCTCGCTGGGTAGCTTCCGAATGTAGTTTCTTTGGGGTTCGCTTCCCAGGGCTCTGAGGCGAGCTTCCAGAGTTCAGGAAAGACAGAGAAGGGTAGGACAAGGCTCCCTTCCGGTGCTCAGTTCCTCAGAAGAAGCACAGCCCGGTGGAGATTCTGCAGGTAGAGCAGTCAGCACTCTGCCTGGAAACCCCCACCTGCAGCCATTTCTCACTCACCGACTTCATATTTTCTAACAGCTGTATAGTAGTCCATTGTATAGAGGTGCCATTGGTTCTTTAGCCACTCATCATTGTTGGGCATCTGGGATGTTACCAGATTCTGGCTATTGTAAATAGCACTGCTATGAACATAGGAGTGCAAAGGCCATTATTGTATTGTGTTTTTGTGATCCTTGGGTGTATCCCTAGAAGTAACATTACTGGATCATATGGAATTTAAATTTCTGTGTTTTTTTTTATGGTTTTTGGGCCACACGAAGTGATGCTGAGGAGTTATTCCTTGCTATGATTTCAGAAATCGCTCCTGGCTTAGGGGAGCATATGGGACACTGATGATCTAACCGCAGTTTGTCTTGGGTTAGTGAGTGCAAGGCAAATGCCGTACCACTTGTGTCACTACTCTGGCCCCATATTACCAAAATTTTTAATAGCTATCCAGGGCCTACCTCTAAGAAGACTGAAATTTTTCAAATTTGACACTTACCATTGAGTTCAATTCAAACCATTGACTAAGTAACTGTGGTAGCATTCTCTACAATTATTTTACATGCATATTGTCTGGGTTTTTATGTGCCAGTACCCTAACTTTTAAAAACATCTTAGCCACCTAGAAAATTACTCTCATCATCATGAATTTTGAAGCTCTAGACTTAGAGTCAGAGCTTGGTGTTAACTCAGTTTCTCCTTTTCTTTTACTTGTATTGTAAGTACGCCACTTTGCTTTGTTAGCAAAGGCTCATCTTGAAAGAGACATCACTTCAAAGATGCTATCTTGAGTGCACACTTAGGTAAATGATGTGCACACTTAGGTAAAATGCAGGCCACCTGCCACCATGAAGCCTCCATTGTTCCAGGATCCTGGTTGGTTTCTTTAATTGACCACAGCATACACTTGCTTCCTCCCATTTTTTTTCTCTGCACATTTTAGTATACATATATATTTTTTTCTCTTTCAAATATACCAGGAGTTAGCCATAAAAACCTAGAAACCTCCATTCTATGCCAATGTACACATACTTAAATAATTGATGTACATATTCTCCCCTCTCTCTTCCTGACCTTATGGTAGCTGTACTATGTTTGTCTAGGTTCTGCAAATAAAAAAAAAAAACTCACCTCCAGTTTCCCTATAATTACTGCTAAAAATGTTTTATGATCTTAAAAAGAACCGCCAGTTCTTTTTCAAACATAATATTTATTATTAATAGGCCAAGAATGACATAAAACACAAGCTCACCCCCATTGGGTATTCCTATAACTCCGAACTTTACTATTTAAGAGAATGGGAGTTAAGAATAAAGAAGAAGATCACTCAGAGGTATCAGGCCAAGCACTTTAGAGAGGTAAATAGAATTAATATCTTACTAATTAATTAACATTAATTAATTTATAGGAATTCTTGATCCTTGGCTGATGTGAATGAGACTGTGTAGTGTATATGTCTATAAGACTGTGTGTCTATATAAATAAGAAAGCAGGCATGTGGTTTGGTGTTTACATGAGGGAATTGTGAATAATGTGTTTCTGGTTATGAGTATAAGCTTGTGGTGACATCCACACAATTGTGAATAAAGTGTGTATATGTTGACATGTATGTAAAAGTATGTGGGAAGCCTGTGTGCAAGGAAGCATATATAGCAGACATAGGTATTTGTGCAGATATGTTCAAGCATATGTATGTATTGTAGTCATATACATATACAAACGTGTGCATGTATGACATATATATCCAGGCATGCATGTGAAGGTAGGTGAAGGTATGCAGATATATGTATATGTATAGGAATATAACTATAAACATATGTATTTATACCAGGGTATATTAGCAAGAGGAAGAAAGTCTTGAAGAGAGAGTTGTGTTTTCTGAGGAAAATAAGAGTAATCATTGTCCATGCATGAAATTCTAAATCATACCAGGCTGTGCTGGCAAGCTCTGTTTATAGGGGACACATATTCTGGGGCCATATAAATCTGCCAGTAATTTGATGACCCATCTGCAAGCGTTGTATCTGAGTTATCCTGTGGGGGCTGCATGGATTTGTGCCTGCATGATTGCAAGAGCCCCGGAGATCTGGGAGGGATCAAGGGGGCTCTGTGTGTACTGCTGGTGTCCTCTGTGTGGTGTTGCCTTGACCCAGACACTGTATGACAGGTAGAGCCTGTCTGCTGCTGCCTTTTATACTCCAGTGTCAGAAGTGGTAGAATGAGCAAGAGAGCAGGAGCAGGGGAGAAGGGTCCCAGCTAGGAGAGAGTCCAGGATAATCCATGTGTGTTGCCCCGCAGAACTCCAGCATGAAGATCTTCCTACTGTTGGCAATGATCGTGGCCTTTGGTAAGAGTATGCCTGGGTCTCTGGTAATGAGGAGGACAGCACGGAATGGGGGCCAGGGGAAGAACCCTTAGCTCAGTTCCTCTGCCCCTTGTTTCAGCTCTTCCTATGAAATGAAGTGACTTGTGGGCGGGGTCAGCAGAGAGAGGTTGAGAAGGAAGACAGAGATGCATTGACACCAACCATGGCAATTTCCTTTTAGGTCTGCTGCCAGCCCATGGGGATTGGAGAGTTTTTGTAAACATGATTAAGACACTAACAGGAAAACATGCACCAACTGATTATGGCTTCTATGGTTGCCATTGTGGCTTTAAAGGCCAAGGATCCCCCAAGGATGCAACAGACTGGTGAGGCCACCCCTGGCCTTTCTTCTCTCGGGATATTTGTAGTCCTCAACAGGACTAAAGATTCAAGAATAATGCTGTTTTCCTATAGTTACAGGAGGGCTTAGCTGAAAAGCAGCAAATACGTTAAAATGCTCTAGAATATTTTTATATCACAAAACACTACCCTTGTTCAAAATGATATTAGTATACAAGACTCTCCTGAATGTTGAGAGGCCAGTATCTAATGGGTTTTCTTACTGTAGGTGCTGCTTTGTAAAAGACTGTTGTTACAGCCGGCTGAAGAAAGAGAAGTGTGAAACCAAACGTCTGAGATACATGGCTGATTATAAGGAGAACCAAATCATCTGTGGTAAGCAAGTCTTTATGCCCCAACCCAGTCCTCCTGTGTGCAGGATATAGTCACAGTGCTGGACATAAAGATAGGGATGCAGGGGCCAATGGTCTTTCCTCAGGCTCCTGGCTGTATGTAAAGTGAAGACAATGAAAGATAATATGGTGAGAAGCCTGATGTGAAATAAGCAACAAGGGATACCTTTCTTTACCTTATGTCCACATCTGCCTGGGGTGACTTCAAGCTGAGTCAGGGCCAAGGGTCCGCACAGAGCAGGGCCCAAGAACCACAAAGGAGTTGCCACAGTTCAGTCACCTCACCACTGTGTCCTCCCCGAGAACTCTCTCCATGGGTAGAAATCCCACACCTCAGAGGTGTGGACTGGATGAGTGGAAGCAAAGTAGAGACTGAAGGGGGAACACTGGAGAGAAGAGGTTGAAGGGTGTGTCCTGAGTAATATATTACTCAATGTGGTAACTGCAGTGGCTCCATGTGAATACCCTGAGTGGTATTAGAGAACCTCGGGGTCTCACCCACCATCCTAGGCTCTGTCTGGTCAGAAACTATCCCCATCCTGAGCTCTCCCAAGGGTCATAGATCTTTAGAAGCTTCAGTGACAGCAGCAGGAGATTTAGGGATCAGAGATGGGTGTGTGTTTGTGGGGTGTCTCCTTTCACAGAGCAAATTTCAGGGAGAGGAGGTACAGGTGGGCAGCTTCACCAACCAGCCTCACACCATGGACCAGCCTTCTCACAATTTCTTCTCTGCTATGCTGGCTTTCTATATCCATGCTACCATGGCAGATACTGCAATCCCAAGCATGGTGAATGGTGACCTCCTCCTTAGCATAGAAATCTGCTCTAGGGCAATATTCTTCTCAGAAGTAGCCAAGGCTTCCCTTTATAACTGCACACAGCAGAGCTCAGCTTTGCCCCAGGCACATGTAATGAGAAGGTGTCAGTTGTAGTTTTAGGTGTCCTCAAGGCTGTTGTGTGTCCCCTGCATAGGGTCCTCACCTCCTGAGGGTTTCATGTCTCTCTCCTCTCAGTAAGAACAATTTGGAAAACAAGTGTTTGTCTCACAAGGGAAACTTCTGGAATTCAGGGGATGTATTCCAAGACGCCATGGAGTACTAACTACCACTTATGTGTTTTTTATTTCAGTCGATCAGGACGCGTGTAAAAAACACCTGTGTGAGTGTGATAAAAAGACTGCCCTCTGCTTTAAGAACAACATTGACAGCTATAATAAAAAATACCAATTCTACAAAAGGAAGAACTGCAGTGGCAAGACCCCCAAGTGTTGAGAGCCTTATTCCAGCAAGAAGCCAGCCCTGACTTTCCTTCTCTCATACCTTCCTTCTCACCCTTATCAAGTTGTCTGAAAATGTAGAAACACCCTTTTCCCTGCCCATCCCCCCATTCCCACAGATAAACTAAAAACTGGGTGCTGGGGTTTCGGTTCTTTTTTCTTCCGGAGGCAGCAGTCTCTGTTTCCACTGTTCTGCTTCAAGTCTGTCTTCCTACTTAGCAGCAGCAGCCATACACCTGGAGGTGACTCTGAATAAAGTAGCTCATTGGAACATTGGATATGAGTGTGAGTGCATGGGTGTACAGAGCCACATTTGTTTGTGTGAGGGCAAATTGCACCAGATACTAGACTGGAAGGGGCAAAAAAGTACAGGTTGTGTGGGACTGGATGTGAAATTTTAGGCCCCCGACTCTAAGCCTGGATCCTCATCAAAGTGGAGGTGACTTGTTTTCCAGTGCATGATTCCAGTGCATGACTTGGGTTCCAGTGCATGGGAAGGGAATGGATGAGGTGGCACCAGCTGTGTTCATACATCACTGTCGTCATTATCACAAGTGAAAGCCAGGGTCTAGAGTGGTTGTAAAACGTTAGGGCATTTGCCATGCACGCAGACCTAGGATGGGCCATGGTTCGATCCCCTGTAGTCCCTGATGGTCCCCCAAGTCAGAAGTGAGTTTTTTTAAAAAAAATAATATTTTTATTTAAACACCATAATTACATACATGACTATAGATGGATTTTAGTCACAAAATGAACACCCCTTAACCAGTTCAACATTCCCATCACCAGTGCCCCCATCTCCCTCCTCCAACAACATCTGCCTGTATTTGAGTCTCTCACTCAACAAGATTGTCATGATAGTTTTAGTGTAGTTATTTCCCTATCTGCACCACTACCCTTTGCTTTGAGCTTTATTTTGTGAGCCGGTGCTTCCGGCCCTCATCTCTATTGTCTCTGGGAATTATTACCATAATGTTATTAATGTTTTCTTAAAACCCATAGATCAGTGAGATTATTCTGTATATATCTCTCTCCTTCTGACATTTTACTCAGCTTAATAGATTCTATGTACATCCACATAAAAAAAATATCATGACTTCATCTCTCCCGACAGCTGCATAATATTCCATTGTGTATAAATACTACAGTTTCTTTAGCCATTCGTCTGTTGAAGGCATTTTGGTTGTTTCCAGAGTCTGGCTATTGTAAATAGTGCTGCAATGATTATAGGTGTGAGGAAGGAATTTTTTAATTGTATTTTTGTGTTCCTAGGGCATATCCCTCAGAGTGGTATAGCTGGATCATATGGAATCTCAATCTTTCATATATTTGAGAAATCTCCATATTGTTTTCAATAAAGGCTGGACTAGACAGCATTCCCACCACATGTATTAGAGTTCCTTTCTCTCCACATCCCTGCCAGCACTGATTGTTTGGTCTTTGTGATGTGTGCCAGCCTCTGTGGTATGAGATGGTACCTCATTGTAGTTTTGATTTGCATCTCCCTGATGACTAGTGATGTCGAGAAATTTTTCATGTGTCTTTTGGCCATTTGTATTTCTTCTTTGAGGAAGTGTCTATTTATTTCTCCCCATATTATGATGGGGTTAGATGTTATTTTTCTTGTTAATTTTTGTTAGTACCTTGGATGTTTTGTATATTAGCTCCTTATCTGATGGGTATTGGGTGAATAGTTTCTCCCATTCTGTAGGTGGCTTTTGTATCTTAGGCATTATTTTATTTGAAATGCAGAAGCTTCTCAGCTTAATATAGTCCCATCTGTGTATCATTACTTTGACTTGTTTGGAGATTGCTGTTTCCTCCTTAAGATGCCTTTAGTCTCAATGTCATGGAGTGTTTTACTCACTTGTTCTATATGCTTTATAGTTTCAGGTCTGATATCAGAGTCTTTACTCCATTTGAATTTGCCCTTGTGCATGGTGTTAGATGGGAATGAATTTGCTTTTTTTGTTTGTTTTGGATTTTGGTTTTTGGGTTTCACTCCATGGAGCTCAGTGGTTACTCCTGGCTCTGCGCTCAGAAATCACTCCTGGTAGGCATGGGGGACCGTATGGGATTCCAGAATTCAAACCACCATTCATCCTAGATTGGCTGCATGCAAGACAAATGCCCTACCACTGTGTTATCTCTCCAGCCCCTGAGTTCGCTTTATCGCAAGTGGCTAACCAGTTGTTCCAACACCACTTGTTGAAGAGGCTTTCCTTACTCCCTCTTAGATTTCTTGCCCCTTTATCAAAGATTAGTTGATTGTATACCGGGGGAACATTCTCTGAATACTCAAGTCTATTCCACTGATCGCAGGATATGTCTTTATCCCAATACAATGCTGTTTTGATAACTATTGCTTTGTAATACAGTTTAAAATTGGGGAAAGTAATGCCTCCCATATTACTTTTCCCAAGGATTGCTTTAGATATTCGTGGGTGTTTATTGTTCCAAATGAATTTCAGGAGTGTTTGAACCACTTCTTTGAAGAATGTAATGGTATCTTTAGATGGATTGCATTGAATTAGTTCAATGCTTTGGGGAGTATTGTCATTTTAATGATATTAATTCTGCCAATTCATGAGCAGGGTATGTGTCTCCATTTTTTATATCCTCCCTTATTTATTGAAGCAGCTTGTTATAGTTTTCTTTATATAGGTCACCCCCTTAGTTAAGTTGACTCTAAGATATTTGAGTTTTTGTGGCACTAATGTGAATGAGATTGTTTTATGATCTCCATTTTTTTCTCTATCATTATTAGTGTATAAGAAGGCCATTGCCTTTTGCCTATTAATTTTGTAACCTGCCACTTTGTATCATGTCATTTGCAAACAGTGAGAGCTTGACTTCATCCTTTTATATCTGGATGCCCTTGATATCTTTGTCTTGCCTAATAGCTAGGGCAAGTACTTCCAGTACTATGTTGAAAAGGAGTGGTGAGAGAGGACAGCCTTGTCTTGTACCAGATTTTAGGGGAAAGGCTTTTAGTTTATCTTCTTTGAGAATAATATTTGCCATTGGCTTGTGGTAGATGGCCTTGAATATCTTGAGAAAAGTTCCTTTTATTCCCATCTTGATGAGGGGCTGTTGTTTTTTTTTTTTTTTTAACAAGAATGGATGTTGGACCTTATCGAATGCTCTCTCTGCATCTGTTAATGCGATACTTTTTATTTTACTTTTTGTTGATATGGTGTTTTATGTTGATTGATTTAAGGATATTAAATTATGCTTGCATTACTGGGATAAAAGATGCTTGATCGTGGTGAATGACCTTCTTGATAAGGCATTGCATCCTATTTGCCAGGATTTTGTTAAGGATCTTTGCATCTGTGTTCATTGGGAATATTGGTCTGTAATTTTCTTTTTTTGGCAGCATCTCTGTTTGGTTTTAGTATCAAGGTGATGTTAGCTTCATAAAAACTATTTGGAAGTGTTCCTGTTTCTTCAATTTTATGAAAGAGCCTGAAAAGGATTGGTAGTAGTTCCTCTTAAGAGGTTTGAAAAAAATTATTAGTGAACCCAACTGGGCCTGGGCTTTTGTTTTGGGGCAGGCATTTGATTACCATTTTAATTCCCTCAATAGTGATGGAGCTGTTTAGATATGCTGCATCCTTTTTATTCAACCATGGAAGATTATAAGAGTCCAAGAATTTATCCATTTCTTCCAGGTTCTCATGTTTAGTGGCATAGAGATTCTCATAATAGTCTCCGATTACTCTTTGAATCTCTGCAATATATGTAGTAATTTACCCCCTTTTAATTTCTAATCCTGGAATTTATCAAGTTTCTCTCTCTTGCTTTCTTTGTGAGTTTTGCCAGTGGTTTATCAATATTGTTTACTTTTTCAAAGAACCAACTTTTGCTTTCATTGATGTTTCCAATTGGTTTTTGGATTTCCATTTTATTGATTTCTGCTTAAAGTTTTGTTATTTCCTTCTGCCTACCTATTTTTGGTGTCTTTTGTTGATCATTTTCTAATTTTATAAGCTGTGTCTTTAAGCTATTCATGTTGGCCCCTTCTTCCTTCCTGATGTGTGCTTGCAAAGCTATAAATATTTCTCTCAGTACCGCTTTTGTTGTGTCCCATAAATTCTGATCATTTGTGTCTTTATTGTCATTTGTTCCCAGGAAAGTTTTCCTCTTTGATTTCATCTCTTACCCACTGGTTGTTTATTAGTAAGCTGCTTAATTTCCAGGTGTTAAAGTTTTTCTTCTGTCCCCCCCCCTTTTTTTTTTTGGTTTTTCGGGCCACACCCGTTTGATGCTCAGGGGTTACTCCTGGATAAGTGCTCAGAAATTGCCCCTGGCTTGGGGGGACCATATGGGATGCCAGGGGTTTGAACCGCGGTCCCGATCTTTCCTTGGCTAGTGCTTGCAAGGCAGACACCTTACCTCTAGCGCCACCTTGCCGGCCCCTTTTGTGTCCCTTTGTAATTTACATCTAATTTCAGTGCCTTGAGATCAGCAAAGATAGTCTGCACAATTTCTATCCTCTTGATTTTATGGAGGTATATATATATTTTGTGGCTTTTTGGGTCACACCTGGCAGTGCTCAGGGGTTATTCTTGGCTCCAAGCTCAGAAATTGCTCCTGGCAGGCATGGGGGACCATATGGGACACCGGGATTCGAACCAATGACCTGCTGCATGAAAGGCAAACGCCTTACCTCCATGCTATCTCTCTGGCCCCAATGGAGGTATATTTTATGGGCTAGCATATGGTCTATTTTGGAGAATGACCATGTGCATTGGAATAGAATGTGTATGCAGGTTTCTGGGGATGGAGTGCCCTATATATATCGACTAATCCACTTTCTACCATTTCTCTTTTCAGAGCTAGTATATTTTTGTTGGGTTTCAGTCTGGTTGACCTGTCAAGGGGTAAGAGGGCAGTGCTGATGTCTCCCACAATTATTCTGTTGCTATTGATATCTTCTTTCAGATTTGTCAACAATTGTATTAAATATTTTGCTGGTCCTTCATTGGGTGCATATATGTTTAGGAGTGTCATTTCTTCCTGTTGCACATATCTTTTGATTAGTATGAAATGTCCATCTTTGTCCCTTATAAGTTTTCTGAGTCTAAAGTTTGTGTCATCTGATATTAATATGGTCACTTCAGCCATATTAAGGGTGTTGTTTGTTTGGATGATTTTCCTCCAGCCTTTGATTTTGAGTCTATGTTTGTTCTGACTATTTTGGTGTGTTTCTTGAGAGCAGCAGAGGGTTGGATTCAGTTTTTTAATTCATTTAACCACTCTGTGTCTCTTATCTGATAAATTTAGTCTATTGGCATTGAGAGAGATCATTGTTATGGGATTTAGTGCCATCTTTGTGTAGATGGTTAGTGTGTCTGTTGGTTGGTCTTGTCTTAAGTAGACATTTTATTTTTTCTTTTAAGGCTGGTTTTGAGTCTGCAAAGTTTCTGAGCTGTTGTTCATCTGTAAAGCTATATTTACTTCCTTCAAACCTAAAAGTGAGTCTGGCTGGGTGCAGTATTCTAGGCGACACATTCATTTCCTTGAGTTTTGTCACTATGTCACACTACTGCCTTCTGATTTTGAGGGTTTCTTGTAACAGGTCTGCTGTAAATCTTAAGGATACTCCTTTGAATATAATTTTCCTTTTTGATCTTTTACTTTCAGCATTCTATTCCTCTCTGTGGGATTTGTCATTGTGACTAGGATGTGTCTTGCGGTGCTTTTCTTTGGGTTTCTTTTAGCTGATACTCATCTGACATGCAGGAATTGGTTGCAGGCAGTCTTTATCTTTGAAGTTTCTCTGTAATGATAGCTTTGACCATTCTTCCTGGGGATTTTCTTTCTCTGGGACTCCAGTGATTCTTATGTTGTTTCTGTTGAGCTTATCAAAGACTTCTATTTTCATCTGTTCACATTCTTTTGATGATGTTTCCATTGTCTGATCCTTTGCTTTAAGGCTTCTTTATAGTCTCTTCTACTGTATGGAGTTGTTATGCATCTCATCTTCCAGGTCACTGATTCTATCTTCAGCTGCTGTTACCCTGTTGGAGAGGTTTTCCATTGAGGTTTTCAACTTATCTACTATAATTTTTAGACCTGTTATTTTAGTTTGCTATATTTTTTTATTTCTATCTTCATATACTCTTAACTCTTATTTTTGTTTCATTCAACTCGATCTATGCTTTCTTTGAGTTCTATGGACATCCTCCATATTTCCTCTCTAAACTCCATATCTGAGACATTAACTAGATGATTGGCAGTTTTAAAGGATGAAAGTTGCCATCTACATTCTCAAGGTCTGGTGTGGGCCTTCATTGTTTTCCCATTGTCACACTTATATTGTATTTTTCTACGTGTTGTGCAGGAGCGATTTCTGAGCACATAGCCAGGATTAACCCCCAAGTGTCACCGGATGTGGCCCCCCCAAAAAAAAACAAACAAAAAACAAAGAAGCAAATAAAAATAAAAAAAAAACACGTGAAAGCCAGAGTCTCACTCTCTGAGCAAGATTTGTTGTAGGTGGTATATGGTGGAAAAAGGACCATGACTCTTGATGTTTGGGGGAGAGTTTCTGACTTCTGCATTATCTGTTCTGTGTTGTCAGCCTTGTGAAGGGAGTACACTGCAATGCTGGACACCAGCATTCCTCACAGAATTCCCTTATTCAGTGCCAGTTCCTGGACAGGCCTTCTTGAGCAGAGATCTCAAGGGTACCCTGGTTAATACTCTACTACAGTCTCTGAAAATTCTTTATTTTATTTTTTGTTTAGTTTTGTCTTTTGGCCACACTTGGGTGCCCTCTGGAGTTACTCCTGAACCCGCACTCAGAAATAACTCCTGGCAGGCTTGAGGGACCATTTGGAATACTGGGAATTGAACCCAGGTTCAAGACAAAAATCCCCACTAGCCATTGTCATTGCTCCAGCCCCCAACAATCTCTGAGAATTCTTTAATTTTTTAAAATTTAATCACTTTATATAAGCATCGTGGTTAAAATATGTTCATTTTTGGCTTTAAGTCATACAATATACACCATCCTTCACCAGTGTACCCTTCTCATCACCACCACCAATCTCTCCTGACTCCCTCCCATCACTTAGCCCCCCCATCCCCGCCTTCCTCTAGGGCAAACTATTGTTAGTTTTTTTTTAATCATAAATTTTATTGAGACCATTATGAATTAAAAGTCTTTCGTAGTTATATTTCAGGCATATAGTGACCGTGAATTAGGGCCCTTCCCACCACTAGTATTGATCTCCCTCTACTATAGTTCCCAGCAAGCATCCCAGACCTCCACTTTTAGCCTCTTAGGCCACAAGTGTAGTAGGCCCATTTTGTGTTTAGCTTGTTATAGCTAGGGTCTCTTGATTCTATTGTTGTTGACTTTGGCTTGGGTATTTAGATCTGACTCTCTTTTTTAAACTCAGTGCTCCTGAGACCACTTGGCCACTGAGTCCATTCTACTTTTTTTTCAATTTGTAGAAGGAAAAAAAATATATGAGGCCATGCAAAATTCAAGTTCTAAGGTTCTATAAAAAATACAGGAGCTCCTATCTAGAAGATATATAAAAAGGGAGGAATAGGTGTGACAAGATTTTTTTTTACATATGTTCAGTAAATGTTGGGGAAATCAGAAAGGAAATTTCCTTGGCCTAAGAGATACAGGGTGTAGGACAGGCTATTCTTAACAGCAAGTGATCCTGCATTTAATTTGGTGCTGAGACCTAGAAGTTATGCAGCTGGTCTTAGTAACTTTGAGTGTTACTCCTGTTCTATCATCCAGGGTTGTGCTGGTATAGATAGTGCTACCTTCTTTAGTTCCAGTCACATCTGATATTTCATAATCAGCACTATTGGGAATGGATTCCTGCACAAAGTACTGTGCTTAAGAATCTAGCCTATGCACACACAGCTCAGCAAGCTATGCATTCACCAGTGCTCCTGGCTTTCTTGGGGGAAGTCTTCGGTCTAGAGGTGCCATTTTCTAATTCTGTGCAAAGAGGCTTCATTTAATAGAACCAATCTTGATCATGTGCCCTCTCATATTGGATAGGAGAAATGTAAGTTAGTCTCCACTGAGGTGCCAATTTTACATATAAAATGCGGTAAAAATTCAAATGTGTGAGCCTCAGCTCTTTGTGTGTGTTCGTGTGTGTGTGTGTGTATGTGTGTGTGTGTCAAGGTTGTGTGGATACTGTAGCAGGCCCTTAATGAGATGGAGAATGGCAATGCTCACAGATATGGAAGTTGGCACACACAGATCTATCAAATCATACGTAATTTTTTTCAACCACCCACCTGTGTAATTTCATCTCTAAATGCACACTGACACAGACACTGTGTGTGTGAACTAGTGTGTGTGTGTGTGTGTTTTAGGGTGATGAGAACAAGATTTTATAACTATTTAGTTGGTGACTGTAATGGAGCAGGCTCTTGAGGATCACCCACCAACCACACTTCTGAAGCAGGTTCTCATTGAAATGGAGATCTGAGATGTGTAACACCCTATACCCACCTTTGGCACTTGTGGAGAGGCTCTGAATTGAACATATTTTAGGGCCCGATGATGAAGCCATTTTGTTGGTAGATGGGTCTCGCTCATTAAAAAGGATAGTAGTAGGGCTGGAGAAAATGTACAGAGAGCAGGGTTCTTATCTTATATGTGGCTGGTCTGGTTTTGATCCCTGGCATCCCCATATGGTTCATGAGCCTTCCAGGAGTGTTTCCAGAGAGCTGAGCCAGGAGTGACCCCTGAGCATTGTGACTCCAAAACTAAATTAAAAATAAAATCACAGAGACTGGCACACATCACAAAGAACGAGAACAATCAGTGCTGACAGGGATGTGGGGAGAAAGGAACTTTCATTCACTGTTGGTGGGAATGCCATCTAGCTCAGCCCTTATGGAAAACAATATAGGGATTCCTTAAAAACTGGAAATTGAGCTTCCATAAGATCCAGCTATACCACTCTTAGGGATATACCCTAGGAACACAAAAATACAGTTCAAAAATCCCTTTCTCGGGGCCAGAAAGTTAGCATGGAGATAAGGCGTTTGACTTGCATGTAAAAGAATGGTGGTTCTGGGCCGGGAGGTGGCGCTAAAGGTAAGGTGCCTGCCTTGCCTGCGCTAACCTTGGACGGACCGCGGTTCGATCCCCCGGTGTCCCATATGGTCCCCCAAGCCAGGAGCAACTTCTGAGCACATAGCCAGGAGTAACCCCTGAGCGTTACTGGGTGTGGCCCAAAAACCAAAAAAAAAAAAAAAAAAAAGAATGGTGGTTCAAAGCCCAGCATCCCATAAGGTCCCCGAGCCTGCCAGGGGCTATTTCTGAGCATAGAGACAGGTGTAAACCCTGAGCACTGCCGGGTGTGAGCCAAAAACCGAAAAAAAAAATCCCTTTCTCACAACTATATTTATTGCAGCACTATTTATAATAGCCAGAATCAGGAAACAACCAAGATGCCCTTCAACAGATAAAATGGCTAAAGAAACTGTGGTACACATACACAATGGAATATTATGCAGCTGTCAGGAGAGATGAAGTCATGAAATTTTCCTATATGTGAATATACATGGAATCTATTATGCTGAGTGAAATAAGTCAGAGGGAGAGAGATAGATACAGAATAGTCTCACTTATCTATAGGTTTTAAGAAAAATAAAAGACACTATTGTAATAATGCCCAGAGATAAGGGTTGGAAGGACCAGCTCACCTCAAAGATGGGTGAGTGTAGTTAGAGAGATAATACACTAACAACTACATTGACCATGTTAATGAGTGAGAGAAGTAGAACGCCTTTCTCAAATACAGGCAGGGGTTGTGGGAGGAGGGAGAGAGGGGACATTGGCAGTGGGAATGTTGCATTGTTGAAGGGGAGTGTTCTTTTTGTGATTGAAACCCAACGATAGTCATGTTTGTAATCATGGTATTTAAATAAAGATATTATTTAGGAAAGGGGAGGGGAGGGGGGCATTGGTGGTGGAATGTTGCACTGGTGAAGGGGGTATTCTGTTTATGACTGAAATTCAACTACAAACATGCTTGTAATCATGGTCCTTAAATAAAGATTTATATATAT
The DNA here is from genome assembly GCF_024139225.1 of Suncus etruscus. Lineage (NCBI taxonomy): Eukaryota > Metazoa > Chordata > Mammalia > Eulipotyphla > Soricidae > Suncus > Suncus etruscus. The sequence goes on along the minus strand of NC_064851.1, from coordinate 18,130,367 downwards.
ATAGTAAAAAATAAATAAAACTTCAGTAAAGCAAATAAAGTAAAATAAAATGAAATAAATTAAGAAGATAGTAGCAGAAGGTCAAACAGCCTCTTTATTAATTCTAGAGGAATGTAAGTGGGACAAGAACTGGAGGAGCTTGGCTGTCTTCATAACCTGTCACTAGCCTCTCCCTACACTTTCTGCCTCTAGTTATTTAAAGGCACAAAGTAAAATCATACTGTGTTCACTGGCCACTTCGGGCTTCATGTTTTGTGGCTTCAGTGCTTCAGGTTTTTTTTTCAAAATAGAGCACAGGCAGGGGTGGGGTGGGGAGGAGGGAGATTCCTGATGGGAATGTTGTGCTGGTGAAGGGGGGTGTTCTTTACATTACTGAAACCCAACCAGAATCATGTTTGTAATCAAGATGTTTAAATAAAGATATTAATTAATTAAAAAGAAAATAAATAAAAATGAAAAAAAATTCAACCATGTCGGCAGCCATATTGCAGAAAGGGTCATTGTTTTATATTGATGTGCATGAGAGAAGGATCCCTGCATGTCAAGCAAAGAGATGAGTTGACTCAGAGTCCATACCATGGGCTCTCATAAAGGCACGTGATTAGGTTCTGGTGTGACATCTACCAATAAGAGTATGAATGGATCCCTGTTTTTTCATTACTGTATAAGGTTTTGTAATCAACTTTATTAAGTAGCACTGACACGTTTAAGTAAATACGTATACTGCTGTAATTTTGTCTTAAATGTGTAAAGTATAAATAGTGTTTATGTATTTAAAACATTCTTGTACCCACATACAAGAAAATTCCTAGGTGCAAATTCTGCTTCGAGGTTTTTCAGCTTTCGCAGAAGCTTCTGGTCAACATTAATTGTGAAAAGCGAGAAATCATTGTACATCCATATAGATATTCATGTAACAGTACTCAGCAAAGCTGAATTCAGTAAGTTGCACAAATCAATGGTAAGAGTGCACTGAGAAGAGATCATTTGTACAATCAATAGGTTAAGCAATTAGTCACTTGCAAGTGTGTTTGTATTTTGACTACACACCACATATATGGGAATCCAAACCCAGTAGTGTCCTCATCCAAAGACTGTTCTCTCTTTGTCCATAAAGTTTTGGGTTTCCTGGACATACCCGTTTGATGCTCAGGGGTTACTCCTGGTTAAGCGCTCAGAAATCGCCTCTGGCTTGGGGGGACCATATGGGACGCTGGGGGATCGAACCGTGGTCCTTCCTTGGCTAGCACTTGCAAGGCAGACATTTTACTTCTAGCGCCACCTCGCCGGCCTCCTCTTTGCCCAGAAAGTTAAAAAAAAAGTTTATGGGATTCATATAATGCAGCAATCTTCTAGTCTTAGTACCTATCATCTGAGCAAAGTGAAATCCCCATTTTCTGATCTATTTTCATTTCGAGAGTAAGTGACTGCCATCCCCACTACTTTATCTATTTCTGGTCTGGACTGCATCTCCCCATCCACACATATTTCATTTTTGTGATCCTCAGGTGTATCCCTAGGAGTAACATTGCTGAATCATATAAAATTTCAATTTCTGGGTTTATTTTTAATGGTTTTCGGGCCACACGTGGTGACACTCAGGGGTTATTCCTTGTTATGATCTCAGAAATTGCTCCTGGCTTAGGGGAGCATATGGGACACTGAAGATCGAACTGCGGTTTGTCCTGGGTTAGTGAGTGCAAGGCAAATGCCCTACCACTTGTGCCACTACTCCGGCCCCATATTACCACATTCTTTAATAAATATCCAGATCTTACCTCCAAGAAGACTGAAAGTTTTCAAATTTGACACTGATCATTGACTTCAATTCAAACCATTGACTAAGTAACTGTGGTAGCATTCTCTACAATTGTTTTACATGCATATTTTCTGGCTTTTTATGTGCCAGTACCCTAACTTTTAAAAACATCTTAGCCACCTAGAAAATTACTGTCATCATCATGAATTCTGAAGCTCTAGAGTCATATCTTGGTATAAATACAGTTTCTCCTTTTCTTTTACTTGGAAGTACCTTGCTTAGCTTTGATAGCAAAGGCTCATCTTGAAAGAGACATTACTTCAAAGATGCTATCTTGAGTAAACTGATGATAGGCACACTTAGGTAAAATGCAGGCCACCTTCCGCCATGAAGACTACATTGTTCCAAGCTCCTGGTTGGTTTCTTTCACTGACTACAGCATACACTTGCTTCCTCCCATTTTTTTCTCTGCACATTTTAGTACATCTATATTTTTTCTCTTGAAAATCTACCAGGAGTTAGCCTGTAAAAGCCTTGAAACTTCCTTTCTATGCCAATGTACACATACTTAAATAATTGATGTACATATTCTCCCCTATCTCTTCCTGACTTTATGGTAGATGTTACTGTGTTTGTCCAGGTTCTGCAAATAAAAAACAACCTCACCTCCAGTTTCCCTATAATTACTGCTAAAAATGTTTTATGATCTTAAAAAGAACCACCAGTTCTTTTTCAAACATAATATTTATTATTAATAGGCCAAGAATGACATAAAACACAAGCTCACCCCCATTGGGTATTCTTACAACTCCGAACTTTACTATTTAAGGAGAGTGGGAGTTAAGAATAAAGAAGAAGATCACTCAGAGGTACCAGGTCAAGCATCTCAGAGAGGTAAATAGAATTAATATTTTATTAATTAACATTAATTAATTTATAGGAATTCTTGATCCTTGGCTGATGTGAAAGAGACTGTGTAGTGTATATGTCTATAAGCATGTGTGTCTATATAAATAAGAAAGCAGGTATGTGGTTTGGTGTTTACATGAGGGAATTCTGGATAATGTGTTTCTGGTTATGAGTATAAGCTTGTGGTGACATCCACACAATTGTGAATAAAGTCTGTATATGTTGACATGTGTGTAAAGGTATGTGGGAAGCCTGTGTGTAAGGAAGCATATATAGCAGACGTAAGTATTTGTATAAATATGTTCAAGCATATGTATGTATTGTAGTCATAAACATATACAAACATGTGCATGTATGACATATATCCAGGAATGTGTGTGAAGGTATGTGAAGGTATGCAGATATGTGTATATATAGGAATATAACTACAAACGTATGTATTTATACCAGGGTATATTAGCAAGAGGGAGAAAGTTTTGAAGAGAGAGTTGTGTTTTCTGAGGAAAATAAGAGTAATCATTGTCCATGCATGAAATTCCAAATCATTATACCAGGGTGTGCTGGCAAGCTCTGTTTATAGAGGCCACATATTCTGCTGCCATATAAATCTGCCAGTAATTTGGTAACCCATCTGCTAGCTGTTGTATCTGAGTTGTCTTGTGGGGGCTGCATGGATTTGAGCCTGCATGATTGGGAAGTGCCCAGGAGATCTGGGAGGGCTCAAGGGGTCTTCGTATGCACTGCTGGTATACTCTGTGTTGTGGTGCCTTGACCCAGACACTGCATGACAGGTAGAGCCTGTCTGTTGCTGCCTTTTATACTCCAGTGTCAGTAGTGGTAGAATGAGCAGGAGGGCAGGAGCAGGGGAGAAGGGTCCCAGCTAGGAGAGAGTCCAGGATAATCCATGTGTGTTGCCCCGCAGAACTCCAGCATGAAGATCTTCCTGCTGTTGGCAATGATCGTGGCCTTTGGTAAGAGTGTGCCTGGGTCTCTGGTAATGAGGAGGACAGCACGGGATGGGGGCCAGGGAAAGAACCCTTAGCTCAGTTCCTCTGCCCTTTGTTTCAGCTCTCCCTATGAAATGAAGTGACTTGTGGGTGGGGTCAGCAGAGAGAGGTTGAGAAGGAAGACAGAGATGCATTGACACCAACCATGGCAATTTCCTTTTAGTTCTGCTGCCAACCCATGGGGATTGGAGAGATTTTGGAAACATGGTTAAGAATCTAACAGGAAAGCATGCAGTAGCCGATTATGGCTCCTATGGTTGCTATTGTGGCTTTAAAAGCAATGGACCCCCCAAGGATGCAACAGACTGGTGAGGCCACCCCAGCCCTTCTCTCTGGATATATGTATTCCTCAGCCAGACTAAAGATTCAAGAATAATGCTGTTTTCCTATAGACACAGGAAGGCTCAGCTGAAAAGCAGCAAACATGTTAAAATGCTCTAGAATATTTTGATATCACAAAACACTACCCTTGTTCAAAAATGATATTAGTATACCAGACTCTCCTGAATTTTGAGAGGCCAGTATCTAATGGGTTTTCTTGCTGTAGGTGCTGCTTTGAAAAACACTGTTGCTACAGCAAGCTGAAGAAAAAGAAATGTGAAACCAAACGTCTGAGCTATAAAACTGATTACAAGTGGAAACAATTCATCTGTGGTAAGCAAGTCTTTATGTCCCAACCCAGTCCTCCTGTGTGCAGGACATAGTCACAGTGCTGGACATAGAGATAGGGATGCAGGGGCCAATGGTCTTTCCTCAGGCTCCTGGTTGTATGGAAAGTGAAGACAATGAAAGACAATATGGTGAGAAGTCTGATGTGAAATAAACAACAAGGGGTGCCTTTATTTACCTTATGTCCATATCTGCTTGGGGTAACTTCAGACTGAGTCAGGGGCAAGGGTCTTCACAGAGCAGGGCCCAAGAACCATAAAGAGTTGCCACAGTTCAGTCACCTCACCACTGTGTCCTCCCGAAGGACTCTCTCCATGGGTAGAAATCCCACACCTCAGAGGTGTGGACTGGATGAGTGGAAGCAAAGTAGAGACTGAAGGGGGAACACTGGAGAGAAGAGGTTGAAGGGTGTGTCCTGAGCAATATATTACTAATTGTGTAACTGCAGTGGCTCCACGTGAATATCATGAGTGGTATTAGAGAACCATGGGGTCTCACCCACCATCCTAGGCTCTGTCTGGTCAGAACCTATCCCCATCCTGAGCTCTCCTGAGGGTCATAGATCTTCAGCAGCTTCAGTGACAGCAGCAGGATATTCAGGGATCAGAGATGGGTGTGTGTTTGTGGGGTGTCTCCTTCACAGAGCAAATTTCAGGGAGAGGAGGTACAGGTGGGCAGCTTCACCAACCAGCCTCAAACCATGGACCAGCCTTCTCACAATTTCTTTTCTGCCATGCTGGTTTTCTACATCCATGCTACCAAGGCAGATATTGCAGTCCCAAGCATGGTGAATGGTGACCTTCTCCTTAGCATAGAAATCTGCTCTAGGGCAGGACTCTTCTCAGAAGTGGCCCAGGCTTCCTTTTATGACTCTGCACACTGCAGAGCTCAGCTTTGCCCAGACACATGTAATGAGAAGTTGTCATTAAAGTTGTAGCTTTAGGTGTCCCCAAGGCTGTTGTGTGTCCCCTGCATAGGGACCTCACCTCCTGAGGGTTCCATGTCTGTCTCCTCTCAGTAAGGACTATTTGGAAAACAAGTGCTTTCTCACAAGGGAAACTTCTGGAATTCAGCGGATGTATTCCAAGAAGCCATGGATTACTAACTACTACTTTTGTGTTTGCTTTCTTATTTCAGTCGATGTGGACTCGTGTAAAAAACAACTGTGTGAGTGTGATAAAAAGGCTGCCGTCTGCTTTAAGAACAACATTCGCAGCTATAATAAAACGTACCAATTCTACAAAAGGACGAACTGCAAGGGCAAGGAGCCCCAGTGTTGAGAGCCTTATTCTAGCAAGAAGTCTGCCCTGCCTTCCCGTCTCTCATACCTTCCTTCTCACCCTTATCAAGTTGTCTGAAAATGTAGAAACACCCTTTTCCTTGCCCATCCCCCTATTCCCACAGATAAACTGAAAACTGGGTGCTGGGGTTTCGGTTCTTTTTTCTTCTGGAGGCAGCAGTCTCTGTTTCTACTGTTCTGCCTCCACGTCTGTCTTCCTACTTAGCAGCAGCAGCCATACGCCTGGAGGTGACTCTGAATAAAGTAGCTCATTGGAAAATTGGATATGAGTGTGAGTGCATGGGTGTACAGAGCCACATTTGTTAGTGTGAGGGCAAATGGCACCAGACACTAGACTGGAAGGGGCTAAAAAAGCACAGGCTGTGTGGGACTGGATGTGAAATCCTAGGCTCCCTACTCTAAGCCTGGATTCTCATCTAAGTGGAGGTGATTTGTGTTCCAGTGCATGGTTCCAGTGAATGACTTGGGTTTCAGTGACTTGCGTTCCAGTGCATGGGAAGGGGAATGGATGAGGTGGCACCAGCTGTGTTCATACATCACTGTCGTCATTATCACAAGTGAAAGCCAGAGTGGTTGTGAAGCGGTAGGGCGTTTGCCATGCAAGCTGACCTAGGATGAACCCTGGTTCGATCCCTGTAGTCCCTGATGGTCCCCCAAGTCAGAAATGATTTTTTAAAAAAATAATATATTTATTTAAACACCATAATTACATGCATGTCTATAGTTGGATTTTAGTCACAAAATGAACACCCCTTAACCAGTTCAACATTCCCATCACCAATGCCCCCATCTCTCTCCTCCGACAACATCTGTCTGTATTTGAATCTCTCTCACCAAGATTGTCATGATAGTTTTAGTGTAGTTATTTCCCTAACTGCACCACTACCCTCTGTGGTGAGCTTTATTTTGTGAGCTGGTCCTTCTGGCCTTCATCTCTATTGTCTTGGGAATTATTACCATAATGTTCTTAATTTTTCTTAAAACCCATAGATCAGTGAGACTATTCTGTGTATAACTGTCTTTTTCTGACTTATTTCACTCAGCATAATAGATTCCATGTCCATCCACGTAAAAGAAAACTTCATGAGTTCACCTTTCCCTGACAGCTGCATAATATTCCATTGTGTATATGTCCTTCTGTGATTGTCTCTCTGCCCCTAACTCTTCTCTCACAGGTGCTATGTTAGTTTAGGGATTAAACTCAGATTAGGGACAAAACATGGGGAATTCCAGGTCTGATTATTTTTACATGGATCAATTCGCATGCTTTGAATGTTCCTCTCATGAGTATGTAGTTTTACATCTGATTTATTCTACTCAGCATAAAAGCAATAAGTTTCTTTCATTTTTTGAATGCTGTCTGTTTTCTTGAAACTCATTAATGACCATCCTATGGGCATAGAACAATTTGCTTTCCATTCTTCTACATGAATGTTTGGGCCTTGCCCAACTTTAGGAAACTGAGAATAAAGCTGCTCTGAATGTTCTCCCATAAATATCTGTATGGACATAAGTATTTATTTTATCTTTTTAAATATCTAGAGGCAGAAAGTATAGGGAGGGATTTGTGTCTGTTTATCTCCCAAAGTATCTGTCCTACTTACATTCCTCTAGAATGGATAAGAGGATTCTTGGCCTTCTGCATCTAACCTTTTAGTACTTGAGACCCATCCAACAGCAAAACTATTTAATCAGACCCTAAAGTATGATCAGTTCACAGCAGCCCCACCAGCAAGGGCCTTGGGATACACATCTCAGCTCCATATTCCCATGAGAACTTGCGTTAGAAGTGTGAGTGGCAGATGGTCCCCAAGAGCCTGCTCCATTGAAGTCGACTGACTACCCAATTATTGTGAAAAAGCCCTGTTCTCTCACACCTTCTCCCCATTGTGTCTGTGATCATTCAGTGTATTCACAGATAAATTTCAGTGGTGGGGGCTGAGACAAAAGGTAAATGCACAGACAGTTTTATTAGTATGCCTATTTGTATATCTTTAAGCACTGTTCTACCTTTGGTTCCTCACGAATCTTCTAGAGTTCCCATACCAAAAGGCAGCTTCTCACACATTTGGATTTCCATCCCATTCTTATATTTTTTTCTATAAAATGTGAAAGGGAACACGACCAAAAGTGGTGCTTTCTCTAGACCAAAGATTCACCAGAAATCCAGGAGCACTGGTGAATGCAAAGCTTGCTAAGCTGTGCATAGGCTAAAGATCTTAATTAAGTACAGTACTTTGTGCAGGGATTCATTCCCAATAGTGCTGACTATGATTCTGAAATATCGAATGTAACTGGAGCTGGAGTAGGTAAGGACTATTCTAGCATAACCTTGTATGTTAGGAGCAGGAGTAACACTCAGGGTGACTAAGATGTCAGATACACACATGTTTATGAAATAGATGTTCTTAATTAAAGATCATTTAGATTGACTGAGGAGAAGGGCTGGATAGGTGTTTTTATGAAACCCTAACTTCTTGAAACCAATATTGGCACCACTGAGGGAACACCTTCTTGGTGGGGGTCCAGTAACCACTTTTATCCTTGCTATCTCTCCCAGGGAAGATGCCTATGAGATAGATACATTCCAGAGACTTCCGCACCAAGTTTGATGTGTAAAAGCTCCGCCTGGATAGATTAAGATAGTTTGGCATCTGACCCAAGAATGTTCTCACTTTCTTATGATTACTTGTTCTAAGCAATAAATGCTGTACTTAAAAAATAGTCAGGGCTCTCAGTCCATGATGCTTTGAGCTCCTTGACTCCATGCTTTTCTCTCTTATGTCTATCTTGTTTTCTTAATCCTCACAGTACCCTTACAGTACCTCACAGTACTGACCTATCCACTTAGTGTTGGTCTCAAACAGCTAACTGGTCCCAGTGCCAAATTGAATACAAGATCCCTTACTGTTAAGAATTTACAGAGACTAGGGACTGGTGCAAAAGCCTTGCATGGGGCCAATCCAGGATGAACCTATGTTCGATCCTCAATGTCCCATATAGTTCCCCTGAGCCAGGAGTGATTTCTGAGTGCACAGGCAGGAGTAACCCCTGAACGTCATGGGGTGTGGACCAACTTCCCCTCCCTAAATAGAATTTACAGAGGCAAAGCATCAACTAGGAGCTCTTAGGATCTCTGCTGAGAGGGAGAATGTCTAGGACCCGGAGGCACCAGCTGGTGCATAGTACTGTACTGACCCCCATCACCAGGCCAACAGCACAAAAGAACAGAGTATGGAGGAGACAGAGGTTATGCCCCCCCCCCAAATATCTAGAGTCATGCTCCACTTTTCCCAGAGACCAGCAGGAGTTGTTGTTGCTCAGGGAGTGACTCTGGCTTTTCCTTGTGATAACAATGATGGCAACTACTCAACATTGCAGCCAGAGCCACATCTCTGATCCCTTTCATGTTCCCCTAGGACATGTAGTGGAACTCAAGTCACTTCAATATAGAAGAGGAACCAGGCTTAAAGTTGGAGGGTCTGGGAACTTCACATTAAGTCTTGCAGAGCCTGCATTTTTAGCCCCCTATACTCTAGTGTCCGGTACCATTTTGTTCATACACACACACATAACACCATAGGGCCATACACTCAGGCACACACACTCACACCCAATTTTTCTATGAGCTGCCTTATTCAGAGCCATTCTGAGGAGTGGAGTTACTGCAACTGAATAGGAAGATGACTTAGGGGCAGAACAGTGGAAATGGGAACTCTGCTGACTCAGGAAAGTGGAAAGTTCAGAAACCCAGGTCCCATTTTTGTCTTCTCTGTGAGAACTTGGGGACCAAGGCTGGGAGGAGGTGTTGTGCTTTTTTTATTGTTGTTGTTTTGAATTTTGGACCACACCCAAGAGTGCTCAGGGGTGCTCCTGATTCTGTATTCAAAAATTACTCCTGATAGGCTTGGGGACCATATGAAAGGTCAGGGATCAAACCCTGATCAGCTGTATGCAAGGCAAACACCCTACTCACTGTGTTAGCCCCCTCGCTCTGTGTTGTACATTTTGTGGAATAATATTTTGGACAGATATGAATTATCCTAATATTTCTTTTTAGGATGAAGCATGACTTTTGAGTATGAAAGCCCTAAGTGAATTCTTTCGAATTTACTCTCCCAGCCTTTTGTTGAGGCCATTCTGGTAAGTTTGGGGTTTTAACAATTATACCCTGGAATTTTTGGAACTAATTTTATGAATATTAAATTATTATTTTGATTTGTGGTGCTCAGGGGTTACTCTTGGCTCTGCATTCGGGAAACTTTCCTGGCTGACTTGAAGGGAGCTTATGGGCTACTTGAACCCTGGTTCAAGTCAAATGCCCTACTCACTGACTAGCACTCCAGGCCTAAGAATATTTAATTCTTATTGCCAGGATCACATTAATTTATATTTAGAATACCTTTTACCTCAGATCTTTGCAAAGATGCATTCTTTGCTCAGCTTGTAAGTTGGAAATTACCCTGAACCCACCATGCAACAAATGTCTTCTCTCTCCTAATCAAGTGCAAAAGTAGTTTTCCTTTAACAAGGGCACCCT